>NW_026870900.1:3000000-3298580 GCF_033118175.1 Dama dama
GACCCAGTCCCCGCAGCCTGCCCCTTGGTGGGGCTGTACCCCCGGAGGCCAGGAAGGTGTGGGCAAGGCTGCCAGGGGCAGGGACACTGCTGGGTCCTGCCCCTGGCCTGTGGGGCCTCTGAGCACAACCGGCACTCTCCCGCTGGAAGACCTCCCCGTCTGCCTCCAAAGGCCGGTTTGCAAGCACTCCAGCCCGCTGTTCCCGCCAGGCACGCACAATGCTCCAAAGCCCGGGAGAAAAGCGCTTCGGGGTGGTGCTCTCTCCGGGCCCTTGCCCCTGAGCCTGGGGGCCAGGCAGGGGGAACACACTCCCAGGCCAAGGCAGAACGACATGCACACGTCTGTTCCTGCCCCCTACACCGGCAGAGAGCTCGGGCGAGCCAGAGACTGCCAGGCTGCTGCTGGGTTGGCCGCCTGTGTGGGAAGGGGCAGAGCCGCCCTAGGGGCAAGGTGGGCCTCTTGCTCTCCCTGCTGCCCTGAGGCTGCTGGGCCAAAGACATCTTGTGCATCCAGCCCCTTACTGATCCCTTCCCTCTGACGAGGCCCTCTGAGCTCCAGCATCTTGCAGTGTGGAGACAGCCCCTGCCAGCAACCTCCTCTCCAAGGAGGCCTCAACCGAGGCCTAGGCCCAGGGGAAAGGCACCAGTGAGGATGAGCCAGGGGAGGCGCCCGAGCATGTCTGGACCCAGTCCCCGCAGCCTGCCCCTTGGTGGGGCAGTACCCCCGGTGGCCAGGAAGGTCTGGGCAAGGCTGGCCAGGGGCAGGGGCCCTGCTGCGTCCTGCTCCTGGCCTGTGGGGCCTCTGAGCACAACCGGCCCTCTCCCACTGGAAGACCTCCCCGGCTGCCTCCAAAGGCCGGTTTGCAAGCGCTCCCTCCCACTGTTCCCAGCAGGCGTGCACAATGCTCCCAAGCCCGGGAGAAAAGCGCTTCAGGGTGGTGCTCTCTCCGGGCACTTGCCCCTGAGCCTGGGGGCAAGGCAGGGTGTCCACACTCCCAGGCCAAGGCAGAACCACATGCACACCTCTGATCTGCCCCCTGCACCGGCAGAGAGCTCGGCAGAGCCAGAGTCTGTCAGGCAGCTGCTGGGCTGGCCGCCTGTGTGGGAAGGGGCAGAGCCGCCCTAGGGGCAAGTTGGGCCTCTTGCTCTCCCTGCTGCCCTGAGGCTACTGGGCCAAAGACGTCTTGGGCATCCAGCCCCTTACTGGTCCCTTCCCTCTGACGAGGCCTTCTGAGCTCCAGCACCTTGCAGTGTGGAGACAGCCCCTGCCAGCAACCTCCTCTCCAAGGAGGCCTCAACCGAGGCCTAGGCCCAGGGGAAAGGCACCAGCGGGGATGAGCCAGGGGAGGCGCCCGAGCATGTCTGGACCCAGTCCCCGCAGCCTGCCCCTTGGTGGGGCAGTACCCCCGGAGGCCCGGAAGGTCTGGGCAAGGCTGGCCAGGGGCAGGGGCCCTGCTGGGTCCTGCCCCTGGCCTGTGGGGCCTCTGAACACAACCGGCCCTCTCCCACTGGAAGACCTCCCCGGCTGCCTCCAAAGTCCTGTTTGCAAACACTCCCGCCCGCTCTTCACGCCAGGCTCACACAATGCTCCCAAGCCCGGGAGAAAAGCGCTTCGGGGTGGTGCTCTCTCCGGGCCCTTGCCCCTGAGCCTGGGGGCAAGGCAGGGGGAACACACTCCCAGGCCAAGGCAGAACCACATGCCCACGTCTGTTCCTGTCCCCTGCACTGCCAGAGAGCTTGGGGGAGCCAGAGTCTGTCAGGCAGCTGCTGGGTTGGCCACCTGTGTGGGAAGGGGCAGAGCCGCCCTAGGGGCAAGTTGGGCCTCTTGCTCTCCCTGCTGCCCTGAGGCTGCTGGGCCAAAGACATCTTGGGCATCCAGCCCCTTACTGGTCCCTTCCCTCTGACGAGGCCCTCTGAGCTCCAGCACCTTGCAGTGTGGAGACAGCCCCTGCCAGGAACCTCCTCTCCAAGGAGGCCTAAACCGAGGCCTAGGCCCAGGGGAAAGGCACCAGCGGGGATAGCCAGGGGAGGCGCCCGGGCATGTCTGGACCCAGCCCCGGCAGCCTGCCCCTTGGTGGGGCTGTATCCCCGGAGGCCAGGAAGTTCTGGGCAAGGCTGGCCAGGGGCAGGGGCCCTGCTGCGTCCTGCCCCTGGCCTGTGGGGCCTCTGAGCACAACCGGCCCTCTCCCACTGGAAGACCTCCCCGGCTGCCTCCAAAGGCCCGTTTGCAAGCGCTCCCTCCCACTGTTCCCAGCAGGCGTGCACAATGCTCCCAAGCCCGGGAGAAAAGCACTTCGGGGTGGTGCTCTCTCCGGGCACTTGCCCCTGAGCCTGGGGGCAAGGCAGGGTGTCCACACTCCCAGGCCAAGGCAGAACCACATGCACACGTCTGATCTGCCCCCTGCACCGGCAGAGAGCTCGGCAGAGCCAGAATCTGTCAGGCAGCTGCTGGGCTGGCCGCCTGTGTGGGAAGGGGCAGAGCCGACCTAGGGGCAAGTTGGGCCTCTTGCTCTCCCTGCTGCCCTGAGGCTGCTGGGCCAAAGAGGTCTTGGGCATCCAGCCCCTTGCTGGTCCCTTCCCTCTGACGAGGCCCTCTGAGCTCCAGCACCTTGCAGTGTGGAGACAGCCCCTGCCAGCAACTTCCTCTCCAAGGAGGCCTAAACCGAGGCCTAGGCCCAGGGGAAAGGCACCAGCGGGGATGAGCCTGGGGAGGCGCCCGGGCATGTCTGGACCCAGTCCCCGCAGCCTGCCCCTTGGTGGGGCAGTAACCCCGGAGGCCAGGAAGGACTGGGAAAGGCTGGCCAGGGGCAGGGGACCTGCTGGGTCCTGCCCCTGGCCTGTGGGGCCTCTGAGCACATCCGGCCCTCTCCCGCTGGAAGACCTCCCCGGCTGCCTCCAAAGGCCGGTTTGCCAACACTCCCGCCCACTGTTCCCACCAGGCGCGCACAATGCTCCCAAGCCCGGGAGAAGAGCGCTTCGGGGTGGTGCTCCCACCGGGCCCTTGCCCCTGAGCCTGGGGGCAATGCAGGGGTTCCACACTCCCAGGCCAAGGCAGAACCACATGCACACGTCTGTTCCTGACCCCTGCACCGGCAGAGAGCTCGGGGGAGCCAGAATCTGTCAGGCAGCTGCTGGGCTGTCCGCCTGTGTGGGAAGGGGCAGAGCCGACCTAGGGGCAAGTTGGGCCTCTTGCTCTCCCTGCTGCCCTGAGGCTGCTGGGCCAAAGAGGTCTTGGGCATCCAGCCCCTTGCTGGTCCCTTCCCGCTGACGAGGCCCTCTGAACTCCAGCACCTTGCAGTGTGGAGACAGCCCCTGCCAGCAACCTCCTCTCCAAAGAGGCCTCAACCGAGGCCTACGCCCAGGGGAAAGGCACCAGCGGCGATGATCCTGGGGAGGCGCACGGACATGTCTAGACCCAGACCCCGCAGCCTGCCCCTTGGTGGGGCAGAACCCCCGGAGTCCAGGAAGGTCTGGGCAAGGCTTGCCAGGGGCAGGGGCCCTGCTGGGTCCTGCCCCTGGCCTGTGGGGCCTCTGAGCACAACCGGCCCTCTCCCACTGGAAGACCTCCCCGGCTGCCTCCAAAGTCCTGTTTGCAAACACTCCCGCCGCTGTTCACGCCATGCTCGCACAATGCTCCCAAGCCCGGGAGAAAAGCGCTTCGGGCTGGTGCTCTCTCCGGGCCCTTGCCCCTGAGCCTGGGGGCAAGGCAGGGGGAACACACTCCCAGGCCACGGCAGAACCACATGCCCACGTCTGTTCCTGTCCCCTGCTCTGCCAGAGAGCTTGGGGAAGCCAGAGTCTGTCAGGCAGCTGCTGGGTTGGCCGCCTGTGTGGGAAGGGGCAGAGCCGCCCTAGGGGCAAGTTGGGCCTCTTGCTCTCCCTGCTGCCCTGAGGCTGCTGGGCCAAAGAGGACTTGGGCATCCAGCCCCTTACTGGTCCCTTCCCTCTGACGAGGCCCTCTGAGCTCCAGCACCTTGCAGTGTGGAGACAGCCCCTGACAGCAACCTCCTCTCCAAGGAGGCCTCAACCGAGGCCTAGGCCCAGGGGAAAGGCACCAGCGGGGATGAGCCAGGGGAGGCACCCGAGCATGTCTGGACCCAGTCCCCGCAGCCTTCCCCTTGGTGGGGCAGTACCCCCGGAGGCCAGGAAGGTCTGGGCAAGGCTGGCCAGGGGCACGGGCCCTGCTGCGTCCTGCCCCTGGCCTGTGGGGCCTCTGAGCACAACCGGCCCTCTCCCACTGGAAGACCTCCCCGGCTGCCTCCAAAGGCCGGTTTGCAAGCGCTCCCTCCCACTGTTCCCAGCAGGCGTGCACAATGCTCCCAAGCCCGGGAGAAAAGCGCTTCAGGGTGGTGCTCTCTCCCGGCCATTGCCCCTGAGCCTGGGGGCAAGGCAGGGTGTCCACACTCCCAGGCCAAGGCAGAACCACATGCACACGTCTGTTCCTGCTCCCTGCACCGGCAGAGAGCTCGGGGGAGCCAGAGTCTGTCAGGCAGCTGCTGGGCTGGCCGCCTGTGTGGGAAGGGGCAGAGCCGACCTAGGGGCAAGTTGGGCCTCTTGCTCTCCCTGCTGCCCTGAGGCTGCTGGGCCAAAGAGGTCTTGGGCATCCAGCCCCTTGCTGGTCCCTTCCCGCTGACGAGGCCCTCTGAGCTCCAGCACCTTGCAGTGTGGAGACAGCCCCTGCCAGCAACCTCCTCTCCAAGGAGGCCTCAACCGAGGCCTAGGCCCAGGGGAAAGGCACCAGCGGGGATGAGCCTGGTGAGGCGCCCGGGCATGTCTGGACCCAGTCCCCGCAGCCTGCCCCTTGGTGGGGCAGTACCCCCGGAGGCCAGGAAGGTCTGGGCAAGGCTGGACAGGGGCAGGCGCCCTGCTGGGTCCTGCCCCTGGCCTCTGGGGCCTCTGAGCACAACCGACCCTCTCCCACTGGAAGACCTCCCCGGCTGCCTCCAAAGGCCGGTTTGCAACACTCCCGCCCGCTGTTCCCGCCAGGCACGCACAATGCTCCCAAGCCCGGGAGAAAAGTGCTTCGGGGTGGTGCTCTCTCCGGGCCCTTGCCCCTGAGCCTGGGGCCAGGCAGTGGGTCCACACTCCCAGACCAAGGCAGAACCACTGCAAACGTCTGTTCCTGACCCCTGCACCGGCAGAGAGCTCGGGGGAGCCAGAGTCTGTCAGGCAGCTGCTGGGCTGGCCGCCTGTCTGAGAAGGGGCAGAGCCGACCTAGGGGCAAGTTGGGCCTCTTGCTCTCCCTGCTGCCCTGAGGCTGCTGGGCCAAAGAGGTCTTGGGCATCCAGCCCCTTGCTGGTCCCTTCCCGCTGATGAGGCCCTCTGAGCTCCAGCACCTTGCAATGTGGAGACAGCCCCTGCCAGCAACCTCCTCTCGAAAGAGGCCTCAACCGAGGCCTAGGCCCAGGGGAAAGGCACCAGCGGGGATGAGCCTGGGGAACCGCCCGGCCATGTCTGGACCCAGTCCCCGCAGCCTGCCCCTTGGTGGGGCTGTACCCCCGGAGGCCAGGAAGGTCTGGGCAAGGCTGCCAGGGGCAGGGACACTGCTGGGTCCTGCCCCTGGCCTGTGGGGCCTCTGAGCACAACCGGCACTCTCCCGCTGGAAGACCTCCCCGTCTGCCTCCAAAGGCCGGTTTGCAAGCACTCCAGCCCGCTGTTCCCGCCAGGCCCGCACAATGCTCCCAAGCCCGGGAGAAAATCGCTTCGGGCTGGTGCTCTCTCCGGACCCTTGCCCCTGAGCCTGGGGGCAAGGCAGGGGGAACACACTCCCAGGCCACGGCAAAACGACATGCACACGTCTGATCTGCCCCCTGCACCGGCAGAGAACTCGGGGGAGCCAGAGTCTGCCAGGCAGCTGCTGGGCTGGCGGCCTGTGTGGGAAGGGGCAGAGCCGCCCTAGGGGCAATTTGGGCCTCTTGCTCTCCCTGCTGCCCTGAGGCTGCTGGGCCAAAGAGGTCTTGGGCATCCAGCCCCTTGCTGGTCCCTTCCCTCTGATGAGGCCCTCTGAGCTCCAGCACCTTGCAGTGTGGAGACAGCCCCTGCCAGCAACCTCCTCTCCAAGGAGGCCTCAACCGAGGCCTAGGCCTAGGGGAAAGGCACCAGCGGGGATGAGCCTGGGGAGGCGCCCGGCCATGTCTGGACCCATTCCCCACAACCTGCCCCTTGGTGGGGCAGTACCCCCGGAGGCCAGGAAGGTCTGGGCAAGGCTGGCCAGGGGCAGGGGCCTTGCTGGGTCCTGCCCCTGGCCTGTGGGACCTCTGAGCGCGACCGGCCCTCTCCCACTGGAAGACCTCCCCGGCTGCCTCCAAGGCTATTTTGCAAGCCCTCCCGCCCACTGTTCCCACCAGGCGCGCACAATGCTCCCAAGCCCGGGAGAAAAGCGCTTCGGGGTGGTTCTCTCTCCGGGCCCTTGCCCCTGAGCCTGGGGGACAGGCAGGGGGTCCACACTCCCAGTCCAAGGCAGAACGACATGCACACGTCTGTTCCTGCCCCCTGCACCGGCAGAGAGCTCGGGGGAGCCAGAGTCTGTCAGGCAGCTGCTGGGCTGGCCGCCTGTGTGGGAAGGGGCAGAGCTGACCTAGGGGCAAGTTGGGCCTCTTGCTCTCCCTGCTGCCCTGAGGCTGCTGGGCCAAAGAGGTCTTGGGCATCCAGCCCCTTGCTGGTCCCTTCCATCTGACGAGGCCCTCTGAGCTCCAGCACCTTGCAGTGTGGAGACAGCCCCTGCCAGCAACCTCCTCTGCAACGAGGCCTCAACCGAGGCCTAGTCCCAGGGAAAGGCACCAGCGGGGATGAACCTGGGGAGCCGCCCGGGAATGTCTGGACCCAGTCCCCGCAGCCTGCCCCTTCGTGGGGCAGTAGCCCCGGAGGCCAGGAAGGTCTGGGCAAGGCTGGCCAGGGGCAGGGGCCCTGCTGGGTCCTGCCCCTGGCCTGTGGGACCTCTGAGCATGACCGGCCCTCTCCCGCTGGAGACCTCCCCGGCTGCCTCCAAAGGCCGGTTTGCAAGCGCTCCCTCCCACTGTTCCCAGCAAGCGTGCACAATGCTCCCAAGCCCGGGAGAAAAGCGCTTCAGGGTGGTGCTCTCACCGGGCCCTTGCCCCTGAGCCTGGGGGCAAGGCAGGGTGTCCACACTCCCAGGCCAAGGCAGAACCACATGCACACGTCTGTTCCTGCCCCCTGCACCGGCAGAGAGCTAGGGGAGCCAGAGTCTGTCAGGCAGCTGCTGGGCTGGCCGCCTGTGTGGGAAGGGGCAGAGCCGACCTAGGGGCAAGTTGGGCCTCTTGCTCTCCCTGCTGCCCTGAGGCTGCTGGGCCAAAGAGGTCTTGGGCATCCAGCCCCTTGCTGGTCCCTTCCCTCTGACGAGGCCCTCTGAGCTCCAGCACCTTGCAGTGTGGAGACAGCCCCTGCCAGCAACCTCCACTCCAAGGAGGCCTCAACCGAGGCCTAGGCCCAGGGGAAAGGCACCAGCGGGGATGAGCCTGGGGAGGCGCCCGGCCATGTCTGGACCCAGTCCCTGCAGCCTGCCCCTTGGTGGGGCTGTACCCCCGGAGGCCAGGAAGGTCTGGGCAAGGCTGCCAGGGGCAGGGACACTGCTGGGTCCTGCCCCTGGCCTGTGGGGCCTCTGAGCACAACCGGCACTCTCACGCTGGAAGACCTCCCCGTCTGCCTCCAAAGGCCGGTTTGAAAGCACTCCAGCACGCTGTTCCCGCCAGGCCCGCACAATGCTCCCAAGCCCGGGAGAAAAGCGCTTCGGGGTGGTGCTCTCTCCGGGCCCTTGCCCCTGAGACTGGGGCAAGGCAGGGGGAACACACTCCCAGGCCACGGCAGAACCACATTCCCACGTCTGTTCCTGTACCTGCACTGCCAGAGAGCTTGGGGGAGCCAGAGTCTGTCAGGCAGCTGCTGGGTTGGCCGCCTGTGTGGGAAGGGGCAGAGCCGCCCTAGGGGCAAGTTGGGCCTCTTGCTCTCCCTGCTGCCCTGAGGCTGCTGGGCCAAAGACGTCTTGGGCATCCAGCCCCTTGCTGGTCCCTTCCCTCTGACGAGGCCCTCTGAGCTCCAGCACCTTGCAGTGTGGAGACAGCCCCTGCCAGCAACCTCCTCTCCAAGGAGGCCTCAACCGAGGCCTAGGCCCAGGGGAAAGGCACCAGCGGGGATGAGCCTGGGGAGGCGCCCGAGCATGTCTGGACCCAGTCCCCGCAGCCTGCCCCTTGGTGGGGCTCTACCCCCGGAGGCAGGAAGGTCTGGGCAAGGCTGGCCACGGGCAGGGGCCCTGCTGGGCCCTCGCCCTGGCCTGTGGGGCCTCTGAGCACAACCGGCCCTCTCCCGCTGGAAGACCTCCCCGGCTGCCTCCAAAGCCCGGTTTGCAAGCGCTCCCGCCCACTGTTCCCAGCAGGCGCGCACAATGCTCCCAAGCCCGGGAGAAAAGCGCTTCGGGGTGGTGCTCTCACCGGGCCCTTGCCCCTGAGCCTGGGGGCAATGCAGGGGGAATACACTCCCAGGCCAAGGCAGAACCACATGCACACGTCTGTTCCTGCCCCCTGCACCGGCAGAGAGCTCAGGGGAGCCAGAGTCTGTCAGGCAGCTGCTGGGCTGGCCGCCTGTGTGGGAAGGGGCAGAGCCGACCTAGGGGCAAGTTGGGCCTCTTGCTCTCCCTGCTACCCTGAGGCTGCTGGGCCACAGAGGTCTTGGGCATCCAGCCCCTTGCTGGTCCCTTCCCTCTGACGAGGCCCTCTGAGCTCCAGCACCTTGCAGTGTGGAGACAGCCCCTGCCAGCAACCTCCTCTCCAAGGAGGCCTCAACCGAGGCCTAGGCCCAGGGGAAAGGCACCAGCGGGGATGAGCCAGGGGAGGCGCCCGGGAATGTCTGGACCCAGTCCCCACAGCCTGCCCCTTGGTGGGGCTGTAACCCTGGAGGCAGGAAGGTCTGGGCAAGGCTGGCCAGGGGCTGTGGCCCTGCTGCGTCCTGCCCCTGGCCTGTGGGGCCTCTGAGCTCAACCGGCCCTCTCCCACTGGAAGACCTCCCCGGCTGCCTCCAAAGGCCGGTTTGCAATCACTCCCGCCCACTGTTCCCACCAAGCACGCAAAATGCTCCCAAGCCCGGGAGAAAAGCGCTTCGGGGTGGTGCTCTCTCCGGGCCCTTGCCCCTGAGCCTGGGGGCCAGGCAGGGGGAACACACTCCCAGGCCAAGGCAGAACGACATGCACACGTCTGTTCCTGCCCCCTACACCGGCAGAGAGCTCGGGGGAGCCAGAGACTGCCAGGCTGCTGCTGGGCTGGCTGCCTGTGTGGGACGGGGCAGAGCCGACCTAGGGGCAAGTTGGGCCTCTTGCTCTCCCTGCTGCCCTGAGGCTGCTGGGTCAAAGAGGTCTTGGGCATCCAGCCCTTTACTGGTCCCTTCCCTCTGACGAGGCCCTCTGAGCTCCAGCACCTTGCAATGTGGAGACAGCCCCTGCCAGCAACCTCCTCTCCAAGGAGGCCTAAACCGAGGCCTAGGCCCAGGGGAAAGGCACCAGCGGGGATGAGCCTGGGGAGGCGCCCGGGCATGTCTGGACCCAGTCCCCGCAGCCTGCCCCTTGGTGGGGCTGTACCCCCGGAGGCCCGGAAGGTCTGGGAAAGGCTGGCCAGGGTCAGGGGACCTGCTGGGTCCTGCCCCTGGCCTGAGGGGCCTCTGAGCACATCCGGCCATCTCTCGCTGGAAGACCTCCCCGGCTGCCTCCAAAGGCCGATTTGCCAACATTCACGCCCACTGTTCCCACCAGGCGCGCACAATGCTCCCAAGTCCGGGAGAAAAGCGCTTCGGGGTGGTGCTCTCACCGGGCCCTTGCCCCTGAGCCTGGGGGCAATGGAGTGGGAACACACTCCCAGGCCAAGGCAGAACCACATGCACACGTCTGTTCCTGCCCCCTGTTCCGGCAGAGAGCTAGGGGAGCCAGAGTCTGTCAGGCAGCTGCTGGGCTGGCCGCCTGTGTGGGAAGGGGCAGAGCTGACCTAGGGGCAAGTTGGGCCTCTTGCTCTCCCTGCTGCCCTGAGGCTGCTGGGCCAAAGAGGTCTTGGGCATCCAGCCCCTTGCTGGGCCCTTCCCTCTGACGAGGCCCTCTGAGCTCCAGCACCTTGCAGTGTGGAGACAGCCCCTGCCAGCAACCTCCTCTCCAAGGAGGCCTAAACCGAGGCCTAGGCCCAGGGGAAAGGCACCAGCGGGGATGAGCCAGGGGAGGCGCCCGAGCATGTCTGGACCCAGTCCCCGCAGCCTGCCCCTTGGTGGGACAGGACCCCTGGAGGCCAGGAAGGTCTGGGCAAGGCTGGCCAGGGGCACGGGCCCTGCTGCGTCCTGCCCCTGGCCTGTGGGGCCTCTGAGCACAACCGGCCCTCTCCCACTGGAAGACCTCCCCGGCTGCCTCCAAAGGCCGGTTTGCAAGCACTCCCGCCCACTGTTCCCACCAGGCACGCACAATGCTCCCAAGCCGGGGAGAAAAGCGCTTCGGGTGGTGCTCTCTCCGGGCCCTTGACCGTGAGCCTGGGGGCCAGGCAGGTGATCCACACTCCCAGGCCAAGGCAGAACGACATGCACACTTCTGTTCCTGCCCCCTGCACCGGGAGAGAGCTCGCGGGAGCCAGAGTCTGTCAGGCAGCTGCTGGGATGGCCGCCTGTGTGGGAAGGGGCAGAGCTGACCTAGGGGCAAGTTGGGCCTCTTGCTCTCCCTGCTGCCCTGAGGCTGCTGGGCCAAAGAGGTCTTGGGCATCCAGCCCCTTGCTGGTCCCTTTCATCTGACGAGGCCCTCTGAGCTCCAGCACCTTGCAGTGTGGAGACAGCCCCTGCCAGCAACCTCCTCTCCAAGGAGGCCTCAACCGAGGCCTAGTCCCAGGGAAAGGCACCAGCGGGGATGAACCTGGGGAGGCGCCCGGGAATATCTGGACCCAGTACCCGCAGCCTGCCCCTTGGTGGGGCAGAACCCCCGGAGGCCAGTAAGGTCTGGGCAAGGCTGGCCAGGGGCAGGGGCCCTGCTGGGTCCTGCCCCTGGCCTGTGGGGCCTCTGAGCATGACCGGCCCTCTCCCGCTGGAGACCTCCCCGACTGCCTTCAAAGGCCGGTTTGACAACACTCGCGCCCGCTGTTCCTGCCAGGCACGCACAATGCTCCCAAGCCCGGGAAAAAAGCGCTTCGGGGTGGTGCTCTCTCCGGGCCCTTGCCCCTGAGCCTGGGAGCAACGCATGGGGAACACACTCCCAGGCCAAGGCAGAACCACATGCACACGTCTGTTCCTGCCCCCTGCACCGGCAGAGAGCTGGGGGGAGCCAGAGTCTGCCAGGCAGCTGCTGGGCTGGCGGCCTGTGTGGGAAGGGGCAGAGCCGACCTAGGGGCAAGTTGGGCCTCTTGCTCTCCCTGCTGCCCTGAGGCTGCTGGGCCAAAGAGGTCTTGGGCATCCAGCCCCTTGCTGGTCCCTTCCCGCTGACGAGGCCCTCTGAGCTCCAGCACCTTGCAGTGTGGAGACAGCCCCTGCCAGCAACCTCCTCTCCAAGGAGGCCTCAACCGAGGCCTAGGCCCAGGGGAAAGGCACCAGCGGGGATGAGCCTGGGGAGGCGCCCGGCCATGTCTGGACCCAGTCCCCGCAGCCTGCCCCTTGGTGGGGCTGTATCCCCGGAGGCCAGGAAGGTCTGGGCAAGGCTGCCAGGGGCAGGGACACTGCTGGGTCCTGCCCCTGGCCTGTGGGGCCTCTGAGCACAACCGGCCCTCTCCCACTGGAAGACCTCCCCGGCTGCCTCCAAAGGCCGGTTTGCAAGCGCTCCCTCCCACTATTCCCATCAGGCTTGCACAATGCTCCCAAGCCCGGGAGAAAAGCGCTTCAGGGTGGTGCTCTCTCCGGGGCCTTGCCCCTGAGCCTGGGGGCAAGGCAGGGTGTCCACACTCCCAGGCCAAGGCAGAACCACATGCACACTTCTGATCTGCCCCCTGCACCAGCAGAGAGCTCGGCAGAGCCAGAGTCTGTCAGGCAGCTGCTGGGCTGGCCGCCTGTGTGGGAAGGGGCAGAGCCGACCTAGGGGCAAGTTGCGCCTCTTGCTCTCCCTGCTGCCCTGAGGCTGCTGGGCCAAAGAGGTCTTGGGCATCCAGCCCCTTGCTGGTCCCTTCCCTCTGACGAGGCCCTCTGAGCTCCAGCACCTTGCAGTGTGGAGACAGCCCCTGCCAGCAACCTCCTCTCCAAGGAGGCCTCAACCGAGGCCTAGGCCCAGGGGAAAGGCACCAGCGGGGATGAGCCTGGGGAGGCGCCCGGGCATGTCTGGACCCAGTCCCCGCAGCCTGCCCCTTGGTGGGGCAGTACCCCCGGAGGCCAGGAAGGACTTGGAAAGGCTGACCAGGGGCAGGGGACCTGCTGGGTCCTGCCCCTGGCCTGTGGGGCCTCTGAGCACAACCGGCCCTCTCTCGTTGGAAGACCTCCCCGGCTGCCTCCAATGGCCGGTTTGCAAGCCCTCATGCCCGCTGTTCCAACCAGCCGCGCACAATGCTCCCTAGCCCGGGAGAAAAGCATTTTTGGGTGGTGCTTACTCCGGGCCCTTGGAAGACCTCCCTGGCTGCCTCCAAGGCCGGTTTGCAAGCACTTCTGGCTGCTTCTCCCGCCACATGCGCACAATGCTCCCAAGCCCGGGAGAAAAGCGTTTCGGGGTGGTGTTCTCTCTGGGCCCAAGAAAGACCTCCCGGGCTGCCCCCAAAGGCCGGTTTGCAAGCACTCCCACTCGCTGTTCCCGCCATCCGTGCAAATGCTCCAAGCCCAGGAGAAAAGCGCTTCGGGTTGGTGCTCTCTTCCGGCCCTTGGAAGACCTCCCCGGCTGCCTCCAAAGGCTGGTTTTCAAGAACTCCCTCCCGCTGTCCCGCCAGCCGCACACAATGCTCCCAATCACGGGAGAAAAGCGCTTCGGGGTGGTGCTCTCTCCGGGCCCTTGGAAGACCTCCCCATCTGCCTCCAAAGGCCGGTTTGCAAGTACTCATGCCCGCTGTTCCCGCCAGCCGCGCACAATGCTCCCAAGCCCGGGAGAAAAGCGCTTCGGGGTGGTGCTCTCTCCGGGCCCTTGGAAGACCTCCCCGGCTGCCTCCAAAGGCCGGTTTGCAAGCACTCCTGCCTGCTGTTCTCACCCCCCGCGCACAATGCTCCCAAGCCCGGGAGAAAAGCGCTTCCGGGTGGTGCTCTCTACAGGCCCTTGGAAGACCTCCCCGGCTGCCTCCACAGGCCGGTTTGCAAGGACTCCTTCCTGCTGTTCCCGCCAGCCACGCACAATGCTCCCAAGCCCGGGAGAAAAGCGCTTCAGGGTGGTGCTCTCTCTGGGCACTTTCAAGACCTCCCCGGCTGCCTCCAAAGGCAGGTTTGTAAGTACTCATTCCCGCTGCTTCCGCCAGCCATGCACAATGCTCCCAAGCCCGGGAGAAAAGCATTTTGGGGTGGTGATCAGTCCGGGCCCTTGGAAGACCTCCCCGGCTGCCCCCAAAGGCCGGTTTGGAAGCACTCCCACTCGCTGTTCCCGCCATCCGCGCAAATGTTACAAGCCCGGGAGAAAAGCGCTTCGGGGTGGTGCTCTCTCCTGGCCCTTGGAAGACCTCCCCGGCTCCCTCCAAAGGCCGGTTTGCAAGCACTCCCGCCCGCTGTTCCCGCCAGCCGCGCACAATGCTCCCAATCACGGGAGAAAAGCGCTTCCTTGTGGTGCTCTCTCCGGGCCCTTGGAAGACCTCCCCGTCTGCCTCCAATGGCCAGTTTGCAAGCACTCATGCCCGCTGTTCCCACCAGCCGCGCACAATGCTCCCAAGCACGGGAGAAAAGCTTTTTGGGGTGGTGCTCACACCGGGCCCTGGAAGACCTCCCCGGCTGCCTCCAAAGGCCGGTTTTCAAGCACTCCTGCCTGCTGTTCCCGCCAGCCGCGCACAATGCTCCCAAGCCCGGGAGAAAAGCGCTTCGGAGTGGTGCTCTCTCCGGGCACTTTCAAGACCTCCCCGGCTGCCTCCAAAGGCCGGTTTGTAAGTACTCATTCCCGCTGCTTCCGCCAGCCACGCACAATGCTCCCAATCCCAGGAGAAAAGCATTTTGGGGTGGTGCTCTCTCCGGGCCCTTGGAAGACCTCCCGGGCTGCCTCCAAAGGCCGGTTTGTAAGCACTCATGTCCGCTGTTCCCGACAGCCGCACACAATGCTCCCAAGCCCGGGAGAAAAGCATTTTGGGGTGGTGATCAGTCCGGGCCCTTGGAAGACCTCCCCGGCTGCCTCCAAAGGACAGTTTGCAAGCACTCATGCCCGCTGTTCCCGCCAGCCGTGCACAATGCTCCCAAGACCGTGAGAAAAGCGCTTCGGGGTGGTGTTCTCTCCGGGACCATGGAGGACGTCCCCGGCTGCCCCCAAAGGCCGCTTTGCAAGCACTCCCACTCGCTGTTCCCGCCAGCCACACACAATGTTCCAAAACCCCGGAGAAAAGCGCTTCGGGGTGGTGCTCTCTCCGGGCCCTTGGAAGACTTCTCTGGCTGCCTCCAAAGGCCGGTTTGCAAGAATTCCCTCCCGCTGTTCCACCAGCCGCACACAATGCTCCAAAACCCGAGAGAAAAGCGCTTCGGGGTGGTGTTCTCTCCGGGCCCTTGGAAGACCTCCCCGGCTGCCTCCAAAGGCCGGTTTGCAAGCACTCCTGCCTGCTGTTCCCGCCACACGCGCACAATGCACCCAAGCCCGGGAGAAAAGCGCTTCGGGGTGGTGCTCTCTCCGGGCCTTTGGAAGACCTCCCCGGCTGCCTCCAAAGGCCGGTTTGCAAGGACTCCTTCCTGTTGTTCCCGCCAGCCACGCACAATGCTCCCAATCCTGGGAGAAAAGTGCCTCGGGATGGTGCTCTCTCCGGGCCCTTGGAAGACCTCCCCGGCTACCTCCAATGGCGGGTTTGCAAGTACTCATTCCCGCTGTTCCCGCCAGCTGCGCACAATGCTCCCAAGCCCGGGAGAAAAGCATTTTGCGGTGGTGCTCTCTCTGGGCCCTTGGAAGACCACCCCGGCTGCCTCAAAAGGCCGGTTTGCAAGCACTCAGGCCCGCTGTTCCCGCCAGCCGCGTACAATGCTCCCTAGACCGGGAGAAAAGCATTTTGGGGTGGTGCTCACTCCGGGCCCTTGAAAGACCTGCCCGGCTGCCTCCAAAGTCCGGTTTGCAAGAACTCATGCCCGCTGTTCCCGCCAGCCGCGCACAATGCTCCCAAGACCGGGAGAAATGCGCTTCGGGGTGGTGTTCTCTCCGTGCCCATGGAGGACCTCCCCGGCTGCCCCCAAAGGCCGGTTTGCAATCACTCCCACTCACTGTTCCGGCCAGCCACGCACATGCTCCAAAACACGGGAGAGAAGCGCTTTGGGGTGGTGCTCTCTCCCGGCCCTTGGAAGACTTCCCCGGCTGCCTCCAAAGGCTGGTTTGCAAGAACTCCCTCCCGCTGTCCCGCCAGCTGCACACAATGCTCCCAATCACGGGAGAAAAGCGCTTCGGGGTGGTGCTCTCTCAGGGCCCTTTGAAGTCCTCCCCGGTCGCCTCCAATGGTCGGTATGCAAGCACTCATGCCCGCTGTTCCCACCAGCCGTGTACAATGCTCCCAAGCACGGGAGAAAAGCATTTTGGGGTGGTGCTCACTCCTTGCACTTGGAAGACCTCCGCGCCTGCCTCCAAAGGCCGGTTTGCAAGCACTCCTGCCTGCTGTTCCCGCCACCAGCGCACACTGCTCCCAAGCCCGGGAGAAAAGCGATTCGGGGTGGTGTTTCCTCCGGGCCCATGGAGGACCTCCCCAGCTGCCCCCAAAGGCCGGTTTGTAAGCATTCCCACTAGCTGTTCCCGCCAGCCATGCAAATGCTCCCAAGCCGGGGGGAAAAGCATTTTGGGGTGGTGCTCTCTCCGGGCCCTTGAAAGACCTGCCCGGCTGCCTCCAAAGTCCGGTTTGCAAGAACTCATGCCCGCTGTTCCCGCCAGCCGCGCACAATGCTCCCAAGACCGGGAGAAATGCGCTTCGGGGTGGTGTTCTCTCCGTGCCCATGGAGGACCTCCCCGGCTGCCCCCAAAGGCCGGTTTGCAATCACTCCCACTCACTGTTCCGGCCAGCCACGCACATGCTCCAAAACACGGGAGAGAAGCACTTCGGGCTGGTGCTCTCTCCGGGCCCTTCCCCCTGAGCCTGGGGGCCAGGCAGGGGGAACACACTCCCAGGCCAAGGCAGAACGACATGCACACGTCTGTTCCTGCCCCCTACACCGGCAGAGAGCTCGGGGGAGCCGGAGACTGCCAGGCTGCTGCTGGGCTGGCTGCCTGTGTGGGACGGGCCAGAGCCGACCTAGGGGCAAGTTGGGCTTCTTGCTCTCCCTTCTGCCCTGAGGCTGCTGGGTCAAAGAGGTCTTGGGCATCCAGCCCTTTGCTGGTCCCCTCCGTCTGACGAGGCCCTCTGATTTCCAGCACCTTGCAGTGTGGAGACAGCCCCTGCCAGCAACCTCCTCTCCAAGGAGGCCTCAACCGAGGCCTACGCCTAGGGGAAAGGCACCAGCGGGGATGATCCTGGGGAGGCGCACGGACATGTCTGGACCCAGTCCCCGCAGCCTGCCCCTTGGTGGGGCAGTACCCCCGGAGGCCAGGAAGGTCTGGGCAAGGCTGGCCAGGGGCACGGGCCCTGCTGCGTCCTGCCCCTGGCCTGTGGGGCCTCTGAGCACGACCGGCCCTCTCCCACTGGAAGACCTCCCCGGCTGCCTCCAAAGGCCGGTTTGCAAGCGCTCCCTCCCACTGTTCCCAGCAGGCGTGCACAATGCTCCCAAGCCCGGGAGAAAAGCGCTTCAGGGTGGTGCTCTCTCCGGGCCCTTGCCCCTGAGCCTGGGGGCAAGGCAGGGTGTCCACACTTCCAGGCCAAGGCAGAACCACATGCACACGTCTGATCTGCCCCCTGCACCGGCAGAGAGCTCAGGGGAGCCAGAGTCTGTCAGGCAGCTGCTGGGCTGGCCGCCTGTGTGGGAAGGGGCAGAGCCGACCTAGGGGCAAGTTGGGCCTCTTGCTCTCCCTGCTGCCCTGAGGCTGCTGGGCCAAAGAGGTCTTGGGCATCCAGCCCCTTGCTGGTCCCTTCCCTCTGACGAGGCCCTCTGAGCTCCAGCACCTTGCAGTGTGGAGACAGCCCCTGCCAGCAACCTCCTCTGCAACGAGGCCTCAACCGAGGCCTCGGCCCAGGGGAAAGTCACCAGCAGGGATGAGCCTGGGGAGGCGCCCGGGCATGTCTGGACCCAGTCCCCGCAGCCTGCCCCTAGGTAGGGCTGTACCCCCGGAGGCAGGAATGTCTGGGCAAGGCTGGCCAGGGGCAGGGGCCCTACTGTGTCCTGCCCCTGGCCTGTGGGGCCTCTGAGCACAACCGGCCCTCTCCCGCTGGAAGACCTCCCTGGCTGCCTCCAAAGGCCGGTTTGCAAGCACTCCCGCCCACTGTTCCCACCAGGGGCGCACAATGCTCCCAAGCCCGGAAGAAAAGCGCTTCGGGGTGGTGCTCTCTCCGGGCCCTTGCCCCTGAGCCTGGGGGCCAGGCAGGGGATCCACACGCCCAGGCCAAGGCAGAACCACATGCACACGTCTGTTCCTGCCCCCTCCACCGGCAGAGAGCTGGGGGGAGCCAGAGTCTGTCAGGCAGCTGCTGGGCTGGCCTCCTGTGTGGGAAGGGTCAGAGCCGACCTAGGGGCAAGTTGGGCCTCTTCCTCTCCCTGCTGCCCTGAGGCTGCTGGGCCAAAGAGGTCTTGGGCATCCAGCCCCTTGCTGGTCCCTTCCCGCTGACGAGGCCCTCTGAGCTCCAGCACCTTGCAGTGTGGAGACAGCCCCTGCCAGCAACCTCCTCTCCAAGGAGGCCTCAACCGAGGCCTAGGCCCAGGGGAAAGGCACCAGCGGGGATTAGCCAGTGGAGGCGCCCGGGCATGTCTGGACCCAGTCCCCGCAGCCTGCCCCTTGGTGGGGCAGTACCGCCGGAGGCCAGGAAGGTTTGGGTAAGGCTGGCCAGGGGCAGGGGCCCTGCTGGGTCCTGCCCCTGTCCTGTGGGGCCTCTGAGCACAACCGGCCCTCTCCCACTGGAAGACCTCCCCGGCTGCCTCCAAAGGCCGGTTTGCCAACACTCGCGCCCGCTGTTCCCGCCAGGCACGCACAATGCTCCCAAGCCCGGGAGAAAAGCGCTTCGGGCTGGTGCTCTCTCCGGGCCCTTTCCCCTGAGCCTGGGGGCAATGCAGGGGGAACACCCTCCCAGGCCAAGGCAGAACCACATGCACACGTCTGTTCCTGCCCCCTGCACCGGCAGAGAGTTCAGTGGAGCCAGAGTCTGTCAGGCAGCTGCTGGGCTGGCCGCCTGTGTGGGAAGGGGCAGAGCCGACCTAGGGGCAAGTTGGGCCTCTTGCTCTCCCTGCTGCCCTGAGGCTGCTGGGCCAAAGAGGTCTTGGGCATCCAGCCCCTCGCTGGTCCCTTCCCTCTGACGAGGCCCTCTGAGCTCCAGCACCTTGCAGTGTGGAGACAGCCCCTGCCAGCAACCTCCTCTCCAAGGAGGCCTCAACCGAGGCCTAGGCCCAGGGGAAAGGCACCAGCGGGGATGAGACTGGGGAGGCGCCCGGGCATGTCTGGACCCAGTCCCCGCAGCCTGCCCCTTGGTGAGGCTGTAACCCCGGAGGCAGGAAGGTCTGGGCAAGGCTGGCCAGGGGCAGGGGCCCTGCTGGGTCCTGCCCCTGGCGTGTGGGGCCTCTGAGCACAACCGGCCCTCTCCCGCTGGAAGACCTCCCCGGCTGCCTCCAAAGGCCGGTTTGCCAACACTCCCGCCCACTGTTCCCACCAAGCACGCAAAATGCTCCCAAGCCCGGGAGAAAAGCGCTTCGGGGTGGTGCTCTCTCCGGGCCCTTGCCCCTGAGCTGGGGGCCAGGCAGTGTGTCCACACTCCAAGACCAAGGCAGAACCACATGCACACGTCTGTTCCTGCCCCCTGCACCGGCAGAGAGCTCGGGGGAGCCAGAGTCTGTCAGGCAGCTGCTGGGCTGGCCGCCTGTGTGGGAAGGGTCAGAGCCGACCTAGGGGCAACTTGGGCCTCTTCCTCTCCCTGCTGCCCTGAGGCTGCTGGGCCAAAGAGGTCTTGGGCATCCAGCCCCTTGCTGGTCCCTTCCCTCTGACGAGGCCCTCTGAGCTCCAGCACCTTGCAGTGTGGAGACAGCCCCTGCCAGCAACCTCCTCTCCAAGGAGGCCTTAACCGAGGCCTAGGCCCAGGGGAAAGGCACCAGCGGGGATGACACTGGGGAGGCACCCGGGCCTGTCTGGACCCAGTCCCCGCAGCCTGCCCCTTGGTGGGGCAGTACCCCCGGAGGCCAGGAAGGTCTGAGCAAGGCTGGCCAGGAGCAGGGGCCCTGCTGGGTCCTGCCCCTGTCCTGTGGGGCCTCTGAGCACAACCGGCACTCTCCCGCTGGAAGACCTCCCCGGCTGCCTCCAAAGGCCGGTTTGCAAGCACTCCCACCCGCTGTTCCCGCCAGGCACGCACAATGCTCCCAAGCCCGGGAGAAAAGCGATTCGGGGTGGTGCTCTCTCCGGGCCCTTTCCCCTGAGCCTGGGGGCAATGCAGGGGGAACACACTAACAGGCCAAGGCAGAACCACATGCACACGTCTGTTCCTGCCCCCTGCACCGGCAGAGAGCTCAGGGGACGAGAGTCTGTCAGGCAGCTGCTGGGCTGGCCCCCTGTGTGGGAAGGGGCAGAGCCGACCTAGGGGCAAGTTGGGCCTCTTGCTCTCCCTGCTGCCCTGAGGCTACTGGGCCAAAGAGGTCTTGGGCATCCAGCCCCTCGCTGGTCCCTTCCCTCTGACGAGGCCCTCTGAGCTCCAGCATCTTGCAGTGTGGAGACAGCCCCTGCCAGCAACCTCCTCTCCAAGGAGGCCTCAACCGAGGCCTAGTCCCAGGGGAAAGGCACCAGCGGGGATGAGCCTGGGGAGGCGCCCGAGCATGTCTGGACCCAGTCCCCGCAGCCTGCCCCTTGGTGGGGCTGTAACCCCGGAGGCAGGAAGGTCTGGGAAAGGCTGGCCAGGGGCAGGGTCCCTGCTGGGTCCTGCCCCTGGCCTGTGGGGCCTCTGAGCACAACCGGCCCTCTCCCGCTGGAAGACCTCCCTGGCTGCCTCCAAAGGCCGGTTTGCAAGCGCTCCCGCCCACTGTTCCCAGCAGGCGCACACAATGCTCCCAAGCCCGGGAGAAAAGCGCTTCGGGGTGGTGCTATCACCGGGCCCTTGCCCCTGAGCCTGGGGGCAATGCATGGGGAACACACACCCAGGCCAAGGCAGAACCACATGCACACGTCTGTTCCTGCCCCCTGCACCGGCAGAGAGCTCAGGGGAGCCAGAGTCTGTCAGGCAGCTGCTGGGCTGGCCGCCTGTGTGGGAAGGGGCAGAGCCGACCTAGGGGCAAGTTGGGCCTCTTGCTCTCCTTGCTGCCCTGAGGCTGCTGGGCCAAAGAGGTCTTGGGCATCCAGCCCCTTGCTGGTCCCTTCCCTCTGACGAGGCCCTCTGAGCTCCAGCACCTTGCAGTGTGGAGACAGCCCCTGCCAGCAACCTCCTCTCCAAGGAGGCCTAAACCGAGGCCTAGGCCCAGGGGAAAGGCACCAGCGGGGATGAGCCTGGGGAGGCGCCCGGGCATGTCTGGACCCAGTCCCCGCAGCCTGCCCCTTGGTGGGGCTGTAACCCCGGAGGCAGGAAGGTCTGGGCAAGGCTGGCCAGGGGCAGGGGCCCTGCTGGGTCCTGCCCCTGGCCTGTGGGGCCTCTGAGCACAACCGGCCCTCTCCCACTGGAAGACCTCCCCGGCTGCCTCCAAATGCCGGTTTGCAAGCACTCCCGCCCAGTGTTCCCACCAAGCACGCAAAATGCTCCCAAGCCCGGGAGAAAAGCGATTCGGGGTGGTGCTCTCTCCGGGCCCTTGCCCCTGAGCCTGGGGGCCAGGCAGGGGGAACACACTCCCAGGCCAAGGCAGAACGACATGCACACGTCTGTTCCTGCCCCCTACACCGGCAGAGAGCTCGGGGGAGCCAGAGACTGCCAGGCTGCTGCTGGGCTGGCTGCCTGTGTGGGACGGGGCAGAGCCGACCTAGGGGCAAGTTGGGCCTCTTGCTCTCCCTGCTGCCCTGAGGCTGCTGGGCCAAAGAGGTCTTGGGCATCCAGCCCCTTGCTGGTCCCTTCCCTCTGACGAGGCCCTCTGAGCTCCAGCACCTTGCAGTGTGGAGACAGCCCCTGCCAGCAACCTCCTCTCCAAGAGGCCTCAACCGAGGCCTAGGCCCAGGGGAAAGGCACCAGCGGGGATGAGCCTGGGGAGGCGCACGGACATGTCTGGACCCAGTCCCCGCAGCCTGCTCCTTGGTGGGGCAGTACCCCCGGAGGCCAGGAAGGTCTGGGCAAGGCTGGCCAGGGGTAGGCGCCCTGCTGGGTCCTGCCCCTGGCCTCTGGGGCCTCTGAGCACAACCGGCCCTCTCCCACTGGAAGACCTCCCTGGCTGCCTCCAAAGGCCGGTTTGCAAGCACTCCCGCCCGCTGTTCCCGCCAGGCATGCACAATGCTCCCAAGCCCGGGAGAAAAGCACTTCGGGGTGGTACTCTCTCCGGGCACTTGCCCCTGAGCCTGGGGGCCAGGCAGTGGGTCCACACTCCCAGACCAAGGCAGAACCACATGCACACGTGTGTTCCTGACCCCTGCACCGGCAGAGAGCTCGGGGGAGCCAGAGTCTGTCAGGCAGCTGCTGGGCTGGCCGCCTGTGTGGGAAGGGGCAGAGCCGACCTAGGGGCAAGTTGGGCCTCTTGCTCTCCCTGCTGCCCTGAGGCTGCTGGGCCAAAGAGGTCTTGGGCATCCAGCCCCTTGCTGGTCCCTTCCCGCTGACGAGACCCTCTGAGCTCCAGCACCTTGCAGTGTGGAGATGGCCCCTGCCAGCAACCTCCTCTCCAAGGAGGCCTCAACCGAGGCCTAGGCCCAGGGGAAAGGCACCAGTGGGGATGAGCCTGGGGAGGTGCCCGGCCATGTCTGGACCCAGTCCCCGCAGCCTGCCCCTTGGTGGGGCTGTACCCCCGGAGGCCAGGAAGGTCTGGGCAAGGCTGCCAGGGGCAGGGACACTGCTGGGTCCTGCCCCTGGCCTGTGGGGCCTCTGAGCACAACCGGCACTCTCCCGCTGGAAGACCTCCCCGTCTGCCTCCAAAGGCCGGTTTGCAACACTCCCGCCCGCTGTTCCCGCCAGGCATGCACAATGCTCCCAAGCCCGGGAGAAAAGCGCTTCGGGCTGGTGCTCTCTCCGGGCCCTTGCCCCTGAGCCTGGGGGCCAGGCAGGGGGAACACACTCCCAGGCCAAGGCAGAACGACATGCACACGTCTGTTCCTGCCCCCTACACCGGCAGAGAGCTCGGGGGAGCCAGAGACTGCCAGG
This sequence comes from Dama dama, assembly GCF_033118175.1. Lineage (NCBI taxonomy): Eukaryota > Metazoa > Chordata > Mammalia > Artiodactyla > Cervidae > Dama > Dama dama. The sequence goes on from NW_026870900.1 coordinate 3,022,403, forward strand.
CTGCTGCTGGGCTGGCTGCCTGTGTGGGACGGGGCAGAGCCGACCTAGGGGCAAGTTGGGCCTCTTGCTCTCCCTGCTGCCCTGAGGCTGCTGGGTCAAAGTGGTCTTGGGCATCCAGCCCTTTGCTGGTCCCTTCCCTCTGACGAGGCCCTCTGAGCTCCAGCACCTTGCAGTGTGGAGACAGCCCCTGCCAGCAACCTCCTCTCCAAAGAGGCCACAACCGAGGCCTACGCCCAGGGGAAAGGCACCAGCGGGGATGATCCTGGGGAGGCGCACGGTCATGTCTGGACCCATTCCCCGCAGCCTGCCCCTTGGTGGGGCAGTACCCCCGGAGGCCAAGAAGGTCTGGGCAAGGCTGGCCAGGGGCAGGGGCCCTGCTGGGTCCTGCCCCTGGCCTGTGGGGCCTCTGAGCACATCCGGCCCTCTCCCGCTGGAAGACCTCCCCGGCTGCTTCCAAAGGCCGGTTTGCCAACACTCCCGCCCACTGTTCCCACCAGGCGCGCACAATGCTCCCAAGCCCGGGAGAAAAGCGCTTCGGGGTGGTGCTCCCACCGGGCCCTTGCCCCTGAGCCTGGGGGCAATGCAGGGGTTCCACACTCCCAGGCCAAGGCAGAACCACATGCACACGTCTGTTCCTGCCCCCTGCACCGGCAGAGAGCTCAGGGGAGCCAGAGTCTGTCAGGCAGCTGCTGTGCTGGCCGCCTGTGTGGGAAGGGGCAGAGCCGACCTAGGGGCAAGTTGGGCCTCTTGCTCTCCCTGGTGCCCTGAGGCTGCTTGGCCAAAGAGGTCTTGGGCATCCAGCCCCTTGCTAGTCCCTTCCCTCTGACGAGGCCCTCTGAGCTCCAGCACCTTGCAGTGTGGAGACAGCCCCTGCCAGCAACCTCCTCTGCAACGAGGCCTCAACCGAGGCCTAGGCCCAGGGGAAAGGCACCAGCGGGGATGAGCCTGGGGAGGCGCCCGGGCATGTCTGGACCCAGTCCCCGCAGCGTGCCCCTTGGTGGGGCAGTACCCCCGGAGGCCAGGAAGGTCTGGGCAAAGCTGGCCAGGGACAGGGGCCCTGCTGTGTACTGTCCCTGGCCTGTGGGGCCTCTGAGCACAACCGGCCCTCTCCCGCTGGATGACTTCCCCGGGTGCCTCCAAAGGCCGGTTTGCCAACACTCCGCCCACTGTTCCCACCAGGAACGCACAATGCTCCCAAGCCCGGGAGAAAAGCGCTTCGGGCTGGTGCTCTCTCCGGGCCCTTTCCCCTGAGCCTGGGGGCAATGCAGGGGGAACACCCTCCCAGGCCAAGGCAGAACCACATGCACACGTCTGTTCCTGCCCCCTGCACCGGCAGAGAGCTCAGGGGAGCCAGAGTCTGTCAGGCAGCTGCTGGGCTGGCCGCCTGTGTGGGAAGGGGCAGAGCCGACCTAGGGGCAAGTTGGACCTCTTGCTCTCCCTGCTGCCCTGAGGCTGCTGGGCCAAAGAGGTCTTGGGCATCCAGCCCCTCGCTGGTCCCTTCCCTCTGACGAGACCCTCTGAGCTCCAGCACCTTGCAGTGTGGAGACAGCCCCTGCCAGCAACCTCCTCTCCAAGGAGGCCTTAACCGAGCCCTAGGCCCAGGGGAAAGGCACCAGCGGGGATGAGACTGGGGAGGCGCCCGGGCATGTCTGGACCCAGTCCCCGCAGCCTGCCCCTTGGTGGGGAAGTACCCCCGGAGGCCAGGAAGGTCTGGGCAAGGCTGGCCAGGGGCAGGGGCCCTGCTGGGTCCTGCCCCTGGCCTGTGGGGCCTCTGAGCACAACCGGCCCTCTCCCGCTGGAAGACCTCCCCGGCTGCCTCCAAAGGCCGGTTTGCCAACACTCACGCCCACTGTTCCCACCAGGCGCGCACAATGCTCCCAAGCCCGGGAGAAAAGCGCTTCAGGGTGGTGCTCTCACCGGGCCCTTGCCCCTGAGCCTGGGGACAATGCAGGGGGAACACACTCCCAGGCCAAGGCAGAACCACATGCACACGTCTGTTCCTGCCCCCTGCACCGGCAGAGAGCTCAGGGGAGCCAGAGTCTGTCAGGCAGCTGCTGGGCTGGCCGCCTGTGTGGGAAGGGGCAGAGCCGACCTAGGGGCAAGTTGGGCCTCTTGCTCTCCCTGCTGCCCTGAGGCTGCTGGGCCAAAGAGGTCTTGGGCATCCAGCCCCTTGCTGGTCCCTTCCCTCTGACGAGGCCCTCTGAGCTCCAGCACCTTGCAGTGTGGAGACAGCCCCTGCCAGCAACCTCCTCTGCAACGAGGCCTCAACCGAGGCCTAGGCCCAGGGGAAAGGCACCAGCGGGGATGAGACTGGGGAGGCACCTGGGCATGTCTGGACCCAGTCCCCGCAGCCTGCCCCTTGGTGGGGCTGTAACCCCGGAGGCAGGAAGGTCTGGGCAAGGCTGGCCAGGGGCAGGGGCCCTGCTGGGTCCTGCCCCTGGCCTGTGGGGCCTCTGAGCACAACCGACCCTCTCCCACTGGAAGACCTCCCCGGCTGCCTCCAAAGGCCGGTTTGCAAGCACTCCCGCCCACTGTTCCCACCAAGCACGCAAAATGCTCCCAAGCCCGGGAGAAAAGCGCTTCGGGGTGGTGCTCTCCCGGGCCCTTGCCCCTGAGCCTGGGGGCCAGGCAGTGTGTCCACACTCCAAGACCAAGGCAGAACCACATGCACACGTCTGTTCCTGCCCCCTGCACCGGCAGAGAGCTCGGGGGAGCCAGAGTCTGTCAGGCAGCTGCTGGGCTGGCCGCCTGTGTGGGAAGGGTCAGAGCCGACCTAGGGGCAAGTTGGGCCTCTTCCTCTCCCTGCTGCCCTGAGGCTGCTGGGCCAAAGAGGTCTTGGGCATCCAGCCCCTTGCTGGTCCCTTCCCACTGACGAGGCCCTCTGAGCTCCAGCACCTTGCAGTGTGGAGACAGCCCCTGCCAGCAACCTCCTCTCCAAGGAGGCCTTAACCGAGGCCTAGGCCCAGGGGAAAGGCACCAGCGGGGATGAGACTGGGGAGGTACCCGGGCCTGTCTGGACCCAGTCCCCGCAGCCTGCCCCTTGGTGGGGCAGTACCCCCGGAGGCCAGGAAGGTCTGAGCAAGGCTGGCCAGGAGCAGGGGCCCTGCTGGGTCCTGCCCCTGTCCTGTGGGGCCTCTGAGCACAACCGGCACTCTCCCGCTGGAAGACCTCCCCGGCTGCCTCCAAAGGCCGGTTTGCAAGCACTCCCACCCGCTGTTCCCGCCAGGCACGCACAATGCTCCCAAGCCCGGGAGAAAAGCGCTTCGGGGTGGTGCTCTCTCCGGGCCCTTTCCCCTGAGCCTGGGGCCAGGCAGGTGATCCACAATCCCAGGCCAAGGCAGAACCACATGCACACGTCTGTTCCTGCCCCCTGCACCGGCAGAGAGCTCGCGGGAGCCAGAGTCTGTCAGGCAGCTGCTGGGCTGGCCGCCTGTGTGGGAAGGGGCAGAGCTGACCTAGGGGCAAGTTGGGCCTCTTGCTCTCCCTGCTGCCCTGAGGCTGCTGGGTCAGAGAGGTCTTGGGCATCCAGCCCTTTGCTGGTTCCTTCCCTCTGACGAGGCCCTCTGAGCTCCAGCATCTTGCAGTGTGGAGACAGCCCCTGCCAGCAACCTCCTCTGCAACGAGGCCTCAACCGAGGCCTAGGCCCAGGGGAAAGGCACCAGCGGGGATGAGCCTGGGGAGGCGCCCGGGCATGTCTGGACCCAGTCCCCGCAGCGTGCCCCTTGGTGGGGCAGTACCCCCGGAGGCCAGGAAGTTCTGGGCAAAGCTGGCCAGGGACAGGGGCCCTGCTGTGTACTGTCCCTGGCCTGTGGGGCCTCTGAGCACAACCGGCCCTCTCCCGCTGGAAGACTTCCCCGGCTGCCTCCAAAGGCCGGTTTGCCAACACTCCGCCCACTGTTCCCACCAGGAACGCACAATGCTCCCAAGCCCGGGAGAAAAGCGCTTCGGGCTGGTGCTCTCACCGGGCCCTTGCCCCTGAGCCTGGGGGCAATGCAGGGGGAACACACTCCCAGGCCAAGGCAGAACCACATGCACACGTCTGTTCCTGCCCCCTGCACCGGCAGAGAGCTCAGGGGAGCCAGAGTCTGTCAGGCAACTGCTGGGCTGGCCGCCTGTGTGGGAAGGGGCAGAGCCGACCTAGGGGCAAGTTGGGCCTCTTGCTCTCCCTGCTGCCCTGAGGCTGCTGGGCCAAAGAGGTCTTGGGCATCCAGCCCCTTGCTGGTCCCTTCCCTCTGACGAGGCTCTCTGAGCTCCAGCACCTTGCAGTGTGGATACAGCCCCTGCCAGCAACCTCCTCTCCAAGGAGGCCTCAACCGAGGCCTAGGCCCAGGGGAAAGGAACCAGCGGGGATGAGCCTGGGGAGGCGCCCGGCCATGTCTGGACCCAGTCCCCGCAGCCTGCCCCTTGGTGGGGCTGTACCCCCGGAGGCCAGGAAGGTGTGGGCAAGGCTGCCAGGGGCAGGGACACTGCTGGGTCCTGCCCCTGGCCTGTGGGGCCTCTGAGCACAACCGGCACTCTCCCGCTGGAAGACCTCCCCGTCTGCCTCCAAAGGCCGGTTTGCAAGCACTCCAGCCCGCTGTTCCCGCCAGGCCCGCACAATGCTCCCAAGCCCGGGAGAAAAGCGCTTCGGGGTTGTGCTCTCTCCGGGCCCTTGCCCCTGAGCCTGGGGGCCAGGCAGGGGGAACACACTCCCAGGCCAAGGCAGAACGACATGCACACGTCTGTTCCTGCCCCCTACACCGGCAGAGAGCTCGGGGGAGCCAGAGACTGCCAGGCTGCTGCTGGGTTGGCCGCCTGTGTGGGAAGGGGCAGAGCCGCCCTAGGGGCAAGTTGGGCCTCTTGCTCTCCCTGATGCCCTGAGGCTGCTGGGCCAAAGACGTCTTGGGCATCCAGCCCCTTGCTGGTCCCTTCCCTCTGACGAGGCCCTCTGAGCTCCAGCACCTTGCAGTGTGGAGACAGCCCCTGCCAGCAACCTCCTCTCCAAGGAGGCCTCAACCGAGGCCTAGGCACAGGGGAAAGGCACCAGTGAGGATGAGCCAGGGGAGGCGCCCGAGCATGTCTGGACCCAGTCCCCGCAGCCTGCCCCTTGGTGGGGCAGTACCCCCGGAGGCCAGGAAGGTCTGGGCAAGGCTGGCCAGGGGCAGGGGCCCTGATGCGTCCTGCCCCTGGCCTGTGGGGCCTCTGAGCACAACCGGCCCTCTCCCACTGGAAGACCTCCCCGGCTGCCTCCAAAGGCCGGTTTGCAAGCGCTCCCTCCCACTGTTCCCAGCAGGCGTGCACAATGCTCCCAAGCCCGGGAGAAAAGCGCTTCAGGGTGGTGCTCTCTCCGGGCACTTGCCCCTGATCCTGGGGGTAAGGCAGGGTGTCCACACTCCCAGGCCAAGGCAGAACCACATGCACACCTCTGATCTGCCCCCTGCACCGGCAGAGAGCTCGGCAGAGCCAGAGTCTGTCAGGCAGCTGCTGGGCTGGCCGCCTGTGTGGGAAGGGGCAGAGCCGACCTAGGGGCAAGTTGGGCCTCTTGCTCTCCCTGCTGCCCTGAGGCTGCTGGGCCAAAGAGGTCTTGGGCATCCAGCCCCTTGCTGGTCCCTTCCCTCTGATGAGGCCCTCTGAGCTCCAGCACCTTGCAGTGTGGACACAGCCCCTGCCAGCAACCTCCTCTCCAAGGAGGCCTCAACCGAGTCCTAGGCCTAGGGGAAAGGCACCAGTGGGGATGAGCCTGGGGAGGCGCCCGGCCATGTCTGGACCCAGTCCCCCCAACCTGCCCCTTGGTGGGGCAGTACCCCCGGAGGCCAGGAAGGTGTGGGCAAGGCTTCCAGGGGCAGGGACAATGCTGGGTCCTGCCCCTGGCCTGTGGGGCGTCTGAGCACAACCGGCACTCTCCCGCTGGAAGACCTCCCCGTCTGCCTCCAAAGGACTGTTTGCAAGCACTCCCACCCGCTGTTCCCGCCAGACACGCACAATGCTCCCAAGCCCGGGAGAAAAGCGCTTCGGGCTGGTGCTCTCTCCGGGCCCTTGCCCCTGAGCCTGGGGGCCAGGCAGGGGGAACACACTCCCAGGCCAAGGCAGAACGACATGCACACGTCTGTTCCTGCCCCCTACACCGGCAGAGAGCTCAGGGGAGCCAGAGACTGCCAGGCTGCTGCTGGGCTGGCTGCCTGTGTGGGACGGGGCAGAGCCGACCTAGGGGCAAGTTGGGCCTCTTGCTCTCCCTGCTGCCCTGAGGCTGCTGGGCCAAAGAGGTCTTGGGCATCCAGCCCCTTGCTGGTCCCTTCCATCTGACAAGGCCCTCTGAGCTCCAGCACCTTGCAGTGTGGAGACAGCACCTGCCAGCAACCTCCTCTGCAACGAGGCCTCAACCGAGGCCTAGTCCCAGGGAAAGGCACCAGCGGGGATGAACCTGGGGCGGCGCCTGGGAATGTCTGGATCCAGTCCCCGCAGCCTGCTCCTTGGTGGGGCAGTACCCCCGGAGGCCAGGAAGGTCTGGGCAAGGCTGGCCAGGGGCAGGGGCCATGCTGGGTCCTGCCCCTGGCCTGTGGGGCCTCTGAGCATGACCGGCCCTCTCCCGCTGGAGACTTCCCTGACTGCCTCCAAAGGCCGGTTTGCCAACACTCGCGCCTGCTGTTCCCGCCAGGCACGCACAATGCTCCCAAGCCCGGGAAAAAAGCCCTTCGGGGTGGTGCTCTCTCCGGGCCCTTGCCCCTGAGCCTGGGGGCAATGCAGGGGGAATACACTCCCAGGCCAAGGCAGAACCACATGCACACGTGTGTTCCTGCCCCCTGCACCGGCAGAGAACTCGGGGGAGCCAGAGTCTGCCAGGCAGCTGCTGGGCCGGCGGCCTGTGTGGGAAGGGGCAGAGCCGACCTAGGGGCAAGTTGGGCCTCTTGCTCTCCCTGCTGCCCTGAGGCTGCTGGGCCAAAGAGGTCTTGGGCATCCAGCCCCTTGCTGGTCCCTTCCCTCTGATGAGGCCCTCTGAGCTCCAGCACCTTGCAGTGTGGAGACAGCCCCTGCCAGCAACCTCCTCTCCAAGGAGGCCTCAACCGAGGCCTAGGCCCAGGGGAAAGGCACCAGCGGGGATGAGCCAGGGGAGGCGCGCGAGCATGTCTGGACCCAGTCCCCGCAGCCTGCCCCTTGGTGGGGCTGTAACCCCTGAGGCAGGAAGGTCCTGGCAAGGCTGGCCAGGGCCTGGGGCCCTGCTGGGTCCTGCCCCTGGCCTGTGGGGCCTCTGAGCACAACCGGCCCTCTCCCACTGGAAGACCTCCTCAGCTGCCTCCAAAGGCCGGTTTGCAAGCACTCCCGCCCACTGTTCCCACCAAGCACGCAAAATGCTCCCAAGCCCGGGAGAAAAGCGCTTCGGGGTGGTGCTCTCTCCGGGCCCTTGCCCCTGAGCCTCGGGGCCAGGCAGGTGATCCACACCCCCAGGCCAAGGCAGAACCACATGCACACGTCTGTTCCTGCCCCCTGCACCGGCAGAGAGCTCGCGGGAGCCAGAGTCTGTCAGGCAGCTGCTGGGCTGCCCGCCTGTGTGGGAAGGGGAAGAGCTGACCTAGGGGCAAGTTGGGCCTCTTGCTCTCCCTGCTGCCCTGAGGCTGCTGGGCCAAAGAGGTCTTGGGCATCCAGCCCCTTGCTGGTCCCTTCCATCTGACGAGGCCCTCTGAGCTCCAGCACCTTGCAGTGTGGAGACAGCCCCTGCCAGCAACCTCCTCTCCAAGGAGGCCTCAACCGAGGCCTAGTCCCAGGGAAAGGCACCAGCGGGGATGAGCCTGGGGAGGCGCCCGGCCATGTCTGGACCCAGTCCCCCCAACCTGCCCCTTGGTGGGGCAGTACCCCCGGAGGCCAGGAAGGTCTGGGCAAGGCTGGCCAGGGGCAGGGGCCCTGCTGGGTCCTGACCCTGGCCTGTGGGGCCTCTGAGCACAACCGGCCCTCTCCCACTGGAAGACCTCCCTGGCTGCCACCAACGTCCTGTTTGCAAACACTCCCGTCCGCTGTTCACGCCAGGCTCGCACAGTGCTCCCAAGCCCGGGAGAAAAGCGCTTCGGGCTGGTGCTCTCTCCGGACCCTTGCCCCTGAGCCTGGGGGCAAGACAGGGGGAACACACTCCCAGGCCAAAGCAGAACCACATGCCCACGTCTGTTCCTGTCCCCTGCACCGGCAGAGAGCTTGGGGGAGCCAGAATCTGTCAGGCAGATGCTGGGTTGGCTGCCTGTGTGGGAAGGGGCAGAGCCGCCCTAGGGGCAAGTTGGGCCTCTTGCTCTCCCTGCTGCCCTGAGGCTGCTGGGCCAAGGACGTCTTGGGCATCCAGCCCCTTACTGGTCCCTTCCCTCTGACGAGGCCCTCTGAGCTCCAGCACCTTGCAGTGTGGAGACAGCCCCTGCCAGCAACCTCCTCTCCAAGGAGGCCTCAACCGAGGCCTAGGCCCAGGGGAAAGGCAGCAGCGGGGATGAGCCAGGGGAGGCGCGCGAGCATGTCTGGACTCAGTCCCCGCAGTCTGCCTCTTGGTCGGGCTGTAACCCCTGAGGCAGGAAGGTCTGGGCAAGGCTGGCCAGGGCCTGGGGCCCTGCTGGGTCCTGCCCCTGGCCTGTGGGGCCTCTGAGCACAACCGGCCCACTCCCACTGGAAGACCTCCTCAGCTGCCTCCAAAGGCCGGTTTGCAAGCACTCCCGCGCACTGTTCCCACCAAGCACGCAAAATGCTCCCAAGCCCGGGAGAAAAGCGCTTCGGGGTGGTGCTCTCTCCCGGCCCTTGCCCCTGAGCCTGGGGGCCAGGCATGGGGTCCACACTCCCAGGCCAAGGCAGAACCACATGCACACTTCTGTTCCTGCCCCCTGCACAGGCAGAGAGCTCGGGGGAGCCAGAGTCTGTCAGGCAGCTGCTGGGTTGGCCGCCTGTGTGGGAAGGGGCAGAGCCGCCCTAGGGGCAAGTTGGGCCTCTTGCTCTCCCTGCTGCCCTGAGGCTACTGGGCCAAAAACGTCTTGGGCATCCAGCCCCTTACTGGTCCCTTCCCTCTGACGAGGCCCTCTGAGCTCCAGCACCTTGCAGTGTGGAGACAGCCCCTGCCAGCAACCTCCTCTGCAACGAGGCCTCAACCGAGGCCTAGGCCCAGGGGAAAGGCACCAGCGGGGATGAGCCTGGGGAGGCGCCCGGGCATGTCTGGACCCAGTCCCCGCAGCCTGCCCCTTGGTGGGGCTGTACCCCCGGAGGCAGGAAGGTCTGGGCAAGGCTGGCCAGGGGCAGGGGCCCTGCTGGGTCCTGCCCCTGGCCTGTGGGGCCTCTGAGCACAACCGGCCCTCTCCCACTGGAAGACCTCCCCGGCTGCCTCCAAAGGCCGGTTTGCAATCACTCCCGCCCACTGTTCCCACCAGGCGCTCACAATGCTCCCAAGCCCGGGAGAAAAGCGTTTCGGGGTGGTGCTCTCTCCAGGCCCGTGCCCCTGAGCCTCGGGGCCAGGCAGGTGATCCACACTCCCAGGCCAAGGCAGAAACACATGCACACGTCTGTTCCTGCCCCCTGCACCGGCAGAGAGCTCGCGGGAGCTAGAGTCTGTCAGGCAGCTGCTGGGCTGGCCGCCTGTGTGGGAAGGGGAAGAGCTGACCTAGGGGCAAGTTGGGCCTCTTGCTCTCCCAGCTGCCCTGAGGCTGCTGGGCCAAAGAGGTCTTGGGCATCCAGCCCCTTGCTGGTCCCTTCCATCTGACGAGGCCCTCTGAGCTCCAGCAACTTGCAGTGTCGAGACAGCCCCTGCCAGCAACCTCCTCTCCAAGGAGGCCTCAACCGAGGCCTAGTCCCAGGGAAAGGCACCAGCGGGGATGAACCTGGGGAGGCGCCCGGGAATGTCTGGACCCAGTCCCCGCAGCCTGCCCCTTGGTGGGGCAGTACCCCCGGAGGCCAGGAAGGTCTGGGCAAGGCTGGCCAGGGGCAGGGGCCCTGCTGGGTCCTGCCCCTGGCGTGTGGGGCCTCTGAGCATGACCGGCCCTCTCCCGCTGGAGAACTCCCCGACTGCCTCCAAAGGCCGGTTTGCCAACTCTCGCGCCCGCTGTTCCCGCCATGCACGCACAATGCTCCCAAGCCCGGGATAAAAGCGCTTCGGGGTGGTGCTCTCTCCGGGCCCTTGCCCCTGAGCCTGGGGGCAATGCAGGGGGAACACACTCCCAGGCCAAGGCAGAACCACATGCACACGTCTGTTCCTGCCCCCTGCACCGGCAGAGAGCTCAGGGGAGCCAGAGTCTGTCAGGCAGCTTCTGGGCTGGCCGCCTGTGTGGGAAGGGGCAGAGCCGACCTAAGGGCAAGTTGGGCCTCTTGCTCTCCCTGCTGCCCTGAGGCTGCTGGGCCAAAGAGGTCGTGGGCATCCAGCCCCTTGCTGGTCCCTTCCCTCTGACGAGGCCCTCTGAGATCCAGCACCTTGCAGTGTGGAGACAGCCCCTGCCAGCAACCTCCTCTCCAAGGAGGCCTCAACCGAGGCCTAGGCCCAGGGGAAAGGCACCAGTGGGGATGAGCCTGGGGAGGCGCCCGGGCATGTCTGGACCCAGTCCCCGCAGCCTGCCCCTTGGTGGGGCTGTAACCCCGGAGGCAGGAAGGTCTGGGCAAGGCTGGCCAGGGGCTGGGGCCCTGCTGGGTCCTGCCCCTGGCCTGTGGGGCCTCTGAGCACATCCGGCCCTCTCCCGCTGGAAGACCTCCCCGGCTGCCTCCAAAGGCCGGTTTGCCAACACTCACGCCCACTGTTCCCACCAGGCGCGCACTATGCTCCCAAGTCCGGGAGAAAAGCGCTTCGCTGTGGTGCTCTCACCGGGCCCTTTCCCCTGAGCCTGGGGGCAATGCAGGGGGAACACACTCCCAGGCCAAGGCAGAACCACATGCACACGTCTGTTCCTGCCCCCTGCACCGGCAGAGAGCTAGGGGAGCCAGAGTCTGTCAGGCAGGTGCTGGGCTGGCCGCCTGTGTGGGAAGGGGCAGAGCCGACCTAGGGGCAAGTTGGGCCTCTTGCTCTCCCTGCTGCCCTGAGGCTGCTGGGCCAAAGAGGTCTTGGGCATCCAGCCCCTTGCTGGTCCCTTCCCTCTGACGAGGCCCTCTGAGCTCCAGCACCTTGCAGTGTGGAGACAGCCCCTGCCAGCAACCTCCTCTCCAAGGAGGCCTCAACCGAGGCCTAGGCCCAGGGGAAAGGCACCAGCGGGGATGAGCCTGGGGAGGCGCCCGCGCATGTCTGGACCCAGTCCCCGCAGCCTGCCCCTTGGTGGGGCTGTAACCCCGGAGGCAGGACGGTCTGTGCAAGGCTGGCCAGGGGCAGGGGCCCTGCTGGGTCCTGCCCCTGGCCTGTTGGGCCTCTGAGCACAACCGGCCCTCTCCCACTGGAAGACCTCCCCGGCTGCCTGCAAAGGCCGGTTTTCCAACACTCCCGCCTACTGTTCCCACCAGGCGCGCACAATGCTCCCAAGCCCGGGAGAAAAGCGCTTCGGGGTTGTGCTCTCTCCGGGCCCTTGCCCCTGAGCCTGGGGGCCAGGCAGGGGGTCCACACTCCCAGACCAAGGAAGAACCACATGCACACGTCTGTTCCTGCCCCCTGTACAGGCAGAGAGCTCGGGGGAGCCAGAGTCTGTCAGGCAGCTGCTGGGCTGGCCGCCTGTGTGGGAAGGGGCAGAGCCGACCTAGGGGCAAGTTGGGCCTCTTGCTCTCCCTGCTGCCCTGAGGCTGCTGGGCCAAAGAGGTCTTGGGCATCCAGCCCCTTGCTGGTCCCTTCCCTCTGACGAGGCCCTCTGAGCTCCAGCACCTTGCAGTGTGGAGACAGCCCCTGCCAGCAACCTCCTTTCCAAGGAGGCCTCAACCGATGCCTAGGGCCAGGGGAAAGGCACCAGCGGAAATGAGCCAGGGGAGGCGCCCGAGCATGTCTGGACCCAGTCCCCGCAGCCTGCCCCTTGGTGGGGCAGTACCCCCGGAGGCGAGGAAGATCTGGGCAAGGCTGGCCAGGGGCAGGGGCCCTGCTGGGTCCTGCCCCTGGCCTGTGGGGCCTCTGAGCACAACCGGCCCTCTCTCGTTGGAAGACCTCCCCGGCTGCCTCCAATGGCCGGTTTGCAAGCCCTCATGCCCGCTGTTCAAACCAGCCGCGTACAATGCTCCCTAGGCCGGGAGAAAAGCATTTTTGGGTGGTGCTCACTCCGGGCCCTTGGAAGACCTCCCTGGCTGCCTCCAAGGCCAAGGTCGGTTTGCAAGCACTTCTGCCTGCTTCTCCCGCCACACGCGCACAATGCTCCCAGCCCGGGAGAAAAGCGTTTCGGGGTGGTGTTCTCTCTGGGCCCAAGAAAGACCTCCCGGGCTGTCCACAAAGGCCGGTTTGCAAGCACTCCCACTCGCTGTTCCCGCCATCCGTGCAAATGCTCCAAGCCCAGGAGAAAAGCGCTTCGGGTGGTGCTCTCTCCCAGCCCTTGGAAGACCTCCCCGGCTGCCTCCAAAGGCTGGTTTTCAAGAACTCCCTCCCGCTGTCCCGCCAGCCGCACACAATGCTCCCAATCACGGGGAGAAAAGCGCTTCGGGGTGGTGCTCTCTCCGGGCCCTTGGAAGACTTCTCTGGCTGCCTCCAAAGGCCGGTTTGCAAGAATTCCCTCCCGCTGTTCCACCAGCCACACACAATGCTCCAACACCCGAGAGAAAAGCTCTTCGAGGTGGTGTTCTCTCCGGGCCCTTGGAAGACCTCCCCGGCTGCCTCCAAAGGCCGGTTTGCAAGCACTCCTGCCTGCTGTTCCCGCCACACGCGCACAATGCACCCAAGCCCGGGAGAAAAGCGCTTCGGGATGGTGCTCTATCCGGGCCCTTGGAAGACCTCCCCGGCTACCTCCAAAGGCGGGTTTGCAAGTACTCATTCCCGCTGTTCCCGCCAGCTGCGCACAATGCTCCCAAGCCCGGGAGAAAAGCATTTTGGGGTGGTGCTCTCTCCGGGCCCTTGGAAGACCACCCGGCTGCCTCAAAAGGCCGGTTTGCAAGCACTCAGGCCCGCTGTTCCCGCCACCCGCGCACACTGCTCCCAAGCCCGGGAGAAAAGCGCATCGGGGTGGTGTTCTCTCCAGGCCCATGGAGGACCTCCCCAGCTGCCCCCAAAGGCCGGTTTGCAAGCATTCCCACTAGTTGTTCCCGCCAGCCATGCAAATGCTCCCAAGCCGGGGGGAAAAGCATTTTGGGGTGGTGCTCTCTCCGGGCCATTGCCCCTGTGCCTGGGGGCCAGGCAGGGGGTCCACATTCCCAGGCCAAGTCAGAACCACATGCACACGTTTGTTCCTGCCCCCTGCACCGGCAGAGAGCTCGGGGGAGCCAGAGTCTGCCAGGCAGCTGCTGGGCTGGCTGCCTGTGTGGGAAGGGGCAGAGCCGACCTAGGGGCAAGTTGTGGCCTCTTGCTCTCCCTGCTGCCCTGATGTTGCTGGGCCAAAGTGGTCTTGAGCATCCAGCCCCTTGCTGGTCCCTTCCCTCTGACGAGGCCCTCTGAGCTCCAGCATCTCGCAGTGTGGAGACAGCCCCTGCCAGCAACCTCCTCTCCAAGGAGGCCTCACCGAGGCCTAGGCCGAGGGGAAAGGCACCAGCGGGAATGAGCCTGGGGAGGCGCCCGGGCATGTCTGGACCCAGGCCCCGCAGCCTGCCCTTGGTGGGGCAGTACCCCCGGAGGCCAGGAAGGTCTGGGCAAAGCTGGCCAGGGACAGGGGCCCTGCTGTGTACTGTCCCTGGCCTGTGGGGCCTCTGAGCACAATCGGCCCTCTCCCGCTGGAATACTTCCCCAGCTGCCTCCAAAGGCCGGTTTGCCAACACTCCGCCCACTGTTCCCACCAGGAACGCACAATGCTCCCAAGCCCGGGAGAAAAGCACTTCGGGGTGGTGCTCTCTCCGTGCCCTTGCCCCTGAGCCTGGGGCCAGGCAGCTGATCCACACTCCCAGGCCAAGGCAGAACCACATGCACACGTCTGTTCCTGCCCCCTGCACCGGCAGAGAGCTCGCGGGAGCCAGAGTCTGTCAGGCAGCTGCTGGGCTGGCCGCCTGTGTGGGAAGGGGCAGAGCTGACCTAGGGGCAAGTTGGGCCTCTTGCTCTCCCTGCTGCCCTGAGGCTGCTGGGCCAAAGAGGTCTTGGGCATCCAGCCCCTTGCTGGTCCCTTCCATCTGACGAGGCCCTCTGAGCTCCAGCACCTTGTAGTGTGGAGACAGCCCCTGCCAGCAACCTCCTCTCCAAGGAGGCCTCAACGAGGCCTAGTCCCAGGGAAAGGCACCAGCGGGGATGAACCTGGGGAGGCGCCCGGAATGTCTGGACCCAGTCCCCGCAACCTGCCCCTTGGTGGGGCAGTACCCCCGGAGGCCAGGAAGGTCTGGGCAAGGCTGGCCAGGGGCAGGGGCCCTGCTGGGTCCTGCCCCTGGCCTGTGGGGCCTCTGAGCATGACCGGCCCTCTCCCGCTGGAAACCTCCCGACTGCCTTCAAAGGCCGGTTTGCCAACACTCGCGCCCGCTGTTCCCGCCAGGCACGCACAATGCTCCCAAGCCCGGGAAAAAAGCGCTTCGGGGTGGTGCTCTCTCCGGGCCCTTGCCCCTGAGCCTGGGGACAATGCAAGGGGAACACACTCCCAGGCTAAGGCAGAACGACATGCACACGTCTGTTCCTGCCCCCTACACCGGCAGAGAGCTCGGGGGAGCCAGAGTCTGCCAGGCAGCTGCTGGGCTGGCGGCCTGTGTGGGAAGGGGCAGAGCCGACCTAGGGGCAAGTTGGGCCTCTTGCTCTCCCTGCTGCCCTGAGGCTGCTGGGCCAAAGACGTCTTGGGCATCCAGCCCCTCGCTGGTCCCTTCCCTCTGACGAGGCCCTCTGAGCTCCAGCACCTTGCAGTGTGGAGACAGCCCCTGCCAGCAACCTCCTCTCCAAGGAGGCCTCACCCGAGGCCTAGGCCTAGGGGAAAGGCACCAGCGGGGATGAGCCTGGGGAGGCGCCCGGCCATGTCTGGACCCAGTCCCCCCAACCTGCCCTTTGGTGGCGCAGTACCCCCGGAGGCCAGGAAGGTCTGGGCAAGGCTGCCAGGGGCAGGGACACTGCTGGGTCCTGCCCCTGGCCTGTGGGGCGTCAGAGCACAACCGGCACTCTCCCGCTGGAAGACCTCCCCGTCTGCCTCCAAAGGACGGTTTGCAAGCACTCCCACCCGCTGTTCCCGCCAGGCACGCACAATGCTCCCAAGCCCGGGAGAAAAGCGCTTCGGGGTGGTGCTCTCTCCGGGCTCTTGCCCCTGAGCCTGGGGGCCAGGCAGGGGGAACACACTCCCAGGCCAAGGCAGAACGACATTCACACGTCTGTTCCTGCCCCCTACACCGGCAGAGAGCTCGGGGGAGCCAGAGACTGCCAGGCTGCTGCTGGGCTGGCTGCCTGTGTGGGACGGGGCAAGACGACCTAGGGGCAAGTTGGGCCTCTTGCTCTCCCTGCTGCCCTGAGGCTGCTGGGCCAAAGAGGTCTTGGGCATCCAGCCCTTTGCTGGTCCCTTCCCTCTGACGAGGCCCTCTGAGCTCCAGCACCTTGCTGTGTGGAGACAGCCCCTGCCAGCAACCTCCTCTCCAAGAAGGCCTCAACCGAGGCCTAGTCCCAGGGAAAGGCACAAGCGGGGATGAACCTGGCGATGCGCCCGGGAATGTCTGGACCCAGTCCCCGCAGCCTGCCCCTTGGTGGGGCAGTACCCCCGGAGGCCAGGAAGGTCTGGGCAAGGCTGGCCAGGGGCAGGGGCCCTGCTGGGTCCTGCCCCTGGCCTGTGGGGCCTCTGAGCACAACCGGCCCTCTCCCACTGGAAGACCTCCCCGGCTGCCTCCAAAGGCCGGTTTGCAAGCGCTCCCGCCCACTGTTCCCAGCAGGCGGGCACAATGCTCCCAAGCCCGGGAGAAAAGCGCTTCGGGGTGGTGCTCTCACCGGGCCCTTGCCCCTGAGCCTGGGGGCAATGCAGGGGTTCCACACTCCCAGGCCAAGGCAGAACCACATGCACACGTCTGTTCCTGCCCCCTGCACCGGCAGAGAGCTCAGGGGAGCCAGAGTCTGTCAGGCAGCTGCTGGGCTGGCCGCCTGTGTGGGAAGGGGCAGAGCCGACCTAGGGGCAAGTTGGGCCTCTTCCTCTCCCTGCTGCCCTGAGGCTGCTGGGCCAAAGAGGTCTTGGGCATCCAGGCCCTTGCTGGTCCCTTCCCTCTGACGAGGCCCTCTGAGCTCCAGCACCTTGCAGTGTGGAGACAGCCCCTGCCAGCAACCTCCTCTCCCAGGAGGCCTCAACCGAGGCCTAGGCCCAGGGGAAAGGAACCAGCGAGGATGAGCCTGGGGAGGCGCCCGGCCATGTCTGGACCCAGTCCCCGCAGCCTGCCCCTTGGTGGGGCTGTACCCCCGGAGGCCAGGAAGGTCTGGGCAAGGCTGGCCGGGGGCAGGGGCCCTGCTGGGTCCTGCCCCTGGCCTGTGGGGCCTCTGAGCACAACCGGCACTCTCCCGCTGGAAGACCTCCCCGTCTGCCTCCAAAGGCCGGTTTGCAAGCACTCCAGCCCGCTGTTCCCGCCAGGCACGCACAATGCTCCCAAGCCCGGGAGAAAAGCGCTTCGGGCTGGTGCTCTCTCCGGGCCCTTGCCCCTGAGCCTGGGGGCCAGGCAGGGGGAACACACTCCCAGGCCAAGGCAGAACGACATGCACACGTCTGTTCCTGCCCCCTACACCGGCAGAGAGCTCGGGGGAGCCAGAGACTGCCAGGCTGCTGCTGGGTTGGCCGCCTGTGTGGGAAGGGGCAGAGCCGCCCTAGGGGCAAGTTGGGCCTCTTGCTCTCCCTGCTGCCCTGAGGCTGCTGGGCCAAAGACATCTTGGGCATCCAGCCCCTTACTGGTCCCTTCCCTCTGACGAGGCATTCTGAGCTCCAGCACCTTGCAGTGTGGAGACAGCCCCTGCCAGCAACCTCCTCTCCAAGGAGGCCTCAACCGAGGCCTAGGCCCAGGGGAAAGGCACCAGTGGGGATGAGCCAGGGGACGCGCCCGAGCATGTCTGGACCCAGTCCCCGCAGCCTGCCCCTTGGTGGGGCAGTACCCCCGGAGGCCAGGAAGGTCTGGGCAAGGCTGGCCAGGGGCAGGGGCCCTGCTGCGTCCTGCACCTGGCCTGTGGGGCCTCTGAGCACAACCGGCCCTCTCCCACTGGAAGACCTCCCCGGCTGCCTCCAAAGGCCGGTTTGCAAGCGCTCCCTCCCACTGTTCCCAGCAGGCGTGCACAATGCTCCCAAGCCCGGGAGAAAAGCGCTTCAGGGTGGTGCTCTCTCCGGGCCCTTGCCCCTGAGCCTGGGGGCAAGGCAGGGTGTCCACACTCCCAGGCCAAGGCAGAACCACATGCACACGTCTGATCTGCCCCCTGCACCGGCAGAGAGCTCGGCAGAGCCAGAGTCTGTCAGGCAGTTGCTGGGCTGGCCGCCTGTGTGGGAAGGGGCAGAGCCGACCTAGGGGCAAGTTGGGCCTCTTGCTCTCCCTGCTGCCCTGAGGCTGCTGGGCCAAAGAGGTCTTGGGCATCCAGCCCCTTGCTGTTCCCTTCCCTCTGACGAGGCCCTCTGAGCTCCAGCACCTTGCAGTGTGGAGACAGCCCATGCCAGCAACCTCCTCTCCAAGGAGGCCTAAACCGAGGCCTAGGCCCAGGGGAAAGGCACCAGCGGGGATGAGCATGGGGAGGCGCCCGGGCATGTCTGGACCCAGTCCCCGCAGCCTGCCCCTTGGTCGGGCAGTACCCCCGGAGGCCAGGAAGGACTGGGAAAGGCTGGCCCGGGGCAGGGAACCTGCTGGGTCCTGCCCCTGGCCTGTGGGGCCTCTGAGCACATCCGGCCCTCTCCCGCTGGAAGACCTCCCCGGCTGCCTCCAAAGGCCGGTTTGCCAACACTCCCGCCCACTGTTCCCACCAGGTACGCACAATGCTCCCAAGCCCGGGAAAAAAGCGCTTCGGGGTGGTGCTCCCACCGGGCCCTTGCCCCTGAGCCTGGGGGCAATGCAGGGGTTCCACACTCCCAGGCCAAGGCAGAAACACATGCACACGTCTGTTCCTGCCCCCTGCACCGGCAGAGAGCTCAGGGGAGCCAGAGTCTGTCAGGCAGCTGCTGGGCTGGCCGCCTGTGTGGGAAGGGGCAGAGCCGACCTAGGGGCAAGTTGGGCCTCTTCCTCTCCCTGCTGCCCTGAGGCTGCTGGGCCAAAGAGGTCTTGGGCATCCAGCCCCTTGCTGGTCCCTTCCCGCTGACGAGGCCCTCTGAGCTCCAGCACCTTGCAGTTTGGAGAGAGCCCCTGGCAGCAACCTCCTCCGCAACGAGGCCTCAACCGAGGCCTAGGCCCAGGGGAAAGGCACCAGCGGGGATGAGCCTGGGGAGGCGCCCGGGCATGTCTGGACCCAGTCCCCGCAGCCTGCCCCTTGGTGGGGCTGTACCCCCGGAGGCAGGAAGATCTGGGCAAGGCTGGCCAGGGGCAGGGGCCCTGCTGGTCCTGCCCCTGGCCTGTGGGGCCTCTGAGCACAACTGGCCCTCTCACACTGGAAGACCTCCCCGGCTGCCTTCAAAGGCCGGTTTGCAAGCACTCCCGCTCACTGTTCCCACCAGGCGCGCACAATGCTCCCAAGCACGGGAGAAAAGCGCTTCGGGGTGGTGCTCTCTCCGGGCCCTTGCCCCTGAGCCTGGGGGCCAGGCAGGTGATCCACACTCCCAGGCCAAGGCAGAACGATATGCACACGTCTGTTCCTGCCCCCTGCACCGGCAGAGAGCTCGGGGGAGCCAGAGACAGCCAGGCTGCTGCTGGGCTGGCTGCCTGTGTGGGACGGGGCAAGCCGACCTAGGGGCAAGTTGGGCCTCTTGCTCTCCCTGCTGCCCTGAGGCTGCTGGGTCAAAGAGGTCTTGGGCATCCAGCCCTTTGCTGGTCCCTTCCCTCTGACGAGGCCCTCTGAGCTCCAGCACCTTGCTGTGTGGAGACAGCCCCTGCCAGCAACCTCCTCTCCAAGAAGGCCTCAACAGAGGCCTAGTCCCAGGGAAAGGCACAAGCAGGGATCAACCTGGGGATGCGCCCGGGAATGTCTGGACCCAGTGCCCGCAGCCTGCCCCTTGGTGGGGCAGTACCCCCGGAGGCCAGGAAGGTCTGGGCAAGGCTGGCCAGGGGCAGGGGCCCTGCTGGGTCCTGCCCCTGGCCTGTGGGGCCTCTGAGCACAACCGGCCCTCTCCCGCTGGAAGACCTCCCCGGCTGCCTCCAAAGGCCGGTTTGCAAGCGCTCCCGCCCACTGTTCCCAGCAGGCGGGCACAATGCTCCCAAGCCCGGGAGAAAAGCGCTTCGGGGTGGTGCTCTCACCAGGCCTTTGCCCCTGAGCCTGGGGGCAATGCAGGGGGAACACACTCCCAGGCCAAGGCAGAACCACATGCACACGTCTGTTCCTGCCCCCTGCACCGGCAGAGAGCTCAGGGGAGCCAGAGTCTGTCAGGCAGCTGCTGGGCTGGCCGCATGTGTGGGAAGGGGCAGAGCCGCCCTAGGGGCAAGTTGGGCCTCTTGCTCTCCCTGCTGCCCTGAGGCTGCTGGGCCAAAGAGGTCTTGGGCATCCAGCCCCTTGCTGGTCCCTTCCCTCTGACGAGGCCCTCTGAGCTCCAGCACCTTGCAGTGTGGAGACAGCCCCTGCCAGCAACCTCCTCTCCAAGGAGGCCTCAACCGAGGCCTAGGCCCAGGGGAAAGGCACCAGCGGGGATGAGCCTGGGGAGGGGCCCGTGCATGTCTGGACCCAGTCCCCGCAGCCTGCCCCTTGGTGGGGCTGTAACCCCGGAGGCAGGAAGGTCTGGGCAAGGCTGGCCAGGGGCTGGGGCCCTGCAGGGTCCTGCCCCTGGCCTGTGGGGCCTCTGAGCACAACCGGCCCTCTCCCACTGGAAGACCTCCCCGGCTGCCTCCAAAGGCCGGCTTGCAAGCACTCCCGCCCAGTGTTCCCACCAAGCACGCAAAATGCTCCCAAGCCCGGGAGAAAAGCGCTTCGCGGTTGTGCTCTCTCTGGGCCCTTGCCCCTGAGCCTGGGGCCCAGGCAGGGGAACACACTCCCAGGCCAAGGCAGAACGACATGCACACGTCTGTTCCTGCCCTCTACACCGGCAGAGAGCTCGGGGGAGCCAGAGACTGCCAGGCTGCTGCTTGTCTGGCTGCCTGTGTGGGACGGGGCAGAGCCGACCTAGGGGCAAGTTGGGCCTCTTGCTCTCCCTGCTGCCCTGAGGCTCCTGGGTCAAAGAGGTCTTGGGCATCCAGCCCTTTGCTGGTCCCTTCCCTCTGACGAGGCCCTCTGAGCTCCAGCATCTCGCAGTGTGGAGACAGCCCCTGCCAGCAACCTCCTCTCCAAGGAGGCCTCAACCGAGGCCTAGGCCGAGGGGAAAGGCACCAGCGGGAATGAGCCTGGGGAGGCGCCCGGGCATGTCTGGACCCAGGCCCCGCAGCCTGCCCCTTGGTGGGGCAGTACCCCCGGAGGCCAGGAAGGCCTGGGCAAAGCTGGCCAGGGATAGGGGCCCTGCTGTGTACTGTCCCTGGCCTGTGGGGCCTCTGAGCACAACCGGCCCTCTCCCGCTGGAATACTTCCCCAGCTGCCTCCAAAGGCCGGTTTGCCAACACTCCGCCCACTGTTCCCACCAGGAACGCACAATGCTCCCAAGCCCGGGAGAAAAGCACTTCGGGGTGGTGCTCTCTCCGGGCCCTTGCCCCTGAGCCTGGGGACAGGCAGCTGATCCACACTCCCAGGCCAAGGCAGAACCACATGCACACGTCTGTTCCTGCCCCCTGCACCGGCAGAGAGCTCGCGGGAGCCAGAGTCTGTCAGGCAGCTGCTGGGCTGGCCGCCTGTGTGGGAAGGGGCAGAGCTGACCTAGGGGCAAGTTGGGCCTCTTGCTCTCCCTGCTGCCCTGAGGCTGCTGGGCCAAAGAGGTCTTGGGCATCCAGCCCCTTGCTGGTCCCTTCCATCTGACGAGGCCCTCTGAGCTCCAGCACCTTGCAGTGTGGAGACAGCCCCTGCCAGCAACCTCCTCTCCAAGGAGGCCTCAACCGAGGCCTAGTCCCAGGGAAAGGCACCAGCGGGGATGAACCTGGGGAGGCGCCCGGGAATGTCTGGACCCAGTCCCCGCAGCCTGCCCCTTGGTGGGGCAGTACCCCCGGAGGCCAGGAAGGTCTGGGCAAGGCTGGCCAGGGGCAGGGGCCCTGCTGGGTCCTGCCCCTGGCCTGTGGGGCCTCTGAGCATGACCGGCCCTCTCCCGCTGGAGACCTCCCCGACTGCCTCCAAAGGACGGTTTGCAAGCACTCCCACCCGCTGTTCCCGCCAGGCACGCACAATGCTCCCAAGCCCGGGAGAAAAGCGCTTCGGGGTGGTGCTCTCTCCGGGCTCTTTCCCCTGAGCCTGGGGGCCAGGCAGGGGGAACACACTCCCAGGCCAAGGCAGAACGACATTCACACGTCTGTTCCTGCCCCCTAAACCGGCAGAGAGCTCGGGGGAGCCAGAGACTGCCAGGCTGCTGCTGGGCTGGCTGCCTGTGTGGGACGGGGCAAGCCGACCTAGGGGCAAGTTGGGCCTCTTGCTCTCCCTGCTGCCCTGAGGCTGCTGGGTCAAAGAGGTCTTGGGCATCCAGCCCTTTGCTGGTCCCTTCCCTCTGACGAGGCCCTCTGAGCTCCAGCACCTTGCTGTGTGGAGACAGCCCCTGCCAGCAACCTCCTCTCCAAGAAGGCCTCAACCGAGGCCTAGTCCCAGGGAAAGGCACAAGCAGGGATCAACCTGGGGATGCGCCCGGGAATGTCTGGACCCAGTCCCCGCAGCCTGCCCCTTGGTGGGGCAGTACCCCCGGAGGCCAGGAAGGTCTGGGCAAGGCTGGCCAGGGGCAGGGGCCCTGCTGGGTCCTGCCCCTGGCCTGTGGGGCCTCTGAGCACAACCGACCCTCTCCCACTGGAAGACCTCCCCGGCTGCCTGCAAAGGCCGGTTTTCCAACACTCCCGCCTACTGTTCCCACCAGGCGCGCACAATGCTCCCAAGCCCGGGAGAAAAGCGCTTCGGGGTTGTGCTCTCTCCGGGCCCTTGCCCCTGAGCCTGGGGGCCAGGCAGGGGGTCCACACTCCCAGACCAAGGAAGAACCACATGCACACGTCTGTTCCTGCCCCCTGTACAGGCAGAGAGCTCGGGGGAGCCAGAGTCTGTCAGGCAGCTGCTGGGCTGGCCGCCTGTGTGGGAAGGGGCAGAGCCGACCTAGGGGCAAGTTGGGCCTCTTGCTCTCCCTGCTGCCCTGAGGCTGCTGGGCCAAAGAGGTCTTGGGCATCCAGCCCCTTGCTGGTCCCTTCCCTCTGACGAGGCCCTCTGAGCTCCAGCACCTTGCAGTGTGGAGACAGCCCCTGCCAGCAACCTCCTTTCCAAGGAGGCCTCAACCGATGCCTAGGGCCAGGGGAAAGGCACCAGCGGAAATGAGCCAGGGGAGGCGCCCGAGCATGTCTGGACCCAGTCCCCGCAGCCTGCCCCTTGGTGGGGCAGTACCCCCGGAGGCGAGGAAGATCTGGGCAAGGCTGGCCAGGGGCAGGGGCCCTGCTGGGTCCTGCCCCTGGCCTGTGGGGCCTCTGAGCACAACCGGCCCTCTCTCGTTGGAAGACCTCCCCGGCTGCCTCCAATGGCCGGTTTGCAAGCCCTCATGCCCGCTGTTCAAACCAGCCGCGTACAATGCTCCCTAGGCCGGGAGAAAAGCATTTTTGGGTGGTGCTCACTCCGGGCCCTTGGAAGACCTCCCTGGCTGCCTCCAAGGTCGGTTTGCAAGCACTTCTGCCTGCTTCTCCCGCCACACGCGCACAATGCTCCCAGCCCGGGAGAAAAGCGTTTCGGGGTGGTGTTCTCTCTGGGCCCAAGAAAGACCTCCCGGGCTGTCCACAAAGGCCGGTTTGCAAGCACTCCCACTCGCTGTTCCCGCCATCCGTGCAAATGCTCCAAGCCCAGGAGAAAAGCGCTTCGGGGTGGTGCTCTCTCCCAGCCCTTGGAAGACCTCCCCGGCTGCCTCCAAAGGCTGGTTTTCAAGAACTCCCTCCCGCTGTCCCGCCAGCCGCACACAATGCTCCCAATCACGGGAGAAAAGCGCTTCGGGGTGGTGCTCTCTCCGGGCCCTTGGAAGACTTCTCTGGCTGCCTCCAAAGGCCGGTTTGCAAGAATTCCCTCCCGCTGTTCCACCAGCCACACACAATGCTCCAACACCCGAGAGAAAAGCTCTTCGAGGTGGTGTTCTCTCCGGGCCCTTGGAAGACCTCCCCGGCTGCCTCCAAAGGCCGGTTTGCAAGCACTCCTGCCTGCTGTTCCCGCCACACGCGCACAATGCACCCAAGCCCGGGAGAAAAGCGCTTCGGGATGGTGCTCTATCCGGGCCCTTGGAAGACCTCCCCGGCTACCTCCAAAGGCGGGTTTGCAAGTACTCATTCCCGCTGTTCCCGCCAGCTGCGCACAATGCTCCCAAGCCCGGGAGAAAAGCATTTTGGGGTGGTGCTCTCTCCGGGCCCTTGGAAGACCACCCCGGCTGCCTCAAAAGGCCGGTTTGCAAGCACTCAGGCCCGCTGTTCCCGCCACCCGCGCACACTGCTCCCAAGCCCGGGAGAAAAGCGCATCGGGGTGGTGTTCTCTCCAGGCCCATGGAGGACCTCCCCAGCTGCCCCCAAAGGCCGGTTTGCAAGCATTCCCACTAGTTGTTCCCGCCAGCCATGCAAATGCTCCCAAGCCGGGGGGAAAAGCATTTTGGGGTGGTGCTCTCTCCGGGCCATTGCCCCTGTGCCTGGGGGCCAGGCAGGGGGTCCACATTCCCAGGCCAAGTCAGAACCACATGCACACGTTTGTTCCTGCCCCCTGCACCGGCAGAGAGCTCGGGGGAGCCAGAGTCTGCCAGGCAGCTGCTGGGCTGGCTGCCTGTGTGGGAAGGGGCAGAGCCGACCTAGGGGCAAGTTGTGGCCTCTTGCTCTCCCTGCTGCCCTGATGTTGCTGGGCCAAAGTGGTCTTGAGCATCCAGCCCCTTGCTGGTCCCTTCCCTCTGACGAGGCCCTCTGAGCTCCAGCATCTCGCAGTGTGGAGACAGCCCCTGCCAGCAACCTCCTCTCCAAGGAGGCCTCAACCGAGGCCTAGGCCGAGGGGAAAGGCACCAGCGGGAATGAGCCTGGGGAGGCGCCCGGGCATGTCTGGACCCAGGCCCCGCAGCCTGCCCCTTGGTGGGGCAGTACCCCCGGAGGCCAGGAAGGTCTGGGCAAAGCTGGCCAGGGACAGGGGCCCTGCTGTGTACTGTCCCTGGCCTGTGGGGCCTCTGAGCACAATCGGCCCTCTCCCGCTGGAATACTTCCCCAGCTGCCTCCAAAGGCCGGTTTGCCAACACTCCGCCCACTGTTCCCACCAGGAACGCACAATGCTCCCAAGCCCGGGAGAAAAGCACTTCGGGGTGGTGCTCTCTCCGTGCCCTTGCCCCTGAGCCTGGGGCCAGGCAGCTGATCCACACTCCCAGGCCAAGGCAGAACCACATGCACACGTCTGTTCCTGCCCCCTGCACCGGCAGAGAGCTCGCGGGAGCCAGAGTCTGTCAGGCAGCTGCTGGGCTGGCCGCCTGTGTGGGAAGGGGCAGAGCTGACCTAGGGGCAAGTTGGGCCTCTTGCTCTCCCTGCTGCCCTGAGGCTGCTGGGCCAAAGAGGTCTTGGGCATCCAGCCCCTTGCTGGTCCCTTCCATCTGACGAGGCCCTCTGAGCTCCAGCACCTTGTAGTGTGGAGACAGCCCCTGCCAGCAACCTCCTCTCCAAGGAGGCCTCAACCGAGGCCTAGTCCCAGGGAAAGGCACCAGCGGGGATGAACCTGGGGAGGCGCCCGGGAATGTCTGGACCCAGTCCCCGCAACCTGCCCCTTGGTGGGGCAGTACCCCCGGAGGCCAGGAAGGTCTGGGCAAGGCTGGCCAGGGGCAGGGGCCCTGCTGGGTCCTGCCCCTGGCCTGTGGGGCCTCTGAGCATGACCGGCCCTCTCCCGCTGGAAACCTCCCCGACTGCCTTCAAAGGCCGGTTTGCCAACACTCGCGCCCGCTGTTCCCGCCAGGCACGCACAATGCTCCCAAGCCCGGGAAAAAAGCGCTTCGGGGTGGTGCTCTCTCCGGGCCCTTGCCCCTGAGCCTGGGGACAATGCAAGGGGAACACACTCCCAGGCTAAGGCAGAACGACATGCACACGTCTGTTCCTGCCCCCTACACCGGCAGAGAGCTCGGGGGAGCCAGAGTCTGCCAGGCAGCTGCTGGGCTGGCGGCCTGTGTGGGAAGGGGCAGAGCCGACCTAGGGGCAAGTTGGGCCTCTTGCTCTCCCTGCTGCCCTGAGGCTGCTGGGCCAAAGACGTCTTGGGCATCCAGCCCCTCGCTGGTCCCTTCCCTCTGACGAGGCCCTCTGAGCTCCAGCACCTTGCAGTGTGGAGACAGCCCCTGCCAGCAACCTCCTCTCCAAGGAGGCCTCACCCGAGGCCTAGGCCTAGGGGAAAGGCACCAGCGGGGATGAGCCTGGGGAGGCGCCCGGCCATGTCTGGACCCAGTCCCCCCAACCTGCCCTTTGGTGGCGCAGTACCCCCGGAGGCCAGGAAGGTCTGGGCAAGGCTGCCAGGGGCAGGGACACTGCTGGGTCCTGCCCCTGGCCTGTGGGGCGTCAGAGCACAACCGGCACTCTCCCGCTGGAAGACCTCCCCGTCTGCCTCCAAAGGACGGTTTGCAAGCACTCCCACCCGCTGTTCCCGCCAGGCACGCACAATGCTCCCAAGCCCGGGAGAAAAGCGCTTCGGGGTGGTGCTCTCTCCGGGCTCTTGCCCCTGAGCCTGGGGGCCAGGCAGGGGGAACACACTCCCAGGCCAAGGCAGAACGACATTCACACGTCTGTTCCTGCCCCCTACACCGGCAGAGAGCTCGGGGGAGCCAGAGACTGCCAGGCTGCTGCTGGGCTGGCTGCCTGTGTGGGACGGGGCAAGACGACCTAGGGGCAAGTTGGGCCTCTTGCTCTCCCTGCTGCCCTGAGGCTGCTGGGCCAAAGAGGTCTTGGGCATCCAGCCCTTTGCTGGTCCCTTCCCTCTGACGAGGCCCTCTGAGCTCCAGCACCTTGCTGTGTGGAGACAGCCCCTGCCAGCAACCTCCTCTCCAAGAAGGCCTCAACCGAGGCCTAGTCCCAGGGAAAGGCACAAGCGGGGATGAACCTGGCGATGCGCCCGGGAATGTCTGGACCCAGTCCCCGCAGCCTGCCCCTTGGTGGGGCAGTACCCCCGGAGGCCAGGAAGGTCTGGGCAAGGCTGGCCAGGGGCAGGGGCCCTGCTGGGTCCTGCCCCTGGCCTGTGGGGCCTCTGAGCACAACCGGCCCTCTCCCACTGGAAGACCTCCCCGGCTGCCTCCAAAGGCCGGTTTGCAAGCGCTCCCGCCCACTGTTCCCAGCAGGCGGGCACAATGCTCCCAAGCCCGGGAGAAAAGCGCTTCGGGGTGGTGCTCTCACCGGGCCCTTGCCCCTGAGCCTGGGGGCAATGCAGGGGTTCCACACTCCCAGGCCAAGGCAGAACCACATGCACACGTCTGTTCCTGCCCCCTGCACCGGCAGAGAGCTCAGGGGAGCCAGAGTCTGTCAGGCAGCTGCTGGGCTGGCCGCCTGTGTGGGAAGGGGCAGAGCCGACCTAGGGGCAAGTTGGGCCTCTTCCTCTCCCTGCTGCCCTGAGGCTGCTGGGCCAAAGAGGTCTTGGGCATCCAGGCCCTTGCTGGTCCCTTCCCTCTGACGAGGCCCTCTGAGCTCCAGCACCTTGCAGTGTGGAGACAGCCCCTGCCAGCAACCTCCTCTCCCAGGAGGCCTCAACCGAGGCCTAGGCCCAGGGGAAAGGAACCAGCGAGGATGAGCCTGGGGAGGCGCCCGGCCATGTCTGGACCCAGTCCCCGCAGCCTGCCCCTTGGTGGGGCTGTACCCCCGGAGGCCAGGAAGGTCTGGGCAAGGCTGGCCGGGGGCAGGGGCCCTGCTGGGTCCTGCCCCTGGCCTGTGGGGCCTCTGAGCACAACCGGCACTCTCCCGCTGGAAGACCTCCCCGTCTGCCTCCAAAGGCCGGTTTGCAAGCACTCCAGCCCGCTGTTCCCGCCAGGCACGCACAATGCTCCCAAGCCCGGGAGAAAAGCGCTTCGGGCTGGTGCTCTCTCCGGGCCCTTGCCCCTGAGCCTGGGGGCCAGGCAGGGGGAACACACTCCCAGGCCAAGGCAGAACGACATGCACACGTCTGTTCCTGCCCCCTACACCGGCAGAGAGCTCGGGGGAGCCAGAGACTGCCAGGCTGCTGCTGGGTTGGCCGCCTGTGTGGGAAGGGGCAGAGCCGCCCTAGGGGCAAGTTGGGCCTCTTGCTCTCCCTGCTGCCATGAGGCTGCTGGGCCAAAGACATCTTGGGCATCCAGCCCCTTACTGGTCCCTTCCCTCTGACGAGGCATTCTGAGCTCCAGCACCTTGCAGTGTGGAGACAGCCCCTGCCAGCAACCTCCTCTCCAAGGAGGCCTCAACCGAGGCCTAGGCCCAGGGGAAAGGCACCAGTGGGGATGAGCCAGGGGACGCGCCCGAGCATGTCTGGACCCAGTCCCCGCAGCCTGCCCCTTGGTGGGGCAGTACCCCCGGAGGCCAGGAAGGTCTGGGCAAGGCTGGCCAGGGGCAGGGGCCCTGCTGCGTCCTGCACCTGGCCTGTGGGGCCTCTGAGCACAACCGGCCCTCTCCCACTGGAAGACCTCCCCGGCTGCCTCCAAAGGCCGGTTTGCAAGCGCTCCCTCCCACTGTTCCCAGCAGGCGTGCACAATGCTCCCAAGCCCGGGAGAAAAGCGCTTCAGGGTGGTGCTCTCTCCGGGCCCTTGCCCCTGAGCCTGGGGGCAAGGCAGGGTGTCCACACTCCCAGGCCAAGGCAGAACCACATGCACACGTCTGATCTGCCCCCTGCACCGGCAGAGAGCTCGGCAGAGCCAGAGTCTGTCAGGCAGTTGCTGGGCTGGCCGCCTGTGTGGGAAGGGGCAGAGCCGACCTAGGGGCAAGTTGGGCCTCTTGCTCTCCCTGCTGCCCTGAGGCTGCTGGGCCAAAGAGGTCTTGGGCATCCAGCCCCTTGCTGTTCCCTTCCCTCTGACGAGGCCCTCTGAGCTCCAGCACCTTGCAGTGTGGAGACAGCCCATGCCAGCAACCTCCTCTCCAAGGAGGCCTAAACCGAGGCCTAGGCCCAGGGGAAAGGCACCAGCGGGGATGAGCATGGGGAGGCGCCCGGGCATGTCTGGACCCAGTCCCCGCAGCCTGCCCCTTGGTCGGGCAGTACCCCCGGAGGCCAGGAAGGACTGGGAAAGGCTGGCCCGGGGCAGGGAACCTGCTGGGTCCTGCCCCTGGCCTGTGGGGCCTCTGAGCACATCCGGCCCTCTCCCGCTGGAAGACCTCCCCGGCTGCCTCCAAAGGCCGGTTTGCCAACACTCCCGCCCACTGTTCCCACCAGGTACGCACAATGCTCCCAAGCCCGGGAAAAAAGCGCTTCGGGGTGGTGCTCCCACCGGGCCCTTGCCCCTGAGCCTGGGGGCAATGCAGGGGTTCCACACTCCCAGGCCAAGGCAGAAACACATGCACACGTCTGTTCCTGCCCCCTGCACCGGCAGAGAGCTCAGGGGAGCCAGAGTCTGTCAGGCAGCTGCTGGGCTGGCCGCCTGTGTGGGAAGGGGCAGAGCCGACCTAGGGGCAAGTTGGGCCTCTTCCTCTCCCTGCTGCCCTGAGGCTGCTGGGCCAAAGAGGTCTTGGGCATCCAGCCCCTTGCTGGTCCCTTCCCGCTGACGAGGCCCTCTGAGCTCCAGCACCTTGCAGTTTGGAGAGAGCCCCTGGCAGCAACCTCCTCCGCAACGAGGCCTCAACCGAGGCCTAGGCCCAGGGGAAAGGCACCAGCGGGGATGAGCCTGGGGAGGCGCCCGGGCATGTCTGGACCCAGTCCCCGCAGCCTGCCCCTTGGTGGGGCTGTACCCCCGGAGGCAGGAAGATCTGGGCAAGGCTGGCCAGGGGCAGGGGCCCTGCTGGTCCTGCCCCTGGCCTGTGGGGCCTCTGAGCACAACTGGCCCTCTCACACTGGAAGACCTCCCCGGCTGCCTTCAAAGGCCGGTTTGCAAGCACTCCCGCTCACTGTTCCCACCAGGCGCGCACAATGCTCCCAAGCACGGGAGAAAAGCGCTTCGGGGTGGTGCTCTCTCCGGGCCCTTGCCCCTGAGCCTGGGGGCCAGGCAGGTGATCCACACTCCCAGGCCAAGGCAGAACGATATGCACACGTCTGTTCCTGCCCCCTGCACCGGCAGAGAGCTCGGGGGAGCCAGAGACAGCCAGGCTGCTGCTGGGCTGGCTGCCTGTGTGGGACGGGGCAGAGCCGACCTAGGGGCAAGTTGGGCCTCTTGCTCTCCCTGCTGCCCTGAGGCTGCTGGGTCAAAGAGGTCTTGGGCATCCAGCCCTTTGCTGGTCCCTTCCCTCTGACGAGGCCCTCTGAGCTCCAGCACCTTGCTGTGTGGAGACAGCCCCTGCCAGCAACCTCCTCTCCAAGAAGGCCTCAACCGAGGCCTAGTCCCAGGGAAAGGCACAAGCAGGGATCAACCTGGGGATGCGCCCGGGAATGTCTGGACCCAGTGCCCGCAGCCTGCCCCTTGGTGGGGCAGTACCCCCGGAGGCCAGGAAGGTCTGGGCAAGGCTGGCCAGGGGCAGGGGCCCTGCTGGGTCCTGCCCCTGGCCTGTGGGGCCTCTGAGCACAACCGGCCCTCTCCCGCTGGAAGACCTCCCCGGCTGCCTCCAAAGGCCGGTTTGCAAGCGCTCCCGCCCACTGTTCCCAGCAGGCGGGCACAATGCTCCCAAGCCCGGGAGAAAAGCGCTTCGGGGTGGTGCTCTCACCAGGCCTTTGCCCCTGAGCCTGGGGGCAATGCAGGGGGAACACACTCCCAGGCCAAGGCAGAACCACATGCACACGTCTGTTCCTGCCCCCTGCACCGGCAGAGAGCTCAGGGGAGCCAGAGTCTGTCAGGCAGCTGCTGGGCTGGCCGCATGTGTGGGAAGGGGCAGAGCCGCCCTAGGGGCAAGTTGGGCCTCTTGCTCTCCCTGCTGCCCTGAGGCTGCTGGGCCAAAGAGGTCTTGGGCATCCAGCCCCTTGCTGGTCCCTTCCCTCTGACGAGGCCCTCTGAGCTCCAGCACCTTGCAGTGTGGAGACAGCCCCTGCCAGCAACCTCCTCTCCAAGGAGGCCTCAACCGAGGCCTAGGCCCAGGGGAAAGGCACCAGCGGGGATGAGCCTGGGGAGGGGCCCGTGCATGTCTGGACCCAGTCCCCGCAGCCTGCCCCTTGGTGGGGCTGTAACCCCGGAGGCAGGAAGGTCTGGGCAAGGCTGGCCAGGGGCTGGGGCCCTGCAGGGTCCTGCCCCTGGCCTGTGGGGCCTCTGAGCACAACCGGCCCTCTCCCACTGGAAGACCTCCCCGGCTGCCTCCAAAGGCCGGCTTGCAAGCACTCCCGCCCAGTGTTCCCACCAAGCACGCAAAATGCTCCCAAGCCCGGGAGAAAAGCGCTTCGCGGTTGTGCTCTCTCCGGGCCCTTGCCCCTGAGCCTGGGGCCCAGGCAGGGGAACACACTCCCAGGCCAAGGCAGAACGACATGCACACGTCTGTTCCTGCCCTCTACACCGGCAGAGAGCTCGGGGGAGCCAGAGACTGCCAGGCTGCTGCTTGTCTGGCTGCCTGTGTGGGACGGGGCAGAGCCGACCTAGGGGCAAGTTGGGCCTCTTGCTCTCCCTGCTGCCCTGAGGCTCCTGGGTCAAAGAGGTCTTGGGCATCCAGCCCTTTGCTGGTCCCTTCCCTCTGACGAGGCCCTCTGAGCTCCAGCATCTCGCAGTGTGGAGACAGCCCCTGCCAGCAACCTCCTCTCCAAGGAGGCCTCAACCGAGGCCTAGGCCGAGGGGAAAGGCACCAGCGGGAATGAGCCTGGGGAGGCGCCCGGGCATGTCTGGACCCAGGCCCCGCAGCCTGCCCCTTGGTGGGGCAGTACCCCCGGAGGCCAGGAAGGCCTGGGCAAAGCTGGCCAGGGATAGGGGCCCTGCTGTGTACTGTCCCTGGCCTGTGGGGCCTCTGAGCACAACCGGCCCTCTCCCGCTGGAATACTTCCCCAGCTGCCTCCAAAGGCCGGTTTGCCAACACTCCGCCCACTGTTCCCACCAGGAACGCACAATGCTCCCAAGCCCGGGAGAAAAGCACTTCGGGGTGGTGCTCTCTCCGGGCCCTTGCCCCTGAGCCTGGGGACAGGCAGCTGATCCACACTCCCAGGCCAAGGCAGAACCACATGCACACGTCTGTTCCTGCCCCCTGCACCGGCAGAGAGCTCGCGGGAGCCAGAGTCTGTCAGGCAGCTGCTGGGCTGGCCGCCTGTGTGGGAAGGGGCAGAGCTGACCTAGGGGCAAGTTGGGCCTCTTGCTCTCCCTGCTGCCCTGAGGCTGCTGGGCCAAAGAGGTCTTGGGCATCCAGCCCCTTGCTGGTCCCTTCCATCTGACGAGGCCCTCTGAGCTCCAGCACCTTGCAGTGTGGAGACAGCCCCTGCCAGCAACCTCCTCTCCAAGGAGGCCTCAACCGAGGCCTAGTCCCAGGGAAAGGCACCAGCGGGGATGAACCTGGGGAGGCGCCCGGGAATGTCTGGACCCAGTCCCCGCAGCCTGCCCCTTGGTGGGGCAGTACCCCCGGAGGCCAGGAAGGTCTGGGCAAGGCTGGCCAGGGGCAGGGGCCCTGCTGGGTCCTGCCCCTGGCCTGTGGGGCCTCTGAGCATGACCGGCCCTCTCCCGCTGGAGACCTCCCCGACTGCCTCCAAAGGACGGTTTGCAAGCACTCCCACCCGCTGTTCCCGCCAGGCACGCACAATGCTCCCAAGCCCGGGAGAAAAGCGCTTCGGGGTGGTGCTCTCTCCGGGCTCTTTCCCCTGAGCCTGGGGGCCAGGCAGGGGGAACACACTCCCAGGCCAAGGCAGAACGACATTCACACGTCTGTTCCTGCCCCCTAAACCGGCAGAGAGCTCGGGGGAGCCAGAGACTGCCAGGCTGCTGCTGGGCTGGCTGCCTGTGTGGGACGGGGCAAGCCGACCTAGGGGCAAGTTGGGCCTCTTGCTCTCCCTGCTGCCCTGAGGCTGCTGGGTCAAAGAGGTCTTGGGCATCCAGCCCTTTGCTGGTCCCTTCCCTCTGACGAGGCCCTCTGAGCTCCAGCACCTTGCTGTGTGGAGACAGCCCCTGCCAGCAACCTCCTCTCCAAGAAGGCCTCAACCGAGGCCTAGTCCCAGGGAAAGGCACAAGCAGGGATCAACCTGGGGATGCGCCCGGGAATGTCTGGACCCAGTCCCCGCAGCCTGCCCCTTGGTGGGGCAGTACCCCCGGAGGCCAGGAAGGTCTGGGCAAGGCTGGCCAGGGGCAGGGGCCCTGCTGGGTCCTGCCCCTGGCCTGTGGGGCCTCTGAGCACAACCGACCCTCTCCCACTGGAAGACCTCCCCGGCTGCCTTCAAAGGCCGGTTTGCAAGCGCTCCCGCCCACTGTTCCCAGCAGGCGGGCACAATGCTCCCAAGCCCGGGAGAAAAGCGCTTCGGGCTGGTGCTCTCCCCGGGCCCTTGCCCCTGAGCCTGGGGGCCAGGCAGGGGGAACACACTCCCAGGCCAAGGCAGAACGACATGCACACGTCTGTTCCTGCCCCCTACACCGGCAGAGAGCTCGGGGGAGCCAGAGACTGCCAGGCTGTTGCTGGGTTGGCCGCCTGTGTGGGAAGGGGCAGAGCCGCCCTAGGGGCAAGTTGGGCCTCTTGCTCTCCCTGCTGCCCTGAGGCTGCTGGGCCAAAGACATCTTGGGCATCCAGCCCCTTACTGGTCCCTTCCCTCTGACGAGGCATTCTGAGCTCCAGCACCTTGCAGTGTGGAGACAGCCCCTGCCAGCAACCTCCTCTCCAAGGAGGCCTCAACCGAAGCCTAGGCCCAGGGGAAAGGCACCAGTGGGGATGAGCCAGGGAAGGCGCCCGAGCATGTCTGGCCCCAGTCCCCGCAGCCTGCCCCTTGGTGGGGCAGTACCCCCGGAGGCCAGGAAGGTCTGGGCAAGGCTGGCCAGGGGCATGGGCCCTGCTGCGTCCTGCACCTGGCCTGTGAGGCCTCTGAGCACAACCGGCCCTCTCCCACTGGAAGACCTCCCCGGCTGCCTCCAAAGGCCGGTTTGCAAGCGCTCCCTCCCACTGTTCCCAGCAGGCGTGCACAATGCTCCCAAGCCCGGGAGAAAAGCGCTTCAGGGTGGTGCTCTCTCTGGGCCCTTGCACCTGAGCCTGGGGGCAAGGCAGGGTGTCCACACTCCCAGGCCAAGGCAGAACCACATGCACACGTCTGATCTGCCCCTGCACCGGCAGAGAGCTCGGCAGAGCCAGAGTCTGTCAGGCAGTTGCTGGGCTGGCCGCCTGTGTGGGAAGGGGCAGAGCCGACCTAGGGGCAAGTTGGGCCTCTTGCTCTCCCTGCTGCCCTGAGGCTGCTGGGCCAAAGAGGTCTTGGGCATCCAGTCCCTTGCTGGTCCCTTCCCTCTGACGAGGCCCTCTGAGCTCCAGCACCTTGCAGTGTGGAGACAGCCCATGCCAGCAACCTCCTCTCCAAGGAGGCCTAAACCGAGGCCTAGGCCCAGGGGAAAGGCACCAGCGGGGATGAGCCTGGGGAGGCGCCCGGGCATGTCTGGACCCAGTCCCCGCAGCCTGCCCCTTGGTCGGGCAGTACCCCCGGAGGCCAGGAAGGACTGGGAAAGGCTGGCCAGGGGCAGGGAACCTGCTGGGTCCTGCCCCTGGCCTGTGGGGCCTCTGAGCACATCCGGCCCTCTCCCGCTGGAAGACCTCCCCGGCTGCCTCCAAAGGCCGGTTTACCAACACTCCCGCCCACTGTTCCCACCAGGCGCTCACAATGCTCCCAAGCCCGGGAGAAAAGCGCTTCGGGGTGGTGCTCCCACCGGGCCCTTGCCCCTGAGCCTGGGGGCAATGCAGGGGTTCCACACTCCCAGGCCAAGGCAGAACCACATGCACACGTCTGTTCCTGCCCCCTGCACCGGCAGAGAGCTCAGGGGAGCCAGAGTCTGTCAGGCCGCTGCTGGGCTGGCCGCCTGTGTGGGAAGGGGCAGAGCTGACCTAGGGGCAAGTTCGGCCTCTTGCTCTCCCTGCTGCCCTGAGGCTGCTGGGCCAAAGAGGTCTTGGGCATCCAGCCCCTTGCTGGTCCCTTCCATCTGACGAGGCCCTCTGAGCTCCAGCACCTTGCAGTGTGGAGTCAGCCCCTGCCAGCAACCTCCTCTCCAAGGAGGCCTCAACCGAGGCCTAGTCCCAGGGAAAGGCACCAGCGGGGATGAACCTGGGGAGGCGCCCGGGAATGTCTGGACCCAGTCCCCGCAGCCTGCCCCTTGGTGGGGCAGTACCCCCGGAGGCCAGGAAGGTCTGGGCAAGGCTGGCCAGGGGCAGGGGCCCTGCTGGGTCCTGCCCCTGGCCTGTGGGGCCTCTGAGCATGACCGGCCCTCTCCCGCTGGAGACCTCCCCGACTGCCTCCAAAGGCCGGTTTGCCAACACTCGCGCCCGCTGTTCCCGCCAGGCACGCACAATGCTCCCAAGCCCGGGAAAAAAGCGCTTCGGGGTGGGGCTCTCTCCGGGCCCTTGCCCCTGAGCCTGGGGGCAATGCAGGGGGAACACACTCCCAGGCTAAGGCAGAACGACATGCACACATCTGTTCCTGCCCCCTACACCGGCAGAGAGCTCGGGGGAGCCAGAGTCTGCCAGGCAGCTGCTGGGCTGGCGGCCTGTGTGGGAAGGGGCAGAGCAGACCTAGGGTCAAGTTGGGCCTCTTGCTCTCCCTGCTGCCCTGAGGATGCTGGGCCAAAGAGGTCTTGGGCATCCAGCCCCTTGCTGGTCCCTTCCCTCTGACGAGGCCCTCTGAGCTCCAGCACCTTGCAGTGTGGAGACAGCCCCTGCCAGCAACCTCCTCTCCAAGGAGGCCTCACCCGAGGCCTAGGCCTAGGGGAAAGGCACCAGCGGGGATGAGCCTGGGGAGGCGCCCGGCCATATCTGGACCCAGTCCCCCCAACCTGCCCTTTGGTGGCGCAGTACCCCCGGAGGCCAGGAAGGTCTGGGCAAGGCTGCCAGGGGCAGGGACACTGCTGGGTCCTGCCCCTGGCCTGTGGGGCCTCTGAGCACAACCGGCACTCTCCCGCTTTAAGACCTCCCCGTCTACCTCCAAAGGACGGTTTGGAAGCACTCCCACCCGCTGTTCCCGCCAGGCACGCACAATGCTCCCAAGCCCGGGAGAAAAGCGCTTCGGGGTGGTGCTCTCTCCGGGCCCTTGCCCCTGAGCCTGGGGGCCAGGCAGGGGGAACACACTCCCAGGCCAAGTCAGAACGACATGCACACGTCTGTTCCTGCCCCCTACACCGGCAGAGAGCTGGGGGGAGCCAGAGACTGCCAGGCTGCAGCTGGGCTGGCTGCCTGTGTGGGACGGGGCAAGCCGACATAGGGGCAAGTTGGGCCTCTTGCTCTCCCTGCTGCCCTGAGGCTGCTGGGTCGAAGAGGTCTTGGGCATCCAGCCCTTTGCTGGTCCCTTCCCTCTGACGAGGCCCTCTGAGCTCCAGCATCTCGCAGTGTGGAGACAGCCCCTGCCAGCAACCTCCTCTCCAAGGAGGCCTCAACCGAGGCCTAGGCCGAGGGGAAAGGCACCAGCGGGAATGAGCCTGGGGAGGCGCCCGGGCATGTCTGGACCCAGGCCCCGCAGCCTGCCCCTTGGTGGGGCAGTACCCCCGGAGGCCAGGAAGGTCTGGGCAAGGCTGGCCAGGGGCAGGGGCCCTGCTGGGTCCTGCCCCTGGCCTGTGGGGCCTCTGAGCATGACCGGCCCTCTCCCGCTGGAGACCTCCCCGACTGCCTCCAAAGGCCGGATGCCAACACTCGCGCCCGCTGTTCCCTCCAGGCACGCACAATGCTCCCAAGCCCGGGAAAAAAGCGCTTCGGGGTGGTGCTCTCTCCGGGCCCTTGCCCCTGAGCCTGGGGGCAATGCAGGGGGAACACACTCCCAGGCCAAGGCAGAACCACATGCACACGTCTGTTCCTGCCCCCTGCACCGGCAGAGAGCTCAGGGGAGCCAGAGTCTGTCAGGCAGCTGCTGGGCTGGCCGCCTGTGTGGGAAGGGGCAGAGCCGACCTAGGGGCAAGTTGGGCCTCTTGCTCTCCCTGCTGCCCTGAGGCTGCTGGGCCAAAGAGGTCTTGGGCATCCAGCCCCTTGCTGGTCCCTTCCCTCTGACAAGGCCCTCTGAGCTCCAGCACCTTGCAGTGTGGAGACCGCCCCTGCCAGCAACCTCCTCTCCAAGGAGGCCTCAATCGAGGCCTAGGCCCAGGGGAAAGGCACCAGCGGGGATGAGCCTGGGGAGGCGCCCGGGCATGTCTGGACCCAGTCCCCGCAGCCTGCCCCTTGGTGGGGCTGTAACCCCGGAGGCAGGAAGGTCTGGGCAAGGCTGGCCAGGGGCTGGGGCCCTGCTGGGTCCTGCCCCTGGCCTGTGGGGCCTCTGAGCACAACCGGCCCTCTCCCACTGGAAGACCTCCCCGGCTGCCTCCAAAGG
Organism: Dama dama; assembly: GCF_033118175.1. Taxonomy (NCBI): domain Eukaryota; kingdom Metazoa; phylum Chordata; class Mammalia; order Artiodactyla; family Cervidae; genus Dama; species Dama dama. Next base: position 3,058,998 of record NW_026870900.1, read on the forward strand.
CCGGTTTGCAAGCACTCCCGCCCAGTGTTCCCACCAAGCACGCAAAATGCTCCCAAGACCGGGAGAAAAGCGCTTCGGGGTTGTGCTCTCTCCGGGCCCTTGCCCCTGAGCCTGGGGCCCAGGCAGGGGAACACACTCCCAGGCCAAGGCAGAACGACATGCACACGTCTGTTCCTGCCCCCTACACCGGCAGAGAGCTCGGGGGAGCCAGAGACTGCCAGGCTGCTGCTTGTCTGGCTGCCTGTGTGGGACGGGGCAGAGCCGACCTAGGGGCAAGTTGGGCCTCTTGCTCTCCCTGCTGCCCTGAGGCTGCTGGGTCAAAGAGGTCTTGGGCATCCAGCCCTTTGCTGGTCCCTTCCCTCTGACGAGGCCCTCTGAGCTCCAGCATCTCGCAGTGTGGAGACAGCCCCTGCCAGCAACCTCCTCTCCAAGGAGGCCTCAACCGAGGCCTAGGCCGAGGGGAAAGGCACCAGCGGGAATGAGCCTGGGGAGGCGCCCGGGCATGTCTGCACCCAGGCCCCGCAGCCTGCCCCTTGGTGGGGCAGTACCCCCGGAGGCCAGGAAGGTCTGGGCAAAGCTGGCCAGGGACAGGGGCCCTGCTGTGTACTGTCCCTGGCCTGTGGGGCCTCTGAGCACAACCGGCCCTCTCCCGCTGGAATACTTCCCCAGCTGCCTCCAAAGGCCGGTTTGCCAACACTCCGCCCACTGTTCCCACCAGGAACGCACAATGCTCCCAAGCCCGGGAGAAAAGCACTTCGGGGTGGTGCTCTCTCCGGGCCCTTGCCCCTGAGCCTGGGGACAGGCAGCTGATCCACACTCCCAGGCCAAGGCAGAACCACATGCACACGTCTGTTCCTGCCCCCTGCACCGGCAGAGAGCTCGCGGGAGCCAGAGTCTGTCCGGCAGCTGCTGGGCTGGCCGCCTGTGTGGGAAGGGGCAGAGCTGACCTAGGGGCAAGTTGGGCCTCTTGCTCTCCCTGCTGCCCTGAGGCTGCTGGGCCAAAGAGGTCTTGGGCATCCAGCCCCTTGCTGGTCCCTTCCCTCTGACGAGGCCCTCTGAGCTCCAGCACCTTGCAGTGTGGAGACAGCCCCTGCCAGCAACCTCCTCTCCAAGGAGGCCTCAACCGAGGCCTAGGCCCAGGGGAAAGGCACCAGCGGGGATGAGCCTGGGGAGGCGCGCGGGCATGTCTGGACCCAGTCCCCGCAGACTGCCCCTTGGTTGGGCTGTAACCCCGGAGGCAGGAAGGTCTGGGCAAGGCTGGCCAGGGGCAGGGGCCCTGCTGGGTCCTGCCCCTGGCCTGTGGGGCCTCTGAGCATGACCGGCCCTCTCCCGCTGGAGACCTCCCCGACTGCCTCCAAAGGCCGGTTTGCCAACACTCACGCCCGCTGTTCCCGCCAGGCACGCACAATGCTCCCAGGCCCGGGAAAAAAGCGCTTCGGGGTGGTGCTCTCTCTGGGCCCTTGCCCGTGAGCCTGGGGGCAATGCAGGGGGAACACACTCCCAGGCTAAGGCAGAACGACATGCACACGTCTGTTCCTGCCCCCTACACCGGCAGAGAGCTCGGGGGAGCCAGAGTCTGCCAGGCAGCTGCTGGGCTGACGGCCTGTGTGGGACGGGGAAGCCGACCTAGGGGCAAGTTGGGCCTCTTGCTCTCCCTGCTGCCCTGAGGCTGCTGGGTCAAAGAGGTCTTGGGCATCCAGCCCTTTGCTGGTCCCTTCCCTCTGACGAGGCCCTCTGAGCTCCAGCACCTTGCTGTGTGGAGACAGCCCCTGCCAGCAACCTCCTCTTCAAGAAGGCCTCAACCGAGGCCTAGTCCCAGGGAAAGGCACAAGCGGGGATGAACCTGGGGATGCGCCCGGGAATGTCTGGACCCAGTCCCCGCAGCCTGCCCCTTGGTGGGGCAGTACCCCCGGAGGCCAGGAAGGTCTGGGCAAGGCTGGCCAGGGGCTGGGGCCCTGCTGGGTCCTGCCCCTGGCCTGTGGGGCCTCTGAGCACAACCGGCCCTCTCCCACTGGAAGACCTCCCCGGCTGCCTCCAAAGGCCGGTTTGCAAGCGCTCCCGCCCACTGTTCCCAGCAGGCGGGCACAATGCTCCCAAGCCCGGGAGAAAAGCGCTTCGGGGTGGTGCTCTCACCGGGCTCTTGCCCCTGAGCCTGGGGGCAATGCAGGGGTTCCACACTCCCAGGCCAAGGCAGAACCACATGCACACGTCTGTTCCTGCCCCCTGCCCCGGCAGAGAGCTCAGGGGAGCCAGAGTCTGTCAGGCAGCTGCTGGGCTGGCCGCCTGTGTGGGAAGGGGCAGAGCCGACCTAGGGGCAAGTTGGGCCTCTTCCTCTCCCTGCTGCCCTGAGGCTGCTGGGCCAAAGAGGTCTTGGGCATCCAGCCCCTTGCTGGTCCCTTCCCTCTGACGAGGCCCTCTGAGCTCCAGCACCTTGCAGTGTGGAGACAGCCCCTGCCAGCAACCTCCTCTCCAAGGAGGCCTCAACCGAGGCCTAGGCCCAGGGGAAAGGCACCAGCGGGGATGAGCCTGGGGAGGCGCCCGGGCATGTCTGGACCCAGTCCCCGCAGCCTGCCCCTTGGTCGGGCAGTACCCCCGGAGGCCAGGAAGGACTGGGAAAGGCTGGCCAGGGGCAGGGAACCTAGTGGGTCCTGCCCCTGGCCTGTGGGGCCTCTGAGCACATCCGGCCCTCTCCCGCTGGAAGACCTCCCCGGCTGCCTCCAAAGGCCGGTTTGCCAACACTCCTGCCCACTGATCCCACCAGGCGCTCACAATGCTCCCAAGCCCGGGAGAAAAGCGATTCGGGGTGGTGCTCCCACCGGGCCCTTGCCCCTGAGCCTGGGGGCAATGCAGGGGTTCCACACTCCCAGGCCAAGGCAGAACCACATGCACACGTCTGTTCCTGCCCCCTGCACCGGCAGAGAGCTCAGGGGAGCCAGAGTCTGTCAGGCAGCTGCTGGGCTGGCCGCCTGTGTGGGAAGGGGCAGAGCCGACCTAGGGGCAAGTTGGGCCTCTTGCTCTCCCTGCTGCCCTGAGGCTGCTGGGCCAAAGAGGTCTTGGGCATCCAGCCCCTTGCTGGTCCCTTCCCGCTGACGAGGCCCTCTGAGCTCCAGCACCTTGCAGTTTGGAGACAGCACCTGCCAGCAACCTCCTCCGCAACGAGGCCTCAACCGAGGCCTAGGCCCAGGGGAAAGGCACCAGCGGGGATGAGCCTGGGGAGGCGCCCGGGCATGTCTGGACCCAGTCCCCGCAGCCTGCCCCTTGGTGGGGCTGTACCCCCGGAGGCAGGAAGATCTGGGCAAGGCTGGACAGGAGCAGGGGCCCTGCTGGTCCTGCCCCTGGCCTGTGGGGCCTCTGAGCACAACCGGCCCTCTCCCACTGGAAGACCTCCCCGGCTGCCTCCAAAGGCCGTTTTGCAAGCACTCCCGCCCACTGTTCCCACCAGGCGCGCACAATGCTCCCAAGCACGGGAGAAAAGGGCTTCGGGGTGGTGCTCTCTCCGGGCCCTTGCCCCTGATCCTGGGGGCCAGGCAGGTGATCCACACTCCCAGGCCAAGGCAGAACCACATGCACACGTCTGTTCCTGCCCTCTGCACCGGCAGAAAGCTCGCGGGAGCCAGAGTCTGTCAGGCAGCTGCTGGGCTGGCCGCCTGTGTGGGAAGGGGCAGAGCTGACCTAGGGGCAAGTTGGGCCTCTTGCTCTCCCTGCTGCCCTGAGGCTGCTGGGCCAAAGAGGTCTTGGGCATCCAGCCCCTTGCTGGTCCCTTCCATCTGACGAGGCCCTCTGAGCTCCAGCACCTTGCAGTGTGGAGACAGCCCCTGCCAGCAACCTCCTCTCCAAGGAGGCCTCAACCGAGGCCTAGTCCCAGGGAAAGGCACCAGCGGGGATGAACCTGGGGAGGCGCCCGGGAATGTCTGGACCCAGTCCCCGCAGCCTGCCTCTTGGTGGGGCAGTACCCCCGGAGGCCAGGAAGGTCTGGGCAAGGCTGCCAGGGGCAGGGACACTGCTGGGTCCTGCCCCTGGCCTGTGGGGCATCTGAGCACAACCGGCACTCTCCCGCTTTAAGACCTCCCCATCTACCTCCAAAGGACGGTTTGCAAGCACTCCCACCCGCTGTTCCCGCCAGGCACGCACAATGCTCCCAAGCCCGGGAGAAAAGCGCTTCGGGGTGGTGCTCTCTCCGGGCCCTTGCCCCTGAGCCTGGGGGCCAGGCAGGGGGAACACACTCCCAGGCCAAGTCAGAACGACATGCACACGTCTGTTCCTACCCCCTACACCGGCAGAGAGCTCGGGGAACCAGAGACTGCCAGGCTGCAGCTGGGCTGGCTGCCTGTGTGGGACGGGGCAAGCCGACATAGGGGCAAGTTGGGCCTCTTGCTCTCCCTGCTGCCCTGAGGCTGCTGGGTCAAAGAGGTCTTGGGCATCCAGCCCTTTGCTGGTCCCTTCCCTCTGACGAGGCCCTCTGAGCTCCAGCACCTTGCAGTGTGGAGACAGCCCCTGCCAGCAACCTCCTCTCCAAGGAGGCCTCAACCGAGGCCTAGTCCCAGGGAAAGGCACAAGCGGGGATGAACCTGGGGAGGCGCCCGGGAATGTCTGGACCCAGTCCCCGCAGCCTGCCCCTTGGTGGGGCAGTACCCCCGGAGGCCAGGAAGGTCTGGGCAAGGCTGGCCAGGGGCAGGGGCCCTGCTGGGTCCTGCCCCTGGCCTGTGGGGCCTCTGAGCACAACCGGCCCTCTCCCGCTGGAAGACCTCCCCGGCTGCCTCCAAAGGCCGGTTTGCAAGCGCTCCCGCCCACTGTTCCCAGCAGGCGGGCACAATGCTCCCAAGCCCGGGAGAAAAGCGCATCGGGTTGGTGCTCTCACCGGGCCCTTGCCCCTGAGCCTGGGGGCAATGAAGGGGGAACACACTCCCAGGCCAAGGCAGAACCACATGCACACGTCTGTTCCTGCCCCCTGCACCGGCAGAGAGCTCAGGGGAGCCAGAGTCTGTCAGGCAGCTGCTGGGCTGGCCGCCTGTGTGGGAAGGGGCAGAGCCGACCTAGGGTCAAGTTGGGCCTCTTGCTCTCCCTGCTGCCCTGAGGCTGCTGGGCCAAAGAGGTCTTGGGCATCCAGCCCCTTGCTGGTCCCTTCCCTCTGACGAGGCCCTCTGAGCTCCAGCACCTTGCAGTGTGGAGACAGCCCCTGCCAGCAACCTCCTCTCCAAGGAGGCCTCAACCGAGGCCTAGGCCCAGGGGAAAGGCACCAGCGGGGATGAGCCTGGGGAGGCGCCCGGGCATGTCTGGACCCAGTCCCCGCAGCCTGCCCCTTGGTGGGGCTGTAACCCCGGAGGCAGGAAGGTCTGGGCAAGGCTGGCCAGGGGCTGGGGCCCTGCTGGGTCCTGCCCCTGGCCTGTGGGGCCTCTGAGCACAACCGGCCCTCTCCCACTGGAAGACCTCCCCGGCTGCCTCCAAAGGCCGGTTTGCAAGCACTCCCGCTCAGTGTTCCCACCAAGCACGCAAAATGCTCCCAAGCCCGGGAGAAAAGCGCTTCGGGGTTGTGCTCTCTCCGGGCCCTTGCCCCTGAGCCTGGGGCCCAGGCAGGGGAACACACTCCCAGGCCAAGGCAGAACGACATGCACACGTCTGTTCCTGCCCCCTACACCGGCAGAGAGCTCGGGGGAGCCAGAGACTGCCAGGCTGCTGCTTGTCTGGCTGCCTGTGTGGGACGGGGCAGAGCCGACCTAGGGGCAAGTTGGGCCTCTTGCTCTCCCTGCTGCCCTGAGGCTGCTGGGTCAAAGAGGTCTTGGGCATCCAGCCCTTTGCTGGTCCCTTCCCTCTGACGAGGCCCTCTGAGCTCAAGCACCTTGCAGTGTGGAGACAGCCCCTGCCAGCAACCTCCTCTCCAAGGAGGCCTCAACCGAGGCCTAGGCCCAGGGGAAAGGCACCAGCGGGGATGAGCCTGGGGAGGCGCCCGGGCATGTCTGGACCCAGTCCCCGCAGCCTGCCCCTTGGTGGGGCAGTACCCCCGGAGGCAGGAAGGTCTGGGCAAGGCTGGCCAGGGGCAGGGGCCCTGCTGGGTCCTGCCCCTGGCCTGTGGGGCCTCTGAGCACAACCGGCCCTCTCCCGCTGGAAGACCTCCCCGGCTGCCTCCAAAGGCCGGTTTGCAAGCGCTCCCGGCCACTGTTCCCAGCAGGCGGGCACAATGCTCCCAAGCCCGGGAGAAAAGCGCTTCGGGGTGGTGCTCTCACCGGGCCCTTGCCCCTGAGCATGGGGGCAATGCAGGGGGAACACACTCCCAGGCCAAGGCAGAACCACATGCACACGTCTGTTCCTGCCCCCTGCACCGGCAGAGAGCTCAGGGGAGCCAGAGTCTGTCAGGCAGCTGCTGGGCTGGCCGCCTGTGTGGGAAGGGGCAGAGCTGACCTAGGGCCAAGTTGGGCCTCTTGCTCTCCCTGCTGCCCTGAGGCTGCTGGGCCAAAGTGGTCTTGGGCATCCAGCCCCTTGCTGGTCCCTTCCCTCTGACGAGGCCCTCTGAGCTCCAGCACCTTGCAGTGTGGAGACAGCCCCTGCCAGCAACCTCCTCTCCAAGGAGGCCTCAACCGAGGCCTAGGCCCAGGGGAAAGGCACCAGCGGGGATGAGCCTGGGGAGGCGCCCGGGCATGTCTGGACACAGTCCCCGCAGCCTGCCCCTTGGTGGGGCTGTAACCCCGGAGGCAGGAAGGTCTGGGCAAGGCTGGCCAGGGGCTGGGGCCCTGCTGGGTCCTGCCCCTGGCCTGTGGGGCCTCTGAGCACAACCGGCCCTCTCCCACTGGAAGACCTCCCCGGCTGCCTCCAAAGGCCGGTTTGCAAGCACTCCCGCCCAGTGTTCCCACAAAGCACGCAAAATGCTCCCAAGCCCGGGAGAAAAGCGCTTCGGGGTTGTGCTCTCTCCGGGCCCTTGCCCCTGAGCCTGGGGCCCAGGCAGGGGAACACACTCCCAGGCCAAGGCAGAACGACATGCACACGTCTGTTCCTGCCCCCTACACCGGCAGAGAGCTCGGGGGAGCCAGAGACTGCCAGGCTGCTGCTTGTCTGGCTGCCTGTGTTGGACGGGGAGGAGCCGACCTAGGGGCAAGTTGGGCCTCTTGCTCTCCCTGCTGCCCTGAGGCTGCTGGGTCAAAGAGGTCTTGGGCATCCAGCCCTTTGCTGGTCCCTTCCCTCTGACGAGGCCCTCTGAGCTCAAGCACCTTGCAGTGTGGAGACAGCCCCTGCCAGCAACCTCCTCTCCAAGGAGGCCTCAACCGAGGCCTAGGCCCAGGGGAAAGGCACCAGCGGGGATGAGCCTGGGGAGGCGCCCGGGCATGTCTGGACCCAGTCCCCGCAGCCTGCCCCTTGGTGGGGCAGTACCCCCGCAGGCCAGGAAGGTCGGGAAAGGCTGGCCAGGGGCAGGGGACCTGCTGGGTCCTGCCCCTGGCCTGTGGGGCCTCTGAGCACATCCGGCCCCCTCCCGCTGGAAGACCTCCCCAGCTGCCTCCAAAGGCCGGTTTGCCAACACTCACGCCCACTGTTCCCACCAGGCGCGCACAATGCTCCCAAGTCCGGGAGAAAAGCGCTTCGCGGTGGTGCTCTCACCGGGCCCTTTCCCCTGAGCCTGGGGGCAATGCAGGGGGAACACACTCCCAGGCCAAGGCAGAACCACATGCACACGTCTGTTCCTGCCCCCTGCACCGGCAGAGAGCTAGGGGAGCCAGAGTCTGTCAGGCAGCTGCTGGGCTGGCCCCCTGTGTGGGAAGTGGCAGCGCCGACCTAGGGACAAGTTGGGCCTCTTGCTCTCCCTGCTGCCCTGAGGCTGCTGGGCCAAAGAGGTCTTGGGCATCCAGCCCCTTGCTGGTCCCTTCCCTCTGACGAGGCCCTCTGAGCTCCAGCACCTTGCAGTGTGGAGACAGCCCCTGCCAGCAACCTCCTCTCCAAGAGGCCTCAACCGAGGCCTAGGCCCAGGGGAAAGGCACCAGCGTGGATGAGCCTGGGGAGGCGCCCGGGCATGTCTGGACCCAGTCCCCGCAGCCTGCTCCTTGGTGGGGCAGTACCCCCGGAGGCCAGGAAGGTCTGGGCAAGGCTGGCCAGGGGCAGGCGCCCTGCTGGGTCCTGCCCCTGGCCTCTAGGGCCTCTGAGCACAACCGGCCCTCTCCCACTGGAAGACCTCTCCGGCTGCCTCCAAAGGCCAGTTTGCAACACTCGCGCCCGCTGTTCCCGCCAGGCACGCACAATGCTCCCAAGCCCGGGAGAAAAGCACTTCGGGGTGTTGCTCTCTCCGGGCCCTTGCCCCTGAGCCTGGGGGCCAGGCAGTGGGTCCACACTCCCAGACCAAGGCAGAACCACATGCACACGTCTGTTCCTGACCCCTGCACCGGCAGAGAGCTCGGGGGAGCCAGAGTCTGTCAGGCAGCTGCTGGGCTGGCCGCCTGTGTGGGAAGGGGCAGAGCCGACCTAGGGGCAAGTTGGGCCTCTTGCTCTCCCTGCTGCCCTGAGGCTGCTGGGCCAAAGAGGTCTTGGGCATCCAGCCCCTTGCTGGTCCCTTCCCGCTGACGAGGCCCTCTGAGCTCCAGCACCTTGCAGTGTGGAGACAGCCCCTGCCAGCAACCTCCTCTCCAAAGAGGCTTCAACCGAGGCCTACGCCCAGGAGAAAGGCACCAGCGGGGATGATCCTGGGGAGGCGCACGGACATGTCTGGACCCAGTCCCCGCAGCCTGCCCCTTGGTGGGGCAGTACCCCCGGAGGCCAGGAAGGTCTGGGCAAGGCTGGCCAGGGGCAGGGGCCCTGCTGGGTCCTGCCCCTGGCCTGTGTGACCTCTGAGCACAACCGGCCCTCTCCCACTGGAAGACCTCCCCGGCTGCCTCCAAAGTCCTGTTTGCAAACACTCCCGCCCGCTGTTCACGCCAGGCTCGCACAATGCTCCCAAGCCCGGGAGAAAAGCGCTTCGGTGTGGTGCTCTCTCCGGGCCCTTGCCCCTGAGCCTGGGGGCAAGGCAGGGGGAACACACTCCCAGGCCACGGCAGAACCACATGCCCACGTCTGTTCCTGTTCCCTGCACTGCCAGAGAGCTTGGGGAAGCCAGAGTCTGTCAGGCAGCTGCTGGGTTGGCCGCCTGTGTGGGAAGGGGCAGAGCCGACCTAGGGGCAAGTTGGGCCTCTTGCTCTCCCTGATGCCCTGAGGCTGCTGGGCCAAAGAGATCTTGGGCATCCAGCCCCTTACTGGTCCCTTCCCTCTGACGAGGCCCTCTGAGCTCCAGCACCTTGCAGTGTGGAGACAGCCCCTGCCAGCAACCTCCTCTCCAAGGAGGCCTCAACCGAGGCCTAGGCCCAGGGGAAAGGCACCAGCGGGGATGAGCAAGGGGAGGCACCCGAGCATGTCTGGACCCAGTCCCCGCAGCCTTCCCCTTGGTGGGGCAGTACCCCCAGAGGCCAGGAAGGTCTGGGCAAGGCTGGCCAGGGGCACGGGCCCTGCTGCGTCCTGCCCCTGGCCTGTGGGGCCTCTGAGCACAACCGGCCCTCTCCCACTGGAAGACCTCCCCGGCTGCCTCCAAAGGCCGGTTTGCAAGCGCTCCCTCCCACTCTTCCCAGCAGGCATGCACCATGCTCCCAAGCCCGGGAGAAAAGCGCTTCAGGGTGGTGCTCTCTCCGGGCCCTTGCCCCTGAGCCTGGGGACAGGCAGCTGATCCACACTCCCAGGCCAAGGCAGAACCACATGCACACGTCTGTTCCTGCCCCCTGCACCGGCAGAGAGCTCGAGGGAGCCAGAGTCTGTCAGGCAGCTGCTGGGCTGGCCGCCTGTGTGGGAAGGGGCAGAGCTGACCTAGGGGCAAGTTCGGCCTCTTGCTCTCCCTGCTGCCCTGAGGCTGCTGGGCCAAAGAGGTCTTGGGCATCCAGCCCCTTGCTGGTCCCTTCCATCTGACGAGGCCCTCTGAGCTCCAGCACCTTGCAGTGTGGAGTCAGCCCCTGCCAGCAACCTCCTCTCCAAGGAGGCCTCAACCGAGGCCTAGTCCCAGGGAAAGGCACCAGCGGGGATGAACCTGGGGAGGCGCCCGGGAATGTCTGGACCCAGTCCCCGAAGCCTGCCCCTTGGTGGGGCAGTACCCCCGGAGGCCAGGAAGGTCTGGGCAAGGCTGGCCAGGGGCAGGGGCCCTGCTGGGTCCTGCCCCTGGCCTGTGGGGCCTCTGAGCATGACCGGCCCTCTCCCGCTGGAGACCTCCCCGACTGCCTCCAAAGGCCGGTTTGCCAACACTCGCGCCCGCTGTTCCCGCCAGGCACGCACAATGCTCCCAAGCCCGGGAAAAAAGCGCTTCGGGGTGGGGCTCTCTCCGGGCCCTTGCCCCTGAGCCTGGGGGCAATGCAGGGGGAACACACTCCCAGGCTAAGGCAGAACGACATGCACACATCTGTTCCTGCCCCCTACACCGGCAGAGAGCTCGGGGGAGCCAGAGTCTGCCAGGCAGCTGCTGGGCTGGCGGCCTGTGTGGGAAGGGGCAGAGCAGACCTAGGGTCAAGTTGGGCCTCTTGCTCTCCCTGCTGCCCTGAGGATGCTGGGCCAAAGAGGTCTTGGGCATCCAGCCCCTTGCTGGTCCCTTCCCTCTGACGAGGCCCTCTGAGCTCCAGCACCTTGCAGTGTGGAGACAGCCCCTGCCAGCAACCTCCTCTCCAAGGAGGCCTCACCCGAGGCCTAGGCCTAGGGGAAAGGCACCAGCGGGGATGAGCCTGGGGAGGCGCCCGGCCATATCTGGACCCAGTCCCCCCAACCTGCCCTTTGGTGGCGCAGTACCCCCGGAGGCCAGGAAGGTCTGGGCAAGGCTGCCAGTGGCAGGGACACTGCTGGGTCCTGCCCCTGGCCTGTGGGGCCTCTGAGCACAACCGGCACTCTCCCGCTTTAAGACCTCCCCGTCTACCTCCAAAGGACGGTTTGGAAGCACTCCCACCCGCTGTTCCCGCCAGGCACGCACAATGCTCCCAAGCCCGGGAGAAAAGCGCTTCGGGGTGGTGCTCTCTCCGGGCCCTTGCCCCTGAGCCTGGGGGCCAGGCAGGGGGAACACACTCCCAGGCCAAGTCAGAACGACATGCACACGTCTGTTCCTGCCCCCTACACCGGCAGAGAGCTGGGGGGAGCCAGAGACTGCCAGGCTGCAGCTGGGCTGGCTGCCTGTGTGGGACGGGGCAAGCCGACATAGGGGCAAGTTGGGCCTCTTGCTCTCCCTGCTGCCCTGAGGCTGCTGGGTCGAAGAGGTCTTGGGCATCCAGCCCTTTGCTGGTCCCTTCCCTCTGACGAGGCCCTCTGAGCTCCAGCATCTCGCAGTGTGGAGACAGCCCCTGCCAGCAATCTCCTCTCCAAGGAGGCCTCAACCGAGGCCTAGGCCGAGGGGAAAGGCACCAGCGGGAATGAGCCTGGGGAGGCGCCCGGGCATGTCTGGACCCAGGCCCCGCAGCCTGCCCCTTGGTGGGGCAGTACCCCCGGAGGCCAGGAAGGTCTGGGCAAGGCTGGCCAGGGGCAGGGGCCCTGCTGGGTCCTGCCCCTGGCCTGTGGGGCCTCTGAGCATGACCGGCCCTCTCCCGCTGGAGACCTCCCCGACTGCCTCCAAAGGCCGGATGCCAACACTCGCGCCCGCTGTTCCCTCCAGGCACGCACAATGCTCCCAAGCCCGGGAAAAAAGCGCTTCGGGGTGGTGCTCTCTCCGGGCCCTTGCCCCTGAGCCTGGGGGCAATGCAGGGGGAACACACTCCCAGGCCAAGGCAGAACCACATGCACACGTCTGTTCCTGCCCCCTGCACCGGCAGAGAGCTCAGGGGAGCCAGAGTCTGTCAGGCAGCTGCTGGGCTGGCCGCCTGTGTGGGAAGGGGCAGAGCCGACCTAGGGGCAAGTTGGGCCTCTTGCTCTCCCTGCTGCCCTGAGGCTGCTGGGCCAAAGAGGTCTTGGGCATCCAGCCCCTTGCTGGTCCCTTCCCTCTGACAAGGCCCTCTGAGCTCCAGCACCTTGCAGTGTGGAGACCGCCCCTGCCAGCAACCTCCTCTCCAAGGAGGCCTCAATCGAGGCCTAGGCCCAGGGGAAAGGCACCAGCGGGGATGAGCCTGGGGAGGCGCCCGGGCATGTCTGGACCCAGTCCCCGCAGCCTGCCCCTTGGTGGGGCTGTAACCCCGGAGGCAGGAAGGTCTGGGCAAGGCTGGCCAGGGGCTGGGGCCCTGCTGGGTCCTGCCCCTGGCCTGTGGGGCCTCTGAGCACAACCGGCCCTCTCCCACTGGAAGACCTCCCCGGCTGCCTCCAAAGGCCGGTTTGCAAGCACTCCCGCCCAGTGTTCCCACCAAGCACGCAAAATGCTCCCAAGACCGGGAGAAAAGCGCTTCGGGGTTGTGCTCTCTCCGGGCCCTTGCCCCTGAGCCTGGGGCCCAGGCAGGGGAACACACTCCCAGGCCAAGGCAGAACGACATGCACACGTCTGTTCCTGCCCCCTACACCGGCAGAGAGCTCGGGGGAGCCAGAGACTGCCAGGCTGCTGCTTGTCTGGCTGCCTGTGTGGGACGGGGCAGAGCCGACCTAGGGGCAAGTTGGGCCTCTTGCTCTCCCTGCTGCCCTGAGGCTGCTGGGTCAAAGAGGTCTTGGGCATCCAGCCCTTTGCTGGTCCCTTCCCTCTGACGAGGCCCTCTGAGCTCCAGCATCTCGCAGTGTGGAGACAGCCCCTGCCAGCAACCTCCTCTCCAAGGAGGCCTCAACCGAGGCCTAGGCCGAGGGGAAAGGCACCAGCGGGAATGAGCCTGGGGAGGCGCCCGGGCATGTCTGCACCCAGGCCCCGCAGCCTGCCCCTTGGTGGGGCAGTACCCCCGGAGGCCAGGAAGGTCTGGGCAAAGCTGGCCAGGGACAGGGGCCCTGCTGTGTACTGTCCCTGGCCTGTGGGGCCTCTGAGCACAACCGGCCCTCTCCCGCTGGAATACTTCCCCAGCTGCCTCCAAAGGCCGGTTTGCCAACACTCCGCCCACTGTTCCCACCAGGAACGCACAATGCTCCCAAGCCCGGGAGAAAAGCACTTCGGGGTGGTGCTCTCTCCGGGCCCTTGCCCCTGAGCCTGGGGACAGGCAGCTGATCCACACTCCCAGGCCAAGGCAGAACCACATGCACACGTCTGTTCCTGCCCCCTGCACCGGCAGAGAGCTCGCGGGAGCCAGAGTCTGTCCGGCAGCTGCTGGGCTGGCCGCCTGTGTGGGAAGGGGCAGAGCTGACCTAGGGGCAAGTTGGGCCTCTTGCTCTCCCTGCTGCCCTGAGGCTGCTGGGCCAAAGAGGTCTTGGGCATCCAGCCCCTTGCTGGTCCCTTCCCTCTGACGAGGCCCTCTGAGCTCCAGCACCTTGCAGTGTGGAGACAGCCCCTGCCAGCAACCTCCTCTCCAAGGAGGCCTCAACCGAGGCCTAGGCCCAGGGGAAAGGCACCAGCGGGGATGAGCCTGGGGAGGCGCGCGGGCATGTCTGGACCCAGTCCCCGCAGACTGCCCCTTGGTGGGGCTGTAACCCCGGAGGCAGGAAGGTCTGGGCAAGGCTGGCCAGGGGCAGGGGCCCTGCTGGGTCCTGCCCCTGGCCTGTGGGGCCTCTGAGCATGACCGGCCCTCTCCCGCTGGAGACCTCCCCGACTGCCTCCAAAGGCCGGTTTGCCAACACTCACGCCCGCTGTTCCCGCCAGGCACGCACAATGCTCCCAGGCCCGGGAAAAAAGCGCTTCGGGGTGGTGCTCTCTCTGGGCCCTTGCCCGTGAGCCTGGGGGCAATGCAGGGGGAACACACTCCCAGGCTAAGGCAGAACGACATGCACACGTCTGTTCCTGCCCCCTACACCGGCAGAGAGCTCGGGGGAGCCAGAGTCTGCCAGGCAGCTGCTGGGCTGACGGCCTGTGTGGGACGGGGAAGCCGACCTAGGGGCAAGTTGGGCCTCTTGCTCTCCCTGCTGCCCTGAGGCTGCTGGGTCAAAGAGGTCTTGGGCATCCAGCCCTTTGCTGGTCCCTTCCCTCTGACGAGGCCCTCTGAGCTCCAGCACCTTGCTGTGTGGAGACAGCCCCTGCCAGCAACCTCCTCTTCAAGAAGGCCTCAACCGAGGCCTAGTCCCAGGGAAAGGCACAAGCGGGGATGAACCTGGGGATGCGCCCGGGAATGTCTGGACCCAGTCCCCGCAGCCTGCCCCTTGGTGGGGCAGTACCCCCGGAGGCCAGGAAGGTCTGGGCAAGGCTGGCCAGGGGCTGGGGCCCTGCTGGGTCCTGCCCCTGGCCTGTGGGGCCTCTGAGCACAACCGGCCCTCTCCCACTGGAAGACCTCCCCGGCTGCCTCCAAAGGCCGGTTTGCAAGCGCTCCCGCCCACTGTTCCCAGCAGGCGGGCACAATGCTCCCAAGCCCGGGAGAAAAGCGCTTCGGGGTGGTGCTCTCACCGGGCTCTTGCCCCTGAGCCTGGGGGCAATGCAGGGGTTCCACACTCCCAGGCCAAGGCAGAACCACATGCACACGTCTGTTCCTGCCCCCTGCCCCGGCAGAGAGCTCAGGGGAGCCAGAGTCTGTCAGGCAGCTGCTGGGCTGGCCGCCTGTGTGGGAAGGGGCAGAGCCGACCTAGGGGCAAGTTGGGCCTCTTCCTCTCCCTGCTGCCCTGAGGCTGCTGGGCCAAAGAGGTCTTGGGCATCCAGCCCCTTGCTGGTCCCTTCCCTCTGACGAGGCCCTCTGAGCTCCAGCACCTTGCAGTGTGGAGACAGCCCCTGCCAGCAACCTCCTCTCCAAGGAGGCCTCAACCGAGGCCTAGGCCCAGGGGAAAGGCACCAGCGGGGATGAGCCTGGGGAGGCGCCCGGGCATGTCTGGACCCAGTCCCCGCAGCCTGCCCCTTGGTCGGGCAGTACCCCCGGAGGCCAGGAAGGACTGGGAAAGGCTGGCCAGGGGCAGGGAACCTAGTGGGTCCTGCCCCTGGCCTGTGGGGCCTCTGAGCACATCCGGCCCTCTCCCGCTGGAAGACCTCCCCGGCTGCCTCCAAAGGCCGGTTTGCCAACACTCCTGCCCACTGATCCCACCAGGCGCTCACAATGCTCCCAAGCCCGGGAGAAAAGCGATTCGGGGTGGTGCTCCCACCGGGCCCTTGCCCCTGAGCCTGGGGGCAATGCAGGGGTTCCACACTCCCAGGCCAAGGCAGAACCACATGCACACGTCTGTTCCTGCCCCCTGCACCGGCAGAGAGCTCAGGGGAGCCAGAGTCTGTCAGGCAGCTGCTGGGCTGGCCGCCTGTGTGGGAAGGGGCAGAGCCGACCTAGGGGCAAGTTGGGCCTCTTCCTCTCCCTGCTGCCCTGAGGCTGCTGGGCCAAAGAGGTCTTGGGCATCCAGCCCCTTGCTGGTCCCTTCCCGCTGACGAGGCCCTCTGAGCTCCAGCACCTTGCAGTTTGGAGACAGCCCCTGCCAGCAACCTCCTCCGCAACGAGGCCTCAACCGAGGCCTAGGCCCAGGGGAAAGGCACCAGCGGGGATGAGCCTGGGGAGGCGCCCGGGCATGTCTGGACCCAGTCCCCGCAGCCTGCCCCTTGGTGGGGCTGTACCCCCGGAGGCAGGAAGATCTGGGCAAGGCTGGACAGGAGCAGGGGCCCTGCTGGTCCTGCCCCTGGCCTGTGGGGCCTCTGAGCACAACCGGCCCTCTCCCACTGGAAGACCTCCCCGGCTGCCTCCAAAGGCCGTTTTGCAAGCACTCCCGCCCACTGTTCCCACCAGGCGCGCACAATGCTCCCAAGCACGGGAGAAAAGGGCTTCGGGGTGGTGCTCTCTCCGGGCCCTTGCCCCTGATCCTGGGGGCCAGGCAGGTGATCCACACTCCCAGGCCAAGGCAGAACCACATGCACACGTCTGTTCCTGCCCTCTGCACCGGCAGAAAGCTCGCGGGAGCCAGAGTCTGTCAGGCAGCTGCTGGGCTGGCCGCCTGTGTGGGAAGGGGCAGAGCTGACCTAGGGGCAAGTTGGGCCTCTTGCTCTCCCTGCTGCCCTGAGGCTGCTGGGCCAAAGAGGTCTTGGGCATCCAGCCCCTTGCTGGTCCCTTCCATCTGACGAGGCCCTCTGAGCTCCAGCACCTTGCAGTGTGGAGACAGCCCCTGCCAGCAACCTCCTCTCCAAGGAGGCCTCAACCGAGGCCTAGTCCCAGGGAAAGGCACCAGCGGGGATGAACCTGGGGAGGCGCCCGGGAATGTCTGGACCCAGTCCCCGCAGCCTGCCTCTTGGTGGGGCAGTACCCCCGGAGGCCAGGAAGGTCTGGGCAAGGCTGCCAGGGGCAGGGACACTGCTGGGTCCTGCCCCTGGCCTGTGGGGCATCTGAGCACAACCGGCACTCTCCCGCTTTAAGACCTCCCCATCTACCTCCAAAGGACGGTTTGCAAGCACTCCCACCCGCTGTTCCCGCCAGGCACGCACAATGCTCCCAAGCCCGGGAGAAAAGCGCTTCGGGGTGGTGCTCTCTCCGGGCCCTTGCCCCTGAGCCTGGGGGCCAGGCAGGGGGAACACACTCCCAGGCCAAGTCAGAACGACATGCACACGTCTGTTCCTACCCCCTACACCGGCAGAGAGCTCGGGGAACCAGAGACTGCCAGGCTGCAGCTGGGCTGGCTGCCTGTGTGGGACGGGGCAAGCCGACATAGGGGCAAGTTGGGCCTCTTGCTCTCCCTGCTGCCCTGAGGCTGCTGGGTCAAAGAGGTCTTGGGCATCCAGCCCTTTGCTGGTCCGTTCCCTCTGACGAGGCCCTCTGAGCTCCAGCACCTTGCAGTGTGGAGACAGCCCCTGCCAGCAACCTCCTCTCCAAGGAGGCCTCAACCGAGGCCTAGTCCCAGGGAAAGGCACAAGCGGGGATGAACCTGGGGAGGCGCCCGGGAATGTCTGGACCCAGTCCCCGCAGCCTGCCCCTTGGTGGGGCAGTACCCCCGGAGGCCAGGAAGGTCTGGGCAAGGCTGGCCAGGGGCAGGGGCCCTGCTGGGTCCTGCCCCTGGCCTGTGGGGCCTCTGAGCACAACCGGCCCTCTCCCGCTGGAAGACCTCCCCGGCTGCCTCCAAAGGCCGGTTTGCAAGCGCTCCCGCCCACTGTTCCCAGCAGGCGGGCACAATGCTCCCAAGCCCGGGAGAAAAGCGCATCGGGTTGGTGCTCTCACCGGGCCCTTGCCCCTGAGCCTGGGGGCAATGAAGGGGGAACACACTCCCAGGCCAAGGCAGAACCACATGCACACGTCTGTTCCTGCCCCCTGCACCGGCAGAGAGCTCAGGGGAGCCAGAGTCTGTCAGGCAGCTGCTGGGCTGGCCGCCTGTGTGGGAAGGGGCAGAGCCGACCTAGGGTCAAGTTGGGCCTCTTGCTCTCCCTGCTGCCCTGAGGCTGCTGGGCCAAAGAGGTCTTGGGCATCCAGCCCCTTGCTGGTCCCTTCCCTCTGACGAGGCCCTCTGAGCTCCAGTACCTTGCAGTGTGGAGACAGCCCCTGCCAGCAACCTCCTCTCCAAGGAGGCCTCAACCGAGGCCTAGGCCCAGGGGAAAGGCACCAGCGGGGATGAGCCTGGGGAGGCGCCCGGGCATGTCTGGACCCAGTCCCCGCAGCCTGCCCCTTGGTGGGGCTGTAACCCCGGAGGCAGGAAGGTCTGGGCAAGGCTGGCCAGGGGCTGGGGCCCTGCTGGGTCCTGCCCCTGGCCTGTGGGGCCTCTGAGCACAACCGGCCCTCTCCCACTGGAAGACCTCCCCGGCTGCCTCCAAAGGCCGGTTTGCAAGCACTCCCGCTCAGTGTTCCCACCAAGCACGCAAAATGCTCCCAAGCCCGGGAGAAAAGCGCTTCGGGGTTGTGCTCTCTCCGGGCCCTTGCCCCTGAGCCTGGGGCCCAGGCAGGGGAACACACTCCCAGGCCAAGGCAGAACGACATGCACACGTCTGTTCCTGCCCCCTACACCGGCAGAGAGCTCGGGGGAGCCAGAGACTGCCAGGCTGCTGCTTGTCTGGCTGCCTGTGTGGGACGGGGCAGAGCCGACCTAGGGGCAAGTTGGGCCTCTTGCTCTCCCTGCTGCCCTGAGGCTGCTGGGTCAAAGAGGTCTTGGGCATCCAGCCCTTTGCTGGTCCCTTCCCTCTGACGAGGCCCTCTGAGCTCAAGCACCTTGCAGTGTGGAGACAGCCCCTGCCAGCAACCTCCTCTCCAAGGAGGCCTCAACCGAGGCCTAGGCCCAGGGGAAAGGCACCAGCGGGGATGAGCCTGGGGAGGCGCCCGGGCATGTCTGGACCCAGTCCCCGCAGCCTGCCCCTTGGTGGGGCAGTACCCCCGGAGGCAGGAAGGTCTGGGCAAGGCTGGCCAGGGGCAGGGGCCCTGCTGGGTCCTGCCCCTGGCCTGTGGGGCCTCTGAGCACAACCGGCCCTCTCCCGCTGGAAGACCTCCCCGGCTGCCTCCAAAGGCCGGTTTGCAAGCGCTCCCGGCCACTGTTCCCAGCAGGCGGGCACAATGCTCCCAAGCCCGGGAGAAAAGCGCTTCGGGGTGGTGCTCTCACCGGGCCCTTGCCCCTGAGCCTGGGGGCAATGCAGGGGGAACACACTCCCAGGCCAAGGCAGAACCACATGCACACGTCTGTTCCTGCCCCCTGCACCGGCAGAGAGCTCAGGGGAGCCAGAGTCTGTCAGGCAGCTGCTGGGCTGGCCGCCTGTGTGGGAAGGGGCAGAGCTGACCTAGGGCCAAGTTGGGCCTCTTGCTCTCCCTGCTGCCCTGAGGCTGCTGGGCCAAAGAGGTCTTGGGCATCCAGCCCCTTGCTGGTCCCTTCCCTCTGACGAGGCCCTCTGAGCTCCAGCACCTTGCAGTGTGGAGACAGCCCCTGCCAGCAACCTCCTCTCCAAGGAGGCCTCAACCGAGGCCTAGGCCCAGGGGAAAGGCACCAGCGGGGATGAGCCTGGGGAGGCGCCCGGGCATGTCTGGACACAGTCCCCGCAGCCTGCCCCTTGGTGGGGCTGTAACCCCGGAGGCAGGAAGGTCTGGGCAAGGCTGGCCAGGGGCTGGGGCCCTGCTGGGTCCTGCCCCTGGCCTGTGGGGCCTCTGAGCACAACCGGCCCTCTCCCACTGGAAGACCTCCCCGGCTGCCTCCAAAGGCCGGTTTGCAAGCACTCCCGCCCAGTGTTCCCACAAAGCACGCAAAATGCTCCCAAGCCCGGGAGAAAAGCGCTTCGGGGTTGTGCTCTCTCCGGGCCCTTGCCCCTGAGCCTGGGGCCCAGGCAGGGGAACACACTCCCAGGCCAAGGCAGAACGACATGCACACGTCTGTTCCTGCCCCCTACACCGGCAGAGAGCTCGGGGGAGCCAGAGACTGCCAGGCTGCTGCTTGTCTGGCTGCCTGTGTTGGACGGGGAGGAGCCGACCTAGGGGCAAGTTGGGCCTCTTGCTCTCCCTGCTGCCCTGAGGCTGCTGGGTCAAAGAGGTCTTGGGCATCCAGCCCTTTGCTGGTCCCTTCCCTCTGACGAGGCCCTCTGAGCTCAAGCACCTTGCAGTGTGGAGACAGCCCCTCCCAGCAACCTCCTCTCCAAGGAGGCCTCAACCGAGGCCTAGGCCCAGGGGAAAGGCACCAGCGGGGATGAGCCTGGGGAGGCGCCCGGGCATGTCTGGACCCAGTCCCCGCAGCCTGCCCCTTGGTGGGGCAGTACCCCCGCAGGCCAGGAAGGTCGGGAAAGGCTGGCCAGGGGCAGGGGACCTGCTGGGTCCTGCCCCTGGCCTGTGGGGCCTCTGAGCACATCCGGCCCCCTCCCGCTGGAAGACCTCCCCAGCTGCCTCCAAAGGCCGGTTTGCCAACACTCACGCCCACTGTTCCCACCAGGCGCGCACAATGCTCCCAAGTCCGGGAGAAAAGCGCTTCGCGGTGGTGCTCTCACCGGGCCCTTTCCCCTGAGCCTGGGGGCAATGCAGGGGGAACACACTCCCAGGCCAAGGCAGAACCACATGCACACGTCTGTTCCTGCCCCCTGCACCGGCAGAGAGCTAGGGGAGCCAGAGTCTGTCAGGCAGCTGCTGGGCTGGCCCCCTGTGTGGGAAGTGGCAGCGCCGACCTAGGGACAAGTTGGGCCTCTTGCTCTCCCTGCTGCCCTGAGGCTGCTGGGCCAAAGAGGTCTTGGGCATCCAGCCCCTTGCTGGTCCCTTCCCTCTGACGAGGCCCTCTGAGCTCCAGCACCTTGCAGTGTGGAGACAGCCCCTGCCAGCAACCTCCTCTCCAAGAGGCCTCAACCGAGGCCTAGGCCCAGGGGAAAGGCACCAGCGTGGATGAGCCTGGGGAGGCGCCCGGGCATGTCTGGACCCAGTCCCCGCAGCCTGCTCCTTGGTGGGGCAGTACCCCCGGAGGCCAGGAAGGTCTGGGCAAGGCTGGCCAGGGGCAGGCGCCCTGCTGGGTCCTGCCCCTGGCCTCTAGGGCCTCTGAGCACAACCGGCCCTCTCCCACTGGAAGACCTCTCCGGCTGCCTCCAAAGGCCAGTTTGCAACACTCGCGCCCGCTGTTCCCGCCAGGCACGCACAATGCTCCCAAGCCCGGGAGAAAAGCACTTCGGGGTGTTGCTCTCTCCGGGCCCTTGCCCCTGAGCCTGGGGGCCAGGCAGTGGGTCCACACTCCCAGACCAAGGCAGAACCACATGCACACGTCTGTTCCTGACCCCTGCACCGGCAGAGAGCTCGGGGGAGCCAGAGTCTGTCAGGCAGCTGCTGGGCTGGCCGCCTGTGTGGGAAGGGGCAGAGCCGACCTAGGGGCAAGTTGGGCCTCTTGCTCTCCCTGCTGCCCTGAGGCTGCTGGGCCAAAGAGGTCTTGGGCATCCAGCCCCTTGCTGGTCCCTTCCCGCTGACGAGGCCCTCTGAGCTCCAGCACCTTGCAGTGTGGAGACAGCCCCTGCCAGCAACCTCCTCTCCAAAGAGGCTTCAACCGAGGCCTACGCCCAGGAGAAAGGCACCAGCGGGGATGATCCTGGGGAGGCGCACGGACATGTCTGGACCCAGTCCCCGCAGCCTGCCCCTTGGTGGGGCAGTACCCCCGGAGGCCAGGAAGGTCTGGGCAAGGCTGGCCAGGGGCAGGGGCCCTGCTGGGTCCTGCCCCTGGCCTGTGTGACCTCTGAGCACAACCGGCCCTCTCCCACTGGAAGACCTCCCCGGCTGCCTCCAAAGTCCTGTTTGCAAACACTCCCGCCCGCTGTTCACGCCAGGCTCGCACAATGCTCCCAAGCCCGGGAGAAAAGCGCTTCGGTGTGGTGCTCTCTCCGGGCCCTTGCCCCTGAGCCTGGGGGCAAGGCAGGGGGAACACACTCCCAGGCCACGGCAGAACCACATGCCCACGTCTGTTCCTGTTCCCTGCACTGCCAGAGAGCTTGGGGAAGCCAGAGTCTGTCAGGCAGCTGCTGGGTTGGCCGCCTGTGTGGGAAGGGGCAGAGCCGACCTAGGGGCAAGTTGGGCCTCTTGCTCTCCCTGATGCCCTGAGGCTGCTGGGCCAAAGAGATCTTGGGCATCCAGCCCGTTACTGGTCCCTTCCCTCTGACGAGGCCCTCTGAGCTCCAGCACCTTGCAGTGTGGAGACAGCCCCTGCCAGCAACCTCCTCTCCAAGGAGGCCTCAACCGAGGCCTAGGCCCAGGGGAAAGGCACCAGCGGGGATGAGCAAGGGGAGGCACCCGAGCATGTCTGGACCCAGTCCCCGCAGCCTTCCCCTTGGTGGGGCAGTACCCCCAGAGGCCAGGAAGGTCTGGGCAAGGCTGGCCAGGGGCACGGGCCCTGCTGCGTCCTGCCCCTGGCCTGTGGGGCCTCTGAGCACAACCGGCCCTCTCCCACTGGAAGACCTCCCCGGCTGCCTCCAAAGGCCGGTTTGCAAGCGCTCCCTCCCACTCTTCCCAGCAGGCATGCACCATGCTCCCAAGCCCGGGAGAAAAGCGCTTCAGGGTGGTGCTCTCTCCGGGCCCTTGCCCCTAAGCCTGGGGGCAAGGCAGGGTGTTCACACTCCCAGGCCAAGGCAGAACCACATGCACACGTCTGATCTGCCCCCTGCACCGGCAGAGAGCTCGGCAGAGCCAGAGTCTGTCAGGCAGCTGCTGGGCTGGCCGCCTGTGTGGGAAGGGGCAGAGCCAACCTAGGGGCAAGTTGGGCCTCTTGCTCTCCCTGCTGCCCTGAGGCTGCTGGGCCAAAGAGGTCTTGGGCATCCAGCCCCTTGCTGGTCCCTTCCCTCTGACGAGGCCCTCTGAGCTCCAGCACCTTGCAGTGTGGAGACAGCCCCTGCCAGCAACCTCCTCTCCAAGGAGGCCTAAACCGAGGCCTAGGCCCAGGGGAAAGGCACCAGCGGGGATGAACCTGGGGAGGCGCCCGGGCATGTCTGGACCCAGTCCCCGCAGCCTGCCCCTTGGTGGGGCAGTACCCCCGGAGGCCCGGAAGGACTTGGAAAGGCTGGCCAGAGGCAGGGGACCTGCTGGGTCCTGCCCCTTGCCTGTGGGGCCTCTGAGCACATCCGGCCCTCTCCCGCTGGAAACCTCCCCGGCTGCCTCCAAAGGCCGGTTTGCCAACACTCCCGCCCACTGTTCCCACCAGGCGCTCACAATGCTCCCAAGCCCGGGAGAAAAGCGCTTCGGGGTGGTGCTCCCACCGGGCCGTTGCCCCTGAGCCTGGGGGCAATGAAGGGGTTCCACACTCCCAGGCCAAGGCAGAACCACATGCCCACGTCTGTTCCTGCCCCCTGCACCGGCAGAGAGCTCAGGGGAGCCAGAGTCTGTCAGGCAGCTGCTGGGCTGGCCGCCTGTGTGGGAAGGGGCAGAACCGACCTAGGGGCCAGTTGGGCCTCTTGCTCTCCCTGCTGCCCTGAGGCTGCTGGGCCAAAGAGGTCTTGGGCATCCAGCCCCTTGCTGGTTCCTTCCCTCTGACGAGGCCCTCTGAGCTCCAGCACCTTGCAGTGTGGAGACAGCCCCTGCCAGCAACCACCTCTCCAAGGAGGCCTCAACCGAGGCCTAGGCCCAGGGGAAAGGCACCAGCGGGGATGAGCCAGTGGAGGCGCCCGGGCATGTCTGGACCCAGTCCCTGCAGCCTGCCCCTTGGTGGGGCAGTAACCCCGGAGGCCAGGAAGGTCTGGGCAAGGCTGGCCAGGGGCAGGGGCCCTGCTGGGTCCTGCCCCTGGCCTGTGGGGCTTCTGAGCACAACCGGCCCTCTCCCACTGGAAGACCTCCCCGGCTGCCTCCAAAGGCCGGTTTGCCAACACTCGTGACCGCTGTACCCGCCAGGCACGCACAATGCTCCCAAGCCGGGAGAAAAGCGCTTCGGGGTGTTGCTCTCTCTGGGCCCTTGCCCCTGAGCCTGGGGGCCAGGCAGTGTGTCCACACTCCAAGACCAAGGCAGAACCACATGCACACTTCTGTTCCTGCCCCCTGCACCGGCAGAGAGCTCGGGGGAGCCAGAGTCTGTCAGGCAGCTGCTGGGCTGGCCGCCTGTGTGGGAAGGGTCAGAGCCGACCTAGGGGCAAGTTGGGCCTCTTCCTCTCCCTGCTGCCCTGAGGCTGCTGGGCCAAAGAGGTCTTGGGCATCCAGCCCCTTGCTGGTCCCTTCCCTCTGACGAGGCCCTCTGAGCTCCAGCACCTTGCAGTGTGGAGACAGCCCCTGCCAGCAACCACCTCTCCAAGGAGGCCTCAACCGAGGCCTAGGCCCAGGGGAAAGGCACCAGCGGGGATGAGCCAGGGGAGGCGCCCGGGCATGTCTGGACCCAGTCCCCGCAGCCTGCCCCTTGGTGGGGCTGTAACCCCGGAGGCAGGACGGTCTGGGCAAGGCTGGCCAGGGGCAGGGGCCCTCCTGGGTCCTGCCCCTGGCCTGTGGGGCCTCTGAGCACTACCAGCCCTCTCCCACTGGAAGACCTCCCCGGCTGCCTCCAAAGGCCGGTTTGCAAGCACTCCCGCCCACTGTTCCCACCAGGCGCGCACAATGCTCCCAAGCCCGGGAGAAAAGCGCTTCGGGGTGGTGTTCTCTCTGGGCCCAAGAAAGACCTCCCGGGCTGCCTCCAAAGGCCGGTTTGCAAGCACTCATGCCCGCTGTTCCCGCCCGCCGCGCACAATGCTCCCAAGCCCGGGAGAAAAGCGCTTCGGGGTGGTGCTCTCTCCCGGCTCTTGGAAGACCTCCCCGGCTGCCTCCAAAGGCCGGTTTGCAGGCACTCAATCCCGCTGTTCCCGCCAGCCGCGCACAATGCTCCCAAGCCCGGGAGAAAAGCGCTTCGGGGTGGTGCTCTCTCCCGGCCCTTGGAAGACCTCCCCGGCTGCCTCCAAAGGCTGGTTTTCAAGAACTCCCTCCCGCTGACCCGCCAGCCGCACACAATGCTCCCAAGCCCGGGAGAAAAGCATTTTGGGGTGGTGCTCTCTCCGGGCCCTTGGAAGACCTCCCCGGCTGCCTACAAAGGCCGGTTTGCAAGCACTCATGTCCGCTGTTCCCGACAGGCTCGCACAATGCTCCCAATTCCGGGAGAAAAGTGCTTCGGGATGGTGCTCTCTCCGGGCCCTTGGAAGACCTCCCCGGCTGCCTCCAAAGGCCGGTTTGCAAGCACTCCCGCCCGCTGTTCCCGCCAGCCTCGCACAATGCTCCCAAGACCGGGAGAAAAGTGCTTCGGAGTGGTGCTCTCTCCGGGCTCTTGGAAGACCTCCCAGGCTGTCCCCAAAGGCCGGTTTGCAACCACTCCCACTCGCTGTTCCCGCCAGCCACGCACAATCCTCCAAAACCCCGGAGAAAAGCGCTTCGGGGTGGTGTTCTCTCCGTGCCCATGGAAGACCTCCCGGGGTGCCCACAAAGGCTGGTTTGGAAGCACTGCCACTCGCTGTTCCCGCCATCCGCGCAAATGTTCCAAGCCCGGGAGAAAAGCGCTTCTGGGTGGTGCTCTCTCCTGGCCCTTTGAAGACCTCCCCGGCTGCCTCCAAAGGCCGGTTTGCAAGCACTCCCGCCCGCTGTTCCCACCAGCCACGCACAATGCTCCCAAGCCCGGGAGAAAAGCATTTTGGGGTGGTGCTCACACCGGGCCCTGGAAGACCTCCCCGGCTGCCTCCAAAGGACGGTTTTCAAGCACTCCTGCCTGCTGTTCCCGCCACCCGCGCACAATGCTCCCAAGCCCGGGAGAAAAGCGCTTCGGGGTGGTGCTCTCTACAGGCCCTTGGAAGACCTCCCCGGCTGCCTCCAAAGGCCGGTTTGCAAGCACTTCCGCCCGCTGTTCCCGCCAGCCGCGCACAATGCTCCCAATCACGGGAGAAAAGCGCTTCCGTGTGGTGCTCTCTGCGGGCCCTTGGAAGACCTACCCGTCTGCCTCCAATGGCCAGTTTGCAAGCACTCATGCCCGCTGTTCCCACCAGCCGCGCACAATGCTCCCAAGCCCGGGAGAAAAACGTTTTGGGGTGGTGCTCAAACCGGGCCCTGGAAGACCTCCCCGGCTGCCTCCAAAGGCCGGTTTTCAAGCACTCCTGCCTGCTGTTCCCGCCACCCGCGCACAATGCTCCCAAGCCCGGGAGAAAAGCGCTTCGGGGTGGTGCTCTCTACAGGCCCTTGGAAGACCTCCCCGGCTGCCTCCAAAGGCCGGTTTGCAAGGACTCCTTCCTGCTGTTCCCGCCAGCCATGCACAATGCTCCCAAGCACGGGAGAAAAGTGCTTCGGGGTGGTGCTCTCTCCGGGCCCTTGGAAGACGTCCCCGGCTGCCTCCAAAGGCCGGTTTGCAAGCACTCATGCCCGTTGTTCCCACCAGCCGCGCACAATGCTCCCAAGCCCGGGAGAAAAGCATTTTGGGGTGGTGCTCACTCCGGGCCCTTGGAAGACCTCCCCGGCTGCCTCCAAAGGCCAGTTTGCAAGCACTCCTGCCTGCTGTTCCCGGCAGCCGCGCACAATGCTCCCAAGCCCGGGAGAAAAGCGCTTCGTTGTGGTGCTCTTTCCGGGCACTTTCAAGACCTCCCCGGCTGCCTCCAAAGGCCGGTTTGTAAGTACTCATTCCCGCTGCTTCCGCCAGCCACGCACAATGCTCCCAATCCCGGGAGAAAAGCATTTTGGGGTGGTGCTCTCTCCGGGCCCTTGGAAGACCTCCCGGGCTGCCTCCAAAGGCCGGTTTGTAAGCACTCATGTCCGCTGTTCCCGACAGCCGCACACAATGCTCCCAAGCCCGGGAGAAAAGCATTTTGGGGTGGTGATCAGTCCGGGCCCTTGGAAGACCTCCCCGGCTGCCTCCAAAGGACAGTTTGCAAGCACTCATGCCCGCTGTTCCCGCCAGCCGCGCACAATGCTCCCAAGACCGTGAGAAAAGCGCTTCGGGGTGGTGTTCTCTCCGGGACCATGGAGGACGTCCCGGCTGCCCCCAAAGGCCGCTTTGCAAGCACTCCCACTCGCTGTTCCCGCCAGCCACACACAATGTTCCAAAACCCCGGAGAAAAGCGCTTCGGGGTGGTGCTCTCTCCGGGCCCTTGGAAGACTTCTCTGGCTGCCTCCAAAGGCCGGTTTGCAAGAATTCCCTCCCGCTGTTCCACCAGCCGCACACAATGCTCCAAAACCCGAGAGAAAAGCGCTTCGAGGTGGTGTTCTCTCCGGGCCCTTGGAAGACATCCCCGGCTGCCTCCAAAGGCCGGTTTGCAAGCACTCCTGCCTGCTGTTCACGCCACACGCGCACAATGCACCCAAGCCCGGGAGAAAAGCGCTTCGGGGTGGTGCTCTCTCCGGGCCCTTGCCCCTGAGCCTGGGGGCCAGGCAGGGGGAACACACTCCCAGGCCAAGTCAGAACGACATGCACACGTCTGTTCCTGCCCCCTACACCGGCAGAGAGCTCGGGGGAGCCAGAGACTGCCAGGCAGCTGCTGGGCTGGCTGCCTGTGTGGGACGGGGCAAGCCGACCTAGGGGCAAGTTGGGCCTCTTGCACTCCCTGCTGCCCTGAGGCTGCTGGGTCAAAGAGGTCTTGGGCATCCAGCCCTTTGCTGGTCCCTTCCCTCTGACGAGGCCCTCTGAGCTCCAGCACCTTGCAGTGTGGAGACAGCCTCTGCCAGCAACCTCTCTCCAAGGAGGCCTCAACCGAGGCCTAGTCCCAGGGAAAGGCACAAGCGGGGATGAACCTGGGGAGGCGCCCGGGAATGTCTGGACCCAGTCCCCGCAGCCTGCCCCTTGGTGGGGCAGTACCCCCGGAGGCCAGGAAGGTCTGGGCAAGGCTGGCCAGGGGCAGGGGCCCTGCTGGGTCCTGCCCCTGGCCTGTGGGGCCTCTGAGCACAACCGGCCCTCTCCGACTGGAAGACCTCCCCGGCTGCCTCCAAAGGCCGGTTTGCAAGCGCTCCCGCCCACTGTTCCCAGCAGGCGCGCACAATGCTCCCAAGCCCGGGAGAAAAGCGCTTCGGGGTGGTGCTCTCACCGGGCCCTTGCCCCTGAGCCTGGGGGCAATGCAGGGGACACACACTCCCAGGCCAAGGCAGAACCACATGCACACGTCTGTTCCTGCCCCCTGCACCGGCAGAGAGCTCAGGGGAGCCAGAGTCTGTCAGGCAGCTGCTGGGCTGGCCGCCTGTGTGGGAAGGGGCAGAGCCGACCTAGGGGCAAGTTGTGCCTCTTGCTCTCCCTGCTGACCTGAGGCTGCTGGGCCAAAGAGGTCTTGGGCATCCAGCCCCTTGCTGGTCCCTGCCCTCTGACGAGGCCCTCTGAGCTCCAGCACCTTGCAGTGTGGAGACAGCCCCTGCCAGCAATCTCCTCTCCAAGGAGGCCTCAACCGAGGCCTAGGCCCAGTGGAAAGGCACCAGCGGGGATGAGCCTGGGGAGGCGCCCGGGCATGTCTGGACCCAGTCCCCGCAGCCTGCCCCTTGGTGGGGCTGTACCCCCGGAGGCAGGAAGGTCTGGGCAAGGCTGGTCAGGGGCAGGGGCCCTGCTGGGTCCTGCCCCTGGCCTGTGGGGCCTCTGAGCACAACCGGCCCTCTCCCACTGGAAGACCTCCCCGGCTGCCTCCAAAGGCCGGTTTGGAAGCACTCCCGCCCACTGTTCCCACCAGGCGCGCACAATGCTCCCAAGCCCGGAGAAAAGCGCTTCGGGGTGGTGCTCTCTCCGGGCCCTTGCCCCTGAGCCTGGGGGCCAGGCAGGTGATCCACACTCCCAGGCCAAGGCAGAACCACATGCACACGTCTGTTCCTGCCCCCTGCACCGGCAGAGAGCTCGCGGGAGCCAGAGTCTGTCAGGCAGCTGCTGGGCTGGCCACCTGTGTGGGAAGGGGCAGAGCTGACCTAGGGGCAAGTTGGGCCTCTTGCTCTCCCTGCTGCCCTGAGGCTGCTGGGCCAAAGAGGTCTTGGGCATCCAGCCCCTTGCTGGTCCCTTCCCTCTGACGAGGCCCTTTGAGCTCCAGCACCTTGCAGTGTGGAGACAGCCCCTGCCAGCAACCTCCTCTCCAAGGAGGCCTCAACCGAGGCCTAGGCCCAGGGGAAAGGAACCAGCGGGGATGAGCCTGGGGAGGCGCCCGGCCATGTCTGGACCCAGTCCCCCCAACCTGCCCTTTGGTGGCGCAGTACCCCCGGAGGCCAGAAAGGTCTGGGCAAGGCTGCCAGGGGCAGGGACACTGCTGGGTCCTGCCCCTGGCCTGTGGGGCGTCTGAGCACAACCGGCACTCTCCCGCTGGAAGACCTCCCCGTCTGCCTCCAAAGGACGGTTTGCAAGCACTCCCACCCGCTGTTCCCGCCAGGCACGCACAATGCTCCCAAGCCCGGGAGAAAAGCGCTTCGGGGTGGTGCTCTCTCCGGGCCCTTGCCCCTGAGCATGGGGGCCAGGCAGGGGGAACACACTCCCAGGCCAAGTCAGAACGACATGCACACGTCTGTTCCTGCCCCCTACACCGGCAGAGAGCTAGGGAAGCCAGAGTCTGTCAGGCAGCTGCTGGGCTGGCCGCCTGTGTGGGAAGGGGCAGAGCCGACCTAGGGGCAAGTTGGGCCTCTTGCTCTCCCTGCTGCCCTGAGGCTGCTGGGCCAAAGAGGTCTTGGGCATCCAGCCCCTTGCTGGTCCCTTCCCTCTGACGAGGCCCTCTGAGCTCCAGCACCTTGCAGTGTGGAGACAGCCCCTGCCAGCAACCTCCTCTCCAAGAGGCCTCAACCGAGGCCTAGGCCCAGGGGAAAGGCACCAGCGGGGATGAGCCTGGGGAGGCGCCCGGGCATGTCTGGACCCAGTCCCCGCAGCCTGCTCCTTGGTGTTGCAGTACCCCCGGAGGCCAGGAAGGTCTGGGCAAGGCTGGCCAGGGGCAGGCGCCCTGCTGGGTCCTTCCCCTGGCCTCTGGGGCCTCTGAGCACAACCGGCCCTCTCCCACTGGAAGACCTCCCCGGCTGCCTCCAAAGGCCGGTTTGCAACACTCCCGCCCGCTCTTCCCGCCAGGCACGCACAATGCTCCCAAGACCGGGAGAAAAGCACTTCGGGGTGTTGCTCTCTCCGGGCCCTTGCCCCTGAGCCTGGGGGCCAGGCAGTGGGTCCACACTCCCAGACCAAGGCAGAACCACATGCACACGTCTGTTCCTGACCCCTGCACCGGCAGAGAGCTCGGGGGAGCCAGAGTCTGTCAGGCAGCTGCTGGGCTGGCCGCCTGTGTGGGAAGGGGCAGAGCCGACCTAGGGGCAAGTTGGGCCTCTTGCTCTCCCTGCTGCCCTGAGGCTGCTGGGCCAAAGAGGTCTTGGGCATCCAGCCCCTTGCTGGTCCCTTCCATCTGACGAGGCCCTCTGAGCTCCAGCACCTTGCAGTGTGGAGACAGCCCCTGCCAGCAACCTCCTCTCCAAGGAGGCCTCAACCGAGGCCTAGTCCCAGGGAAAGGCACAAGCGGGGATGAACCTGGGGAGGCGCCCGGGAATGTCTGGACCCAGTCCCCGCAGCCTGCCCCTTAGTGGGGCAGTACCCCCGGAGGCCAGGAAGTTCTGGGCAAGGCTGGCCAGGGGCAGGGGCCCTGCTGGGTCCTGCCCCTGGCCTGTGGGGCTTCTGAGCACAACCGGCCCTCTCCCACTGGAAGACCTCCCCGGCTGCCTCCAAAGGCCGGTTTGCAAGCGCTCCCGCCCACTGTTCCCAGCAGGCGGGCACAATGCTCCCAAGCCCGGGAGAAAAGCGCTTCGGGGTGGTGCTCTCACCGGGCCCTTGCCCCTGAGCCTGGGGGCAATGCAGGGGGAACACACCCCCAGGCCAAGGCAGAACCACATGCACACGTCTGTTTCTGCCCCCTGCGCCGGCAGAGAGCTTAGGGGAGCCAGAATCTGTCAGGCAGCTGCTGGGCTGGCCGCCTGTGTGGGAAGGGGCAGAGCCGACCTAGGGGCAAGTTGGGCCTCTTGCTCTTCCTGCTGCCCTGAGGCTGCTGGGCCAAAGAGGTCTTGGGCATCCAGCCCCTTGCTGGTCCCTTCCCTCTGACGAGGCCCTCTGAGCTCCAGCACCTTGCAGTGTGGAGACAGCCCCTGCCAGCAATCTCCTCTCCAAGGAGGCCTCAACCGAGGCCTAGGCCCAGGGGAAAGGCACCAGCAGGGATGAGCCTGGGGAGGCGGCCGGGCATGTCTGGACCCAGTCCCCGCAGCCTGCCCCTTGGTGGGGCTGTACGCCCGGAGGCAGGAAGGTCTGGGCAAGGCTGGCCAGGGGCAGGGGCCCTCCTGGGTCCTGCCCCTGGCCTGTGGGGCCTCTGAGCACAACCGGCCCTCTCCCACTGGAAGACCTCCCCGGCTGCCTCCAAAGGCCGGTTTGCAAGCACTCCCGCCCACTGTTCCCACCAGGCGCGCACAATGCTCCCAAGCCGGGGAGAAAAGCGCTTCGGGCTGGTGCTCTCTCCGGGCCCTTGCCCCTGAGCCTGGGGGCCAGGCAGGTGATCCACACTCCCAGGCCAAGGCAGAACCACATGCACACGTCTGTTCCTGCCCCCTGCACCGGCAGAGAGCTCGCGGGAGCCAGAGTCTGTCAGGCAGCTGCTGGGCTGGCCGCCTGTGTGGGAAGGGGCAGAGCTGACCTAGGGGCAAGTTGGGCCTCTCGGTCTCCCTGCTGCCCTGAGGCTGCTGGGACAAAGAGGTCTTGGGCATCCAGCCCCTTGCTGGTCCCTTCCATCTGACGAGGCCCTCTGAGCTCCAGCACCTTGCAGTGTGGAGACAGCCCCTGCCAGCAACCTCCTCTCCAAGGAGGCCTCAACCGAGGCCTAGTCCCAGGGAAAGGCACCAGCGGGGATGAAATTGGTGAGGCGCCCGGGAATGTCTGGACCCAGTCCCCGCAGCCTGCCCCTTGGTGGGGCAGTACCCCCGGAGGCCAGGAAGGTCTGGGCAAGGCTGGCCAGGGGCAGGGGCCCTGCTGGGTCCTGCCCCTGGCCTGTGGGGCCTCTGAGCATGACCGTGCCCTCTCCCGCTGGAGACCCCCCGACTGCCTCCAAAGGCCGGTTTGCCAACACTCGCGCCTGCTGTTCCCGCCAGGCAAGCACAATGCTCCCAAGCCCGGGAAAAAAGCGCTTCGGGGTGATGCTCTCTCCGGGCCCTTGCCCCTGAGCCTGGGGGCCAGGCAGGGGGAACACACTCCCAGGCCAAGTCAGAACGACATGCACACGTCTGTTCCTGCCCCCTACACCGGCAGAGAGCTCGGGGGAGCCAGAGACTGCCAGGCTGCTGCTGGGCTGGCTGCCTGTGTGGGACGGGGCAAGCCGACCTAGGGGCAAGTTGGGCCTCTTGCTCTCCCTGCTGCCCTGAGGCTGCTGGGTCAAAGAGGTCTTGGGCATCCAGCCCTTTGCTGGTCCCTTCCCTCTGACGAGGCCCTCTGAGCTCCAGCACCTTGCAGTGTGGACACAGCCCCTGCCAGCAACCTCCTCTCCAAGGAGGCCTCAACCGAGGCCTAGTCCCAGGGAAAGGCACAAGCGGGGATGAACCTGGGGAGGCGCCCGGGAATGTCTGGACCCAGTCCCCGCAGCCTGCCCCTTGGTGGGGCAGTACCCCCGGAGGCCAGGAAGGTCTGGGCAAGGCTGGCCAGGGGCAGGGGCCCTGCTGGGTCCTCCCCCTGGCCTGTGGGGCCTGTGAGCACAACCGGCCCTCTCCCACTGGAAGACCTCCCCGGCGGCCTCCAAAGGCCGGTTTGCAAGCGCTCCCGCCCACTGTTCCCAGCAGGCGTGCACAATGCTCCCAAGCCCGGGAGAAAAGCGCTTCGGGGTGGTGCTCTCACCGGGCCCTTGCCCCTGAGCCTGGGGGCAATGCAGGGGGAACACACTCCCAGGCCAAGGCAGAACCACATGCACACGTCTGTTCCTGCCCCCTGCACCGGCAGAGAGCTCAGGGGAGCCAGAGTCTGTCAGGCAGCTGCTGGGCTGGCCGCCTGTGTGGGAAGGGGCAGAGCCAACCTAGGGGCAAGTTGGGCCTCTTGCTCTCCCTGCTGCCCTGAGGCTGCTGGGCCAAAGAGGTCTTGGGCATCCAGCCCCTTGCTGGTCCCTTCCCTCTGACGAGGCCCTCTGAGCTCCAGCACCATGCAGTGTGGAGACAGCCCCTGCCAGCAACCTCCTCTCCAAGGAGGCCTCAACCGAGGCCTAGGCCCAGGGGAAAGGCACCAGCGGGGATGAGCCTGGGGAGGCGCCCGGGCATGTCTGGACCCAGTTCCCGCAGCCTGCCCCTTGGTGGGGCTGTAACCCCGGAGGCAGGAAGGTCTGGGCAAGGCTGGCCAGGGGCTGGGGCCCTGCTGGGTCCTGCCCCTGGCCTGTGGGGCCTCTGAGCACAACCGGCCCTCTCCCACTGGAAGACCTCCACGGCTGCCTCCAAAGGCCAGTTTGCAAGCACTCCCGCCCAGTGTTCCCACCAAGCACGCAAAATGCTCCCAAGCCCGGGAGAAAAGCGCTTCGGGGTTGTGCTCTCTCCGGGCCCTTGCCCCTGAGACTGGGGGCCAGGCAGGGGAACACACTCCCAGGCCAAGGCAGAACGACATGCACACGTCTGTTCCTGCCCCCTACACTGGCAGAGAGCTCGGGGGAGCCAGAGACTGCCAGGCTGCTGCTGGGCTGGCTGCCTGTGTGGGACGGGGCAGAGCCGACCTAGGGGCAAGTTGGGCCTCTTGCTCTCCCTGCTGCCCTGAGGCTGCTGGGTCAAAGAGGTCTTGGGCATCCAGCCCTTTGCTGGTCCCTTCCCTCTGACGAGGCCCTCTGAGCTCCAGCACCTTGCAGTGTGGAGACAGCCCCTGCCAGCAACCTCCTCTCCAAGGAGGCCTAAACCGAGGCCTAGGCCCAGGGGAAAGGCACCAGCGGGGATGAGCCTGGGGAGGCGCCCGGGCGTGTCAGGACCCAGTCCCCGCAGCCTGCCCCTTGGTGGGGCAGTACCCCCGGAGGCCAGGAAGGTCTGGGCAAGGCTGGCCAGGGGCAGGGGCCCTGCTGGGTCCTGCCCCTGGCCTGTGGGGCCTCTGAGCATGACCGGCCCTCTCCCGCTGGAAGACCTCCCGGGCTGCCTCCAAAGGCCGGTTTGCCAACACTCACGCCCACTGTTCCCACCAGGCGCGCACAATGCTCCCAAGTCCGGGAGAAAAGCGCTTCGGGGTGGTGCTGTCACCGGGCCCTTTCCCCTGAGCCTGGGGGCAATGCAGGGGGAACACACTCCCAGGCCAAGGCAGAACCACATGCACACGACTGTTCCTGCCCCCTGCACCGGCAGAGAGCTAGGGGAGCCAGAGTCTGTCAGGCAGCTGCTGGGCTGGCCGCCTGTGTGGGAAGGGGCAGAGCCGACCTAGGGGCAAGTTGGGCCTCTTGCTCTCCCTGCTGCCCTGAGGCTGCTGGGCCAAAGAGGTCTTGGGCATCCAGCCCCTTGCTAGTCCCTTCCCTCTGACGAGGCCCTCTGAGCTCCAGCACCTTGCAGTGTGGAGACAGCCCCTGCCAGCAACCTCCTCTCCAAGAGGCCTCAACCGAGGCCTAGGCCCAGGGGAAAGGCACAAGCGGGGATGAGCCTGGGGAGACGCCCGGGCATGTCTGGACCCAGTCCCCGCAGCCTGCTCCTTGGTGGCGCAGTACCCCCGGAGGCCAGGAAGGTCTGGGCAAGGCTGGCCAGGGGCAGGCGCCCTGCTGGGTTATGCCCCTGGCCTCTGGGGCCTCTGAGCACAACCGGCCCTCTCCCACTGGAAGACCTCCCCGGCTGCCTCCAAAGGCCGGTTTGCAACACTCCCGCCCGCTGTTCCCGCCAGGCACGCACAATGCTCCCAAGCCCGGGAGAAAAGCACTTCAGGGTGTTGCTCTCTCCGGGCCCTTGCCCCTGAGCCTGGGGGCCAGGCAGTGGGTCCACACTCCCAGACCAAGGCAGAACCACATGCACACGTCTGTTCCTGCCCCCTGCACCGGCAGAGAGCTCGGGGGAGCCAGAGTCTGTCAGGCAGCTGCTGGGCTGGCCGCCTGTGTGGGAAGGGGCAGAGCCGACCTAGGGGCAAGTTGGGCCTCTTGCTCTCCCTGCTGCCCTGAGGCTGCTGGGCCAAAGAGGTCTTGGGCATCCAGCCCTTTGCTGGTCCCTTCCCTCTGACGAGGCCCTCTGAGCTCCAGCACCTTGCAGTGTGGACACAGCCCCTGCCAGCAACCTCCTCTCCAAGGAGGCCTCAACCGAGGCCTAGTCCCAGGGAAAGGCACAAGCGGGGATGAACCTGGGGAGGCGCCCGGGAATGTCTGGACCCAGTCCCCCCAACCTGCCCTTTGGTGGCGCAGTACCCCCGGAGGCCAGAAAGGTCTGGGCAAGGCTGCCAGGGGCAGGGACACTGCTGGGTCCTGCCCCTGGCCTGTGGGGCGTCTGAGCACAACCGGCACTCTCCCGCTGGAAGACCTCCCCGTCTGCCTCCAAAGGACGGTTTGCAAGCACTCCCACCCGCTGTTCCCGCCAGGCACGCACAATGCTCCCAAGCCCGGGAGAAAAGCGCTTCGGGGTGGTGCTCTCACCGGGCCCTTGCCCCTGAGCCTGGGGGCAATGCAGGGGGAACACACCCCCAGGCCAAGGCAGAACCACATGCACACGTCTGTTCCTGCCCCCTGCGCCGGCAGAGAGCTTAGGGGAGCCAGAATCTGTCAGGCAGCTGCTGGGCTGGCCGCCTGTGTGGGAAGGGGCAGAGCCGACCTAGGGGCAAGTTGGGCCTCTTGCTCTCCCTGCTGCCCTGAGGCTGCTGGGCCAAAGAGGTCTTGGGCATCCAGCCCCTTGCTGGTCCCTTCCCTCTGACGAGGCCCTCTGAGCTCCAGCACCTTGCAGTGTGGAGACAGCCCCTGCCAGCAATCTCCTCTCCAAGGAGGCCTCAACCGAGGCCTAGGCCCAGGGGAAAGGCACCAGCAGGGATGAGCCTGGGGAGGCGGCCGGGCATGTCTGGACCCAGTCCCCGCAGCCTGCCCCTTGGTGGGGCTGTACGCCCGGAGGCAGGAAGGTCTGGGCAAGGCTGGCCAGGGGCAGGGGCCCTCCTGGGTCCTGCCCCTGGCCTGTGGGGCCTCTGAGCACAACCGGCCCTCTCCCACTGGAAGACCTCCCCGGCTGCCTCCAAAGGCCGGTTTGCAAGCACTCCCGCCCACTGTTCCCACCAGGCGCGCACAATGCTCCCAAGCCGGGGAGAAAAGCGCTTCGGGGTGGTGCTCTCTCCGGGCCCTTGCCCCTGAGCCTGGGGGCCAGGCAGGTGATCCACACTCCCAGGCCAAGGCAGAACCACATGCACACGTCTGTTCCTGCCCCCTGCACCGGCAGAGATCTCGCGGGAGCCAGAGTCTGTCAGGCAGCTGCTGGGCTGGCCGCCTGTGTGGGAAGGGGCAGAGCTGACCTAGGGGCAAGTTGGGCCTCTTGGTCTCCCTGCTGCCCTGAGGCTGCTGGGACAAAGAGGTCTTGGGCATCCAGCCCCTTGCTGGTCCCTTCCATCTGACGAGGCCCTCTGAGCTCCAGCACCTTGCAGTGTGGAGACAGCCCCTGCCAGCAACCTCCTCTCCAAGGAGGCCTCAACCGAGGCCTAGTCCCAGGGAAAGGCACCAGCGGGGATGAACTTGGTGAGGCGCCCGGGAATGTCTGGACCCAGTCCCCGCAGCCTGCCCCTTGGTGGGGCAGTACCCCCGGAGGCCAGGAAGGTCTGGGCAATGCTGGCCAGGGGCAGGGGCCCTGCTGGGTCCTGCCCCTGGCCTGTGGGGCCTCTGAGCATGACCGGCCCTCTCCCGCTGGAGACCTCCCCGACTGCCTCCAAAGGCCGGTTTGCCAACACTCGCGCCTGCTGTTCCCGCCAGGCAAGCACAATGCTCCCAAGCCCGGGAAAAAAGCGCTTCGGGGTGATGCTCTCTCCGGGCCCTTGCCCCTGAGCCTGGGGGCCAGGCAGGGGGAACACACTCCCAGGCCAAGTCAGAACGACATGCACACGTCTGTTCCTGCCCCCTACACCGGCAGAGAGCTCGGGGGAGCCAGAGACTGCCAGGCTGCTGCTGGGCTGGCTGCCTGTGTGGGACGGGGCAAGCCGACCTAGGGGCAAGTTGGGCCTCTTGCTCTCCCTGCTGCCCTGAGGCTGCTGGGCCAAAGAGGTCTTGGGCATCCAGCCCCTTGCTGGTCCCTTCCATCTGACGAGGCCCTCTGAGCTCCAGCACCTTGCAGTGTGGAGACAGCCCCTGCCAGCAACCTCCTCTCCAAGGAGGCCTCAACCGAGGCCTAGTCCCAGGGAAAGGCACAAGCGGGGATGAACCTGGGGAGGCGCCCGGGAATGTCTGGACCCAGTCAGTCCCCGCAGCCTGCCCCTTGGTGGGGCAGTACCGCCGGAGGCCAGGAAGTTCTGGGCAAGGCTGGCCAGGGGCAGGGGCCCTGCTGGGTCCTGCCCCTGGCCTGTGGGGCCTCTGAGCACAACCGGCCCTCTCCCACTGGAAGACCTCCCCGGCTGCCTCCAAAGGCCGGTTTGCAAGCGCTCCCGCCCACTGTTCCCAGCAGGCGGGCACAATGCTCCCAAGCCCGGGAGAAAAGCGCTTCGGGGTGGTGCTCTCACCGGGCCCTTGCCCCTGAGGCTGGGGGCAATGCAGGGGGAACACACTCCCAGGCCAAGGCAGAACCACATGCACACGTCTGTTCCTGCCCCCTGCACCGGCAGAGAGCTTAGGGGAGCCAGAATCTGTCAGGCAGCTGCTGGGCTGGCCGCCTGTGTGGGAAGGGGCAGAGCCGACCTAGGGGCAAGTTGGGCCTCTTGCTCTCCCTGCTGCCCTGAGGCTGCTGGGCCAAAGAGGTCTTGGGCATCCAGCCCCTTGCTGGTCCCTTCCCTCTGACGAGGCCCTCTGAGCTCCAGCACCTTGCAGTGTGGAGACAGCCCCTGCCAGCAATCTCCTCTCCAAGGAGGCCTCAACCGAGGCCTAGGCCCAGGGGAAAGGCACCAGCAGGGATGAGCCTGGGGAGGCGGCCGGGCATGTCTGGACCCAGTCCCCGCAGCCTGCCCCTTGGTGGGGCTGTACGCCCGGAGGCAGGAAGGTCTGGGCAAGGCTGGCCAGGGGCAGGGGCCCTCCTGGGTCCTGCCCCTGGCCTGTGGGGCCTCTGAGCACAACCGGCCCTCTCCCACTGGAAGACCTCCCCGGCTGCCTCCAAAGGCCGGTTTGCAAGCACTCCCGCCCACTGTTCCCACCAGGCGCGCACAATGCTCCCAAGCCGGGGAGAAAAGCGCTTCGGGGTGGTGCTCTCTCCGGGCCCTTGCCCCTGAGCCTGGGGGCCAGGCAGGTGATCCACACTCCCAGGCCAAGGCAGAACCACATGCACACGTCTGTTCCTGCCCCCTGCACCGGCAGAGATCTCGCGGGAGCCAGAGTCTGTCAGGCAGCTGCTGGGCTGGCCGCCTGTGTGGGAAGGGGCAGAGCTGACCTAGGGGCAAGTTGGGCCTCTTGGTCTCCCTGCTGCCCTGAGGCTGCTGGGACAAAGAGGTCTTGGGCATCCAGCCCCTTGCTGGTCCCTTCCATCTGACGAGGCCCTCTGAGCTCCAGCACCTTGCAGTGTGGAGACAGCCCCTGCCAGCAACCTCCTCTCCAAGGAGGCCTCAACCGAGGCCTAGTCCCAGGGAAAGGCACCAGCGGGGATGAACCTGGGGAGGCGCCCGGGAATGTCTGGACCCAGTCCCCGCAGCCTGCCCCTTGGTGGGGCAGTACCCCCGGAGGCCAGGAAGGTCTGGGCAAGGCTGGCCAGGGGCAGGGGCCCTGCTGGGTCCTGCCCCTGGCCTGTGGGGCCTCTGAGCATGACCGGCCCTCTCCCGCTGGAGACCTCCCCGACTGCCTCCAAAGGCCGGTTTGCCAACACTCGCGCCTGCTGTTCCCGCCAGGCACGCACAATGCTCCCAAGCCCGGGAAAAAAGCGCTTCGGGGTGATGCTCTCTCCGGGCCCTTGCCCCTGAGCCTGGGGGCCAGGCAGGGGGAACACACTCCCAGGCCAAGTCAGAACGACATGCACACGTCTGTTCCTGCCCCCTACACCGGCAGAGAGCTCGGGGGAGCCAGAGACTGCCAGGCTGCTGCTGGGCTGGCTGCCTGTGTGGGACGGGGCAAGCCGACCTAGGGGCAAGTTGGGCCTCTTGCTCTCCCTGCTGCCCTGAGGCTGCTGGGTCAAAGAGGTCTTGGGCATCCAGCCCTTTGCTGGTCCCTTCCCTCTGACGAGGCCCTCTGAGCTCCAGCACCTTGCAGTGTGGACACAGCCCCTGCCAGCAACCTCCTCTCCAAGGAGGCCTCAACCGAGGCCTAGTCCCAGGGAAAGGCACAAGCGGGGATGAACCTGGGGAGGCGCCCGGGAATGTCTGGACCCAGTCCCCGCAGCCTGCCCCTTGGTGGGGCAGTACCCCCGGAGGCCAGGAAGGTCTGGGCAAGGCTGGCCAGGGGCAGGGGCCCTGCTGGGTCCTGCCCCTGGCCTGTGGGGCCTCTGAGCACAACCGGCCCTCTCCCACTGGAAGACCTCCCCGGCTGCCTCCAAAGGCCGGTTTGCAAGCGCTCCCGCCCACTGTTCCCAGCAGGCGTGCACAATGCTCCCAAGCCCGGGAGAAAAGCGCTTCGGGGTGGTGCTCTCACCGGGCCCTTGCCCCTGAGCCTGGGGGCAATGCAGGGGGAACACACTCCCAGGCCAAGGCAGAACCACATGCACACGTCTGTTCCTGCCCCCTGCACCGGCAGAGAACTCAGGGGAGCCAGAGTCTGTCAGGCAGCTGCTGGGCTGGCCGCCTGTGTGGGAAGGGGCAGAGCCAACCTAGGGGCAAGTTGGGCCTCTTGCTCTCCCTGCTGCCCTG
This sequence comes from Dama dama, assembly GCF_033118175.1. Classification (NCBI taxonomy): domain Eukaryota; kingdom Metazoa; phylum Chordata; class Mammalia; order Artiodactyla; family Cervidae; genus Dama; species Dama dama. Next base: position 3,098,118 of record NW_026870900.1, read on the forward strand.
AGGCTGCTGGGCCAAAGAGGTCTTGGGCATCCAGCCCCTTGCTGGTCCCTTCCCTCTGACGAGGCCCTCTGAGCTCCAGCACCATGCAGTGTGGAGACAGCCCCTGCCAGCAACCTCCTCTCCAAGGAGGCCTCAACCGAGGCCTAGGCCCAGGGGAAAGGCACCAGCGGGGATGAGCCTGGGGAGGCGCCCGGGCATGTCTGGACCCAGTTCCCGCAGCCTGCCCCTTGGTGGGGCTGTAACCCCGGAGGCAGGAAGGTCTGGGCAAGGCTGGCCAGGGGCTGGGGCCCTGCTGGGTCCTGCCCCTGGCCTGTGGGGCCTCTGAGCACAACCGGCCCTCTCCCACTGGAAGACCTCCACGGCTGCCTCCAAAGGCCGGTTGCAAGCACTCCCGCCCAGTGTTCCCACCAAGCACGCAAAATGCTCCCAAGCCCGGGAGAAAAGCGCTTCGGGGTTGTGCTCTCTCCGGGCCCTTGCCCCTGAGACTGGGGGCCAGGCAGGGGAACACACTCCCAGGCCAAGGCAGAACGACATGCACACGTCTGTTCCTGCCCCCTACACTGGCAGAGAGCTCGGGGGAGCCAGAGACTGCCAGGCTGCTGCTGGGCTGGCTGCCTGTGTGGGACGGGGCAGAGCCGACCTAGGGGCAAGTTGGGCCTCTTGCTCTCCCTGCTGCCCTGAGGCTGCTGGGTCAAAGAGGTCTTGGGCATCCAGCCCTTTGCTGGTCCCTTCCCTCTGACGAGGCCCTCTGAGCTCCAGCACCTTGCAGTGTGGAGACAGCCCCTGCCAGCAACCTCCTCTCCAAGGAGGCCTAAACCGAGGCCTAGGCCCAGGGGAAAGGCACCAGCGGGGATGAGCCTGGGGAGGCGCCCGGGCGTGTCTGGACCCAGTCCCCCCAACCTGCCCTTTGGTGGCGCAGTACCCCCGGAGGCCAGAAAGGTCTGGGCAAGGCTGCCAGGGGCAGGGACACTGCTGGGTCCTGCCCCTGGCCTGTGGGGCGTCTGAGCACAACCGGCACTCTCCCGCTGGAAGACCTCCCCGTCTGCCTCCAAAGGACGGTTTGCAAGCACTCCCACCCGCTGTTCCCGCCAGGCACGCACAATGCTCCCAAGCCCGGGAGAAAAGCGCTTCGGGGTGCTGCTCTCTCCGGGCCCTTGCCCCTGAGCATGGGGGCCAGGCAGGGGGAACACACTCCCAGGCCAAGTCAGAACGACATGCACACGTCTGTTCCTGCCCCCTACACCGGCAGAGAGCTAGGGAAGCCAGAGTCTGTCAGGCAGCTGCTGGGCAGGCCGCCTGTGTGGGAAGGGGCAGAGCCGACCTAGGGGCAAGTTGGGCCTCTTGCTCTCCCTGCTGCCCTGAGGCTGCTGGGCCAAAGAGGTCTTGGGCATCCAGCCCCTTGCTGGTCCCTTCCCTCTGACGAGGCCCTCTGAGCTCCAGCACCTTGCAGTGTGGAGACAGCCCCTGCCAGCAACCTCCTCTCCAAGAGGCCTCAACCGAGGCCTAGGCCCAGGGGAAAGGCACCAGCGGGGATGAGACTGGGGAGGCGCCCGGGCATGTCTGGACCCAGTCCCCGCAGCCTGCTCCTTGGTGGGGCAGTACCCCCGGAGGCCAGGAAGGTCTGGGCAAGGCTGGCCAGGGGCAGGCGCCCTGCTGGGTCCTTCCCCTGGCCTCTGGGGCCTCTGAGCACAACCGGCCCTCTCCCACTGGAAGACCTCCCCGGCTGCCTCCAAAGGCCGGTTTGCAACACTCCCGCCCGCTCTTCCCGCCAGGCACGCACAATGCTCCCAAGACCGGGAGAAAAGCACTTCGGGGTGTTGCTCTCTCCGGGCCCTTGCCCCTGAGCTTGGGGGCCAGGCAGTGGGTCCACACTCCCAGACCAAGGCAGAACCACATGCACACGTCTGTTCCTGACCCCTGCACCGGCAGAGAGCTCGGGGGAGCCAGAGTCTGTCAGGCAGCTGCTGGGCTGGCCGCCTGTGTGGGAAGGGGCAGAGCCGACCTAGGGGCAAGTTGGGCCTCTTGCTCTCCCTGCTGCCCTGAGGCTGCTGGGCCAAAGAGGTCTTGGGCATCCAGCCCCTTGCTGGTCACTTCCATCTGACGAGGCCCTCTGAGCTCCAGCACCTTGCAGTGTGGAGACAGCCCCTGCCAGCAACCTCCTCTCCAAGGAGGCCTCAACCGAGGCCTAGTCCCAGGGAAAGGCACAAGCGGGGATGAACCTGGGGAGGCGCCCGGGAATGTCTGGACCCAGTCCCCGCAGCCTGCCCCTTAGTGGGGCAGTACCCCCGGAGGCCAGGAAGTTCTGGGCAAGGCTGGCCAGGGGCAGGGGCCCTGCTGGGTCCTGCCCCTGGCCTGTGGGGCCTCTGAGCACAACCGGCCCTCTCCCACTGGAAGACCTCCCCGGCTGCCTCCAAAGGCCGGTTTGCAAGCGCTCCCGCCCACTGTTCCCAGCAGGCGGGCACAATGCTCCCAAGCCCGGGAGAAAAGCGCTTCGGGGTGGTGCTCTCACCGGGCCCTTGCCCCTGAGCCTGGGGGCAATGCAGGGGGAACACACCCCCAGGCCAAGGCAGAACCACATGCACACGTCTGTTCCTGCCCCCTGCGCCGGCAGAGAGCTTAGGGGAGCCAGAATCTGTCAGGCAGCTGCTGGGCTGGCCGCCTGTGTGGGAAGGGGCAGAGCCGACCTAGGGGCAAGTTGGGCCTCTTGCTCTCCCTGCTGCCCTGAGGCTGCTGGGCCAAAGAGGTCTTGGGCATCCAGCCCCTTGCTGGTCCCTTCCCTCTGACGAGGCCCTCTGAGCTCCAGCACCTTGCAGTGTGGAGACAGCCCCTGCCAGCAATCTCCTCTCCAAGGAGGCCTCAACCGAGGCCTAGGCCCAGGGGAAAGGCACCAGCAGGGATGAGCCTGGGGAGGCGGCCGGGCATGTCTGGACCCAGTCCCCGCAGCCTGCCCCTTGGTGGGGCTGTACGCCCGGAGGCAGGAAGGTCTGGGCAAGGCTGGCCAGGGGCAGGGGCCCTCCTGGGTCCTGCCCCTGGCCTGTGGGGCCTCTGAGCACAACCGGCCCTCTCCCACTGGAAGACCTCCCCGGCTGCCTCCAAAGGCCGGTTTGCAAGCACTCCCGCCCACTGTTCCCACCAGGCGCGCACAATGCTCCCAAGCCGGGGAGAAAAGCGCTTCGGGGTGGTGCTCTCTCCGGGCCCTTGCCCCTGAGCCTGGGGGCCAGGCAGGTGATCCACACTCCCAGGCCAAGGCAGAACCACATGCACACGTCTGTTCCTGCCCCCTGCACCGGCAGAGATCTCGCGGGAGCCAGAGTCTGTCAGGCAGCTGCTGGGCTGGCCGCCTGTGTGGGAAGGGGCAGAGCTGACCTAGGGGCAAGTTGGGCCTCTTGGTCTCCCTGCTGCCCTGAGGCTGCTGGGACAAAGAGGTCTTGGGCATCCAGCCCCTTGCTGGTCCCTTCCATCTGACGAGGCCCTCTGAGCTCCAGCACCTTGCAGTGTGGAGACAGCCCCTGCCAGCAACCTCCTCTCCAAGGAGGCCTCAACCGAGGCCTAGTCCCAGGGAAAGGCACCAGCGGGGATGAACTTGGTGAGGCGCCCGGGAATGTCTGGACCCAGTCCCCGCAGCCTGCCCCTTGGTGGGGCAGTACCCCCGGAGGCCAGGAAGGTCTGGGCAAGGCTGGCCAGGGGCAGGGGCCCTGCTGGGTCCTGCCCCTGGCCTGTGGGGCCTCTGAGCATGACCGGCCCTCTCCCGCTGGAGACCTCCCCGACTGCCTCCAAAGGCCGGTTTGCCAACACTCGCGCCTGCTGTTCCCGCCAGGCAAGCACAATGCTCCCAAGCCCGGGAAAAAAGCGCTTCGGGGTGATGCTCTCTCCGGGCCCTTGCCCCTGAGCCTGGGGGCCAGGCAGGGGGAACACACTCCCAGGCCAAGTCAGAACGACATGCACACGTCTGTTCCTGCCCCCTACACCGGCAGAGAGCTCGGGGGAGCCAGAGACTGCCAGGCTGCTGCTGGGCTGGCTGCCTGTGTGGGACGGGGCAAGCCGACCTAGGGGCAAGTTGGGCCTCTTGCTCTCCCTGCTGCCCTGAGGCTGCTGGGCCAAAGAGGTCTTGGGCATCCAGCCCCTTGCTGGTCCCTTCCATCTGACGAGGCCCTCTGAGCTCCAGCACCTTGCAGTGTGGAGACAGCCCCTGCCAGCAACCTCCTCTCCAAGGAGGCCTCAACCGAGGCCTAGTCCCAGGGAAAGGCACAAGCGGGGATGAACCTGGGGAGGCGCCCGGGAATGTCTGGACCCAGTCCCCGCAGCCTGCCCCTTGGTGGGGCAGTACCGCCGGAGGCCAGGAAGTTCTGGGCAAGGCTGGCCAGGGGCAGGGGCCCTGCTGGGTCCTGCCCCTGGCCTGTGGGGCCTCTGAGCACAACCGGCCCTCTCCCACTGGAAGACCTCCCCGGCTGCCTCCAAAGGCCGGTTTGCAAGCGCTCCCGCCCACTGTTCCCAGCAGGCGGGCACAATGCTCCCAAGCCCGGGAGAAAAGCGCTTCGGGGTGGTGCTCTCACCGGGCCCTTGCCCCTGAGCCTGGGGGCAATGCAGGGGGAACACACTCCCAGGCCAAGGCAGAACCACATGCACACGTCTGTTCCTGCCCCCTGCACCGGCAGAGAGCTTTGGGGAGCCAGAATCTGTCAGGCAGCTGCTGGGCTGGCCGCCTGTGTGGGAAGGGGCAGAGCCGACCTAGGGGCAAGTTGGGCCTCTTGCTCTCCCTGCTGCCCTGAGGCTGCTGGGCCAAAGAGGTCTTGGGCATCCAGCCCCTTGCTGGTCCCTTCCCTCTGACGAGGCCCTCTGAGCTCCAGCACCTTGCAGTGTGGAGACAGCCCCTGCCAGCAATCTCCTCTCCAAGGAGGCCTCAACCGAGGCCTAGGCCCAGGGGAAAGGCACCAGCAGGGATGAGCCTGGGGAGGCGGCCAGGCATGTCTGGACCCAGTCCCCGCAGCCTGCCCCTTGGTGGGGCTGTACGCCCGGAGGCAGGAAGGTCTGGGCAAGGCTGGCCAGGGGCAGGGGCCCTCCTGGGTCCTGCCCCTGGCCTGTGGGGCCTCTGAGCACAACCGGCCCTCTCCCACTGGAAGACCTCCCCGGCTGCCTCCAAAGGCCGGTTTGCAAGCACTCCCGCCCACTGTTCCCACCAGGCGCGCACAATGCTCCCAAGCCGGGGAGAAAAGCGCTTCGGGGTGGTGCTCTCTCCGGGCCCTTGCCCCTGAGCCTGGGGGCCAGGCAGGTGATCCACACTCCCAGGCCAAGGCAGAACCACATGCACACGTCTGTTCCTGCCCCCTGCACCGGCAGAGATCTCGCGGGAGCCAGAGTCTGTCAGGCAGCTGCTGGGCTGGCCGCCTGTGTGGGAAGGGGCAGAGCTGACCTAGGGGCAAGTTCGGCCTCTTGCTCTCCCTGCTGCCCTGAGGCTGCTGGGCCAAAGAGGTCTTGGGCATCCAGCCCCTTGCTGGTCCCTTCCATCTGACGAGGCCCTCTGAGCTCCAGCACCTTGCAGTGTGGAGACAGCCCCTGCCAGCAACCTCCTCTCCAAGGAGGCCTCAACCGAGGCCTAGTCCCAGGGAAAGGCACCAGCGGGGATGAACCTGGGGAGGCGCCCGGGAATGTCTGGACCCAGTCCCCGCAGCCTGCCCCTTGGTGGGGCAGTACCCCCGGAGGCCAGGAAGGTCTGGGCAAGGCTGGCCAGGGGCAGGGGCCCTGCTGGGTCCTGCCCCTGGCCTGTGGGGCCTCTGAGCATGACCGGCCCTCTCCCGCTGGAGACCTCCCCGACTGCCTCCAAAGGCCGGTTTGCCAACACTCGCGCCTGCTGTTCCCGCCAGGCACGCACAATGCTCCCAAGCCCGGGAAAAAAGCGCTTCGGGGTGATGCTCTCTCCGGGCCCTTGCCCCTGAGCCTGGGGGCCAGGCAGGGGGAACACACTCCCAGGCCAAGTCAGAACGACATGCACACGTCTGTTCCTGCCCCCTACACCGGCAGAGAGCTCGGGGGAGCCAGAGACTGCCAGGCTGCTGCTGGGCTGGCTGCCTGTGTGGGACGGGGCAAGCCAACCTAGGGGCAAGTTGGGCCTCTTGCTCTCCCTGCTGCCCTGAGGCTGCTGGGTCAAAGAGGTCTTGGGCATCCAGCCCTTTGCTGGTCCCTTCCCTCTGACGAGGCCCTCTGAGCTCCAGCACCTTGCAGTGTGGACACAGCCCCTGCCAGCAACCTCCTCTCCAAGGAGGCCTCAACCGAGGCCTAGTCCCAGGGAAAGGCACAAGCGGGGATGAACCTGGGGAGGCGCCCGGGAATGTCTGGACCCAGTCCCCGCAGCCTGCACCTTGGTGGGGCAGTACCCCCGGAGGCCAGGAAGGTCTGGGCAAGGCTGGCCAGGGGCAGGGGCCCTGCTGGGTCCTGCCCCTGGCCTGTGGGGCCTCTGAGCACAACCGGCCCTCTCCCACTGGAAGACCTCCCCGGCTGCCTCCAAAGGCCGGTTTGCAAGCGCTCCCGCCCACTGTTCCCAGCAGGCGTGCACAATGCTCCCAAGCCCGGGAGAAAAGCGCTTCGGGGTGGTGCTCTCACCGGGCCCTTGCCCCTGAGCCTGGGGGCAATGCAGGGGGAACACACTCCCAGGCCAAGGCAGAACCACATGCACACGTCTGTTCCTGCCCCCTGCACCGGCAGAGAACTCAGGGGAGCCAGAGTCTGTCAGGCAGCTGCTGGGCTGGCCGCCTGTGTGGGAAGGGGCAGAGCCAACCTAGGGGCAAGTTGGGCCTCTTGCTCTCCCTGCTGCCCTGAGGCTGCTGGGCCAAAGAGGTCTTGGGCATCCAGCCCCTTGCTGGTCCCTTCCCTCTGACGAGGCCCTCTGAGCTCCAGCACCATGCAGTGTGGAGACAGCCCCTGCCAGCAACCTCCTCTCCAAGGAGGCCTCAACCGAGGCCTAGGCCCAGGGGAAAGGCACCAGCGGGGATGAGCCTGGGGAGGCGCCCGGGCATGTCTGGACCCAGTTCCCGCAGCCTGCCCCTTGGTGGGGCTGTAACCCCGGAGGCAGGAAGGTCTGGGCAAGGCTGGCCAGGGGCTGGGGCCCTGCTGGGTCCTGCCCCTGGCCTGTGGGGCCTCTGAGCACAACCGGCCCTCTCCCACTGGAAGACCTCCACGGCTGCCTCCAAAGGCCGGTTTGCAAGCACTCCCGCCCAGTGTTCCCACCAAGCACGCAAAATGCTCCCAAGCCCGGGAGAAAAGCGCTTCGGGGTTGTGCTCTCTCCGGGCCCTTGCCCCTGAGACTGGGGGCCAGGCAGGGGAACACACTCCCAGGCCAATGCAGAACGACATGCACACGTCTGTTCCTGCCCCCTACACTGGCAGAGAGCTCGGGGGAGCCAGAGACTGCCAGGCTGCTGCTGGGCTGGCTGCCTGTGTGGGACGGGGCAGAGCCAACCTAGGGGCAAGTTGGGCCTCTTGCTCTCCCTGCTGCCCTGAGGCTGCTGGGTCAAAGAGGTCTTGGGCATCCAGCCCTTTGCTGGTCCCTTCCCTCTGACGAGGCCCTCTGAGCTCCAGCACCTTGCAGTGTGGAGACAGCCCCTGCCAGCAACCACCTCTCCAAGGAGGCCTAAACCGAGGCCTAGGCCCAGGGGAAAGGCACCAGCGGGGATGAGCCTGGGGAGGCGCCCGGGCGTGTCTGGACCCAGTCCCCGCAGCCTGCCCCTTGGTGGGGCAGTACCCCCGGAGGCCAGGAAGGTCTGGGCAAGGCTGGCCAGGGGCAGGGGCCCTGCTGGGTCCTGCCCCTGGCCTGTGGGGCCTCTGAGCATGACCGGCCCTCTCCCGCTGGAAGACCTCCCGGGCTGCCTCCAAAGGCCGGTTTGCCAACACTCACGCCCACTGTTCCCACCAGGCGCGCACAATGCTCCCAAGTCCGGGAGAAAAGCGCTTCGGGGTGGTGCTGTCACCGGGCCCTTTCCCCTGAGCCTGGGGGCAATGCAGGGGGAACACACTCCCAGGCCAAGGCAGAACCACATGCACACGACTGTTCCTGCCCCCTGCACCGGCAGAGAGCTAGGGGAGCCAGAGTCTGTCAGGCAGCTGCTGGGCTGGCCGCCTGTGTGGGAAGGGGCAGAGCCGACCTAGGGGCAAGTTGGGCCTCTTGCTCTCCCTGCTGCCCTGAGGCTGCTGGGCCAAAGAGGTCTTGGGCATCCAGCCCCTTGCTAGTCCCTTCCCTCTGACGAGGCCCTCTGAGCTCCAGCACCATGCAGTGTGGAGACAGCCCCTGCCAGCAACCTCCTCTCCAAGAGGCCTCAACCGAGACCTAGGCCCAGGGGAAAGGCACAAGCGGGGATGAGCCTGGGGAGACGCCCGGGCATGTCTGGACCCAGTCCCCGCAGCCTGCTCCTTGGTGGCGCAGTACCCCCGGAGGCCAGGAAGGTCTGGGCAAGGCTGGCCAGGGGCAGGCGCCCTGCTGGGTTATGCCCCTGGCCTCTGGGGCCTCTGAGCACAACCGGCCCTCTCCCACTGGAAGACCTCCCCGGCTGCCTCCAAAGGCCGGTTTGCAACACTCCCGCCCGCTGTTCCCGCCAGGCACGCACAATGCTCCCAAGCCCGGGAGAAAAGCACTTCAGGGTGTTGCTCTCTCCGGGCCCTTGCCCCTGAGCCTGGGGGCCAGGCAGTGGGTCCACACTCCCAGACCAAGGCAGAACCACATGCACACGTCTGTTCCTGCCCCCTGCACCGGCAGAGAGCTCGGGGGAGCCAGAGTCTGTCAGGCAGCTGCTGGGCTGGCCGCCTGTGTGGGAAGGGGCAGAGCCGACCTAGGGGCAAGTTGGGCCTCTTGCTCTCCCTGCTGCCCTGAGGCTGCTGGGCCAAAGAGGTCTTGGGCATCCAGCCCTTTGCTGGTCCCTTCCCTCTGACGAGGCCCTCTGAGCTCCAGCACCTTGCAGTGTGGACACAGCCCCTGCCAGCAACCTCCTCTCCAAGGAGGCCTCAACCGAGGCCTAGTCCCAGGGAAAGGCACAAGCGGGGATGAACCTGGGGAGGCGCCCGGGAATGTCTGGACCCAGTCCCCGCAGCCTGCCCCTTGGTGGGGCAGTACCCCCGGAGGCCAGGAAGGTCTGGGCAAGGCTGGCCAGGGGCAGGGGCCCTGCTGGGTCCTGCCCCTGGCCTGTGGGGCCTCTGAGCACAACCGGCCCTCTCCCACTGGAAGACCTCCCCGGCTGCCTCCAAAGGCCGGTTTGCAAGCGCTCCCGCCCACTGTTCCCAGCAGGCGTGCACAATGCTCCCAAGCCCGGGAGAAAAGCGCTTCGGGGTGGTGCTCTCACCGGGCCCTTGCCCCTGAGCCTGGGGGCAATGCAGGGGGAACACACTCCCAGGCCAAGGCAGAACCACATGCACACGTCTGTTCCTGCCCCCTGCACCGGCAGAGAGCTCAGGGGAGCCAGAGTCTGTCAGGCAGCTGCTGGGCTGGCCGCCTGTGTGGGAAGGGGCAGAGCCAACCTAGGGGCTAGTTGGGCCTCTTGCTCTCCCTGCTGCCCTGAGGCTGCTGGGCCAAAGAGGTCTTGGGCATCCAGCCCCTTGCTGGTCCCTTCCCTCTGACGAGGCCCTCTGAGCTCCAGCACCTTGCAGTGTGGAGACAGCCCATGCCAGCAACCTCCTCTCCAAGGAGGCCTCAACCGAGGCCTAGGCCCAGGGGAAAGGCACCAGCGGGGATGAGCCTGGGGAGGCGCCCGGGCATGTCTGGACCCAGTCCCCGCAGCCTGCCCCTTGGTGGGGCTGTAACCCCGGAGGCAGGAAGGTCTGGGCAAGGCTGGCCAGGGGCTGGGGCCCTGCTGGGTCCTGCCCCTGGCCTGTGGGGCCTCTGAGCACAACCGGCCCTCTCCCACTGGAAGACCTCCACGGCTGCCTCCAAAGGCCGGTTTGCAAGCACTCCCGCCCAGTGTTCCCACCAAGCACGCAAAATGCTCCCAAGCTCGGGAGAAAAGCGCTTCGGGGTTGTGCTCTCTCCGGGCCCTTGCCCCTGAGACTGGGGGCCAGGCAGGGGAACACACTCCCAGGCCAAGGCAGAACGACATGCACACGTCTGTTCCTGCCCGCTACACCGGCAGAGAGCTCGGGGGAGCCAGAGACTGCCAGGCTGCTGCTGGGCTGGCTGCCTGTGTGGGACGGGGCAGAGCCGACCTAGGGGCAAGTTGGGCCTCTTGCTCTCCCTGCTGCCCTGAGGCTGCTGGGTCAAAGAGGTCTTGGGCATCCAGCCCTTTGCTGGTCCCTTCCCTCTGACGAGGCCCTCTGAGCTCCAGCACCTTGCAGTGTGGAGACAGCCCCTGCCAGCAACCTCCTCTCCAAGGAGGCCTAAACCGAGGCCTAGGCCCAGGGGAAAGGCACCAGCGGGGATTAGCCTGGGGAGGCGCCCGGGCGTGTCTGGACCCAGTCCCCGCAGCCTGCCCCTTGGTGGGGCAGTACCCCCGGAGGCCAGGAAGGTCTGGGAAAGGCTGGCCAGGGGCAGGGGACCTGCTGGGTCCTGCCCCTGGCCTGTGGGTCCTCTGAGCATGACCGGCCCTCTCCCGCTGGAAGACCTCCCGGGCTGCCTCCAAAGGCCGGTTTGCCAACACTCACGCCCACTGTTCCCACCAGGCGCGCACAATGCTCCCAAGTCCGGGAGAAAAGCGCTTCGGGGTGGTGCTGTCACCGGGCCCTTTCCCCTGAGCCTGGGGGCAATGCAGGGGGAACACACTCCCAGGCCAAGGCAGAACCACATGCACACGTCTGTTCCTGCCCCCTGCACCGGCAGAGAGCTAGGGGAGCCAGAGTCTGTCAGGCAGCTGCTGGGCTGGCCGCCTGTGTGGGAAGGGGCAGAGCCGACCTAGGGGCAAGTTGGGCCTCTTGCTCTCCCTGCTGCCCTGAGGCTGCTGGGCCAAAGAGGTCTTGGGCATCCAGCCCCTTGCTAGTCCCTTCCCTCTGACGAGGCCCTCTGAGCTCCAGCACCTTGCAGTGTGGAGACAGCCCCTGCCAGCAACCTCCTCTCCAAGAGGCCTCAACCGAGGCCTAGGCCCAGGGGAAAGGCACAAGCGGGGATGAGCCTGGGGAGACGCCCGGGCATGTCTGGACCCAGTCCCCGCAGCCTGCTCCTTGGTGGCGCAGTACCCCCGGAGGCCAGGAAGGTCTGGGCAAGGCTGGCCAGGGGCAGGCGCCCTGCTGGGTCCTGCCCCTGGCCTCTGGGGCCTCTGAGCACAACCGGCCCTCTCCCACTGGAAGACCTCCCCGGCTGCCTCCAAAGGCCGGTTTGCAACACTCCCGCCCGCTGTTCCCGCCAGGCACACACAATGCTCCCAAGCCCGGGAGAAAAGCACTTCAGGGTGTTGCTCTCTCCGGGCCCTTGCCCCTGAGGCTGGGGGACAGGCAGTGGGTCCACACTCCCAGACCAAGGCAGAACCACATGCACACGTCTGTTCCTGACCCCTGCACCGGCAGAGAGCTCGGGGGAGCCAGAGTCTGTCAGGCAGCTGCTGGGCTGGCCGCCTGTGTGGGAAGGGGCAGAGCCGACCTAGGGGCAAGTTGGGCCTCTTGCTCTCCCTGCTGCCCTGAGGCTGCTGGGCCAAAGAGGTCTTGGGCATCCAGCCCTTTGCTGGTCCCTTCCCTCTGACGAGGCCCTCTGAGCTCCAGCACCTTGCAGTGTGGACACAGCCCCTGCCAGCAACCTCCTCTCCAAGGAGGCCTCAACCGAGGCCTAGTCCCAGGGAAAGGCACAAGCGGGGATGAACCTGGGGAGGCGCCCGGGAATGTCTGGACCCAGTCCCCGCAGCCTGCCCCTTGGTGGGGCAGTACCCCCGGAGGCCAGGAAGGTCTGGGCAAGGCTGGCCAGGGGCAGGGGCCCTGCTGGGTCCTGCCCCTGGCCTGTGGGGCCTCTGAGCACAACCGGCCCTCTCCCACTGGAAGACCTCCCCGGCTGCCTCCAAAGGCCGGTTTGCAAGCGCTCCCGCCCACTGTTCCCAGCAGGCGTGCACAATGCTCCCAAGCCCGGGAGAAAAGCGCTTCGGGGTGGTGCTCTCACCGGGCCCTTGCCCCTGAGCCTGGGGGCAATGCAGGGGGAACACACTCCCAGGCCAAGGCAGAACCACATGCACACGTCTGTTCCTGCCCCCTGCACCGGCAGAGAGCTCAGGGGAGCCAGAGTCTGTCAGGCAGCTGCTGGGCTGGCCGCCTGTGTGGGAAGAGGCAGAGCCAACCTAGGGGCAAGTTGGGCCTCTTGCTCTCCCTGCTGCCCTGAGCCTGCTGGGCCAAAGAGGTCTTGGGCATCCAGCCCCTTGCTGGTCCCTTCCCTCTGACGAGGCCCTCTGAGCTCCAGCACCATGCAGTGTGGAGACAGCCCCTGCCAGCAACCTCCTCTCCAAGGAGGCCTCAACCGAGGCCTAGGCCCAGGGGAAAGGCACCAGCGGGGATGAGCCTGGGGAGGCGCCCGGGCATGTCTGGACCCAGTTCCCACAGCCTGCCCCTTGGTGGGGCTGTAACCCCGGAGGCAGGAAGGTCTGGGCAAGGCTGGCCAGGGGCTGGGGCCCTGCTGGGTCCTGCCCCTGGCCTGTGGGGCCTCTGAGCACAACCGGCCCTCTCCCACTGGAAGACCTCCACGGCTGCCTCCAAAGGCCGGTTTGCAAGCACTCCCGCCCAGTGTTCCCACCAAGCACGCAAAATGCTCCCAAGCCAGGGAGAAAAGCGCTTCGAGGTTGTGCTCTCTCCGGGCCCTTGCCCCTGAGACTGGGGGCCAGGCAGGGGAACACACTCCCAGGCCAAGGCAGAACGACATGCACACGTCTGTTCCTGCCCCCTACACCGGCAGAGAGCTCGGGGGAGCCAGAGACTGCCAGGCTGCTGCTGGGCTGGCTGCCTGTGTGGGACGGGGCAGAGCCGACCTAGGGGCAAGTTGGGCCTCTTGCTCTCCCTGCTGCCCTGAGGCTGCTGGGTCAAAGAAGTCTTGGGCATCCAGCCCTTTGCTGGTCCCTTCCCTCTGACGAGGCCCTCTGAGCTCCAGCACCTTGCAGTGTGGAGACAGCCCCTGCCAGCAACCTCCTCTCCAAGGAGGCCTAAACCGAGGCCTAGGCCCAGGGGAAAGGCACCAGCGGGGATGAGCCTGGGGAGGCGCCCGGGCGTGTCTGGACCCAGTCCCCGCAGCCTGCCCCTTGGTGGGGCAGTACCCCCGGAGGCCAGGAAGGTCTGGGCAAGGCTGGCCAGGGGCAGGGGCCCTGCTGGGTCCTGCCCCTGGCCTGTGGGGCCTCTGAGCATGACCGGCCCTCTCCCGCTGGAAGACCTCCCGGGCTGCCTCCAAAGGCCGGTTTGCCAACACTCACGCCCACTGTTCCCACCAGGCGCGCACAATGCTCCCAAGTCCGGGAGAAAAGCGCTTCGGGGTGGTGCTGTCACCGGGCCCTTTCCCCTGAGCCTGGGGGCAATGCAGGGGGAACACACTCCCAGGCCAAGGCAGAACCACATGCACACGACTGTTCCTGCCCCCTGCACCGGCAGAGAGCTAGGGGAGCCAGAGTCTGTCAGGCAGCTGCTGGGCTGGCCGCCTGTGTGGGAAGGGGCAGAGCCGACCTAGGGGCAAGTTGGGCCTCTTGCTCTCCCTGCTGCCCTGAGGCTGCTGGGCCAAAGAGGTCTTGGGCATCCAGCCCCTTGCTAGTCCCTTCCCTCTGACGAGGCCCTCTGAGCTCCAGCACCTTGCAGTGTGGAGACAGCCCCTGCCAGCAACCTCCTCTCCAAGAGGCCTCAACCGAGGCCTAGGCCCAGGGGAAAGGCACAAGCGGGGATGAGCCTGGGGAGACGCCCGGGCATGTCTGGACCCAGTCCCCGCAGCCTGCTCCTTGGTGGCGCAGTACCCCCGGAGGCCAGGAAGGTCTGGGCAAGGCTGGCCAGGGGCAGGCGCCCTGCTGGGTTATGCCCCTGGCCTCTGGGGCCTCTGAGCACAACCGGCCCTCTCCCACTGGAAGACCTCCCCGGCTGCCTCCAAAGGCCGGTTTGCAACACTCCCGCCCGCTGTTCCCGCCAGGCACGCACAATGCTCCCAAGCCCGGGAGAAAAGCACTTCAGGGTGTTGCTCTCTCCGGGCCCTTGCCCCTGAGCCTGGGGGCCAGGCAGTGGGTCCACACTCCCAGACCAAGGCAGAACCACATGCACACGTCTGTTCCTGCCCCCTGCACCGGCAGAGAGCTCGGGGGAGCCAGAGTCTGTCAGGCAGCTGCTGGGCTGGCCGCCTGTGTGGGAAGGGGCAGAGCCGACCTAGGGGCAAGTTGGGCCTCTTGCTCTCCCTGCTGCCCTGAGGCTGCTGGGCCAAAGAGGTCTTGGGCATCCAGCCCTTTGCTGGTCCCTTCCCTCTGACGAGGCCCTCTGAGCTCCAGCACCTTGCAGTGTGGACACAGCCCCTGCCAGCAACCTCCTCTCCAAGGAGGCCTCAACCGAGGCCTAGTCCCAGGGAAAGGCACAAGCGGGGATGAACCTGGGGAGGCGCCCGGGAATGTCTGGACCCAGTCCCCCCAACCTGACCTTTGGTGGCGCAGTACCCCCGGAGGCCAGAAAGGTCTGGGCAAGGCTGCCAGGGGCAGGGACACTGCTGGGTCCTGCCCCTGGCCTGTGGGGCGTCTGAGCACAACCGGCACTCTCCCGCTGGAAGACCTCCCCGTCTGCCTCCAAAGGACGGTTTGCAAGCACTCCCACCCGCTGTTCCCACCAGGCACGCACAATGCTCCCAAGCCCGGGAGAAAAGCGCTTCGGGGTGCTGCTCTCTCCGGGCCCTTGCCCCTGAGCATGGGGGCCAGGCAGAGGGAACACACTCCCAGGCCAAGTCAGAACGACATGCACACGTCTGTTCCTGCCCCCTACACCGGCAGAGAGCTAGGGAAGCCAGAGTCTGTCAGGCAGCTGCTGGGCTGGCCGCCTGTGTGGGAAGGGGCAGAGCCGACCTAGGGGCAAGTTGGGCCTCTTGCTCTCCCTGCTGCCCTGAGGCTGCTGGGCCAAAGAGGTCTTGGGCATCCAGCCCCTTGCTGGTCCCTTCCCTCTGACGAGGCCCTCTGAGCTCCAGCACCTTGCAGTGTGGAGACAGCCCCTGCCAGCAACCTCCTCTCCAAGAGGCCTCAACCGAGGCCTAGGCCCAGGGGAAAGGCACCAGCGGGGATGAGCCTGGGGAGGCGCCCGGGCATGTCTGGACCCAGTCCCCGCAGCCTGCTCCTTGGTGGGGCAGTACCCCCGGAGGCCAGGAAGGTCTGGGCAAGGCTGGCCAGGGGCAGGCGCCCTGCTGGGTCCTTCCCCTGGCCTCTGGGGCCTCTGAGCACAACCGGCCCTCTCCCACTGGAAGACCTCCCCGGCTGCCTCCAAAGGCCGGTTTGCAACACTCCCGCCCGCTCTTCCCGCCAGGCACGCACAATGCTCCCAAGACCGGGAGAAAAGCACTTCGGGGTGTTGCTCTCTCCGGGCCCTTGCCCCTGAGCCTGGGGGCCAGGCAGTGGGTCCACACTCCCAGACCAAGGCAGAACCACATGCACACGTCTGTTCCTGACCCCTGCACCGGCAGAGAGCTCGGGGGAGCCAGAGTCTGTCAGGCAGCTGCTGGGCTGGCCGCCTGTGTGGGAAGGGGCAGAGCCGACCTAGGGGCAAGTTGGGCCTCTTGCTCTCCCTGCTGTCCTGAGGCTGCTGGGCCAAAGAGGTCTTGGGCATCCAGCCCCTTGCTGGTCACTTCCATCTGACGAGGCCCTCTGAGCTCCAGCACCTTGCAGTGTGGAGACAGCCCCTGCCAGCAACCTCCTCTCCAAGGAGGCCTCAACCGAGGCCTAGTCCCAGGGAAAGGCACAAGCGGGGATGAACCTGGGGAGGCGCCCGGGAATGTCTGGACCCAGTCCCCGCAGCCTGCCCCTTAGTGGGGCAGTACCCCCGGAGGCCAGGAAGTTCTGGGAAAGGCTGGCCAGGGGCAGGGGCCCTGCTGGGTCCTGCCCCTGGCCTGTGGGGCCTCTGAGCACAACCGGCCCTCTCCCACTGGAAGACCTCCCCGGCTGCCTCCAAAGGCCGGTTTGCAAGCGCTCCCGCCCACTGTTCCCAGCAGGCGGGCACAATGCTCCCAAGCCCGGGAGAAAAGCGCTTCGGGGTGGTGCTCTCACCGGGCCCTTGCCCCTGAGCCTGGGGGCAATGCAGGGGGAACACACCCCCAGGCCAAGGCAGAACCACATGCACACGTCTGTTCCTGCCCCCTGCGCCGGCAGAGAGCTTAGGGGAGCCAGAATCTGTCAGGCAGCTGCTGGGCTGGCCGCCTGTGTGGGAAGGGGCAGAGCCGACCTAGGGGCAAGTTGGGCCTCTTGCTCTCCCTGCTGCCCTGAGGCTGCTGGGCCAAAGAGGTCTTGGGCATCCAGCCCCTTGCTGGTCCCTTCCCTCTGACGAGGCCCTCTGAGCTCCAGCACCTTGCAGTGTGGAGACAGCCCCTGCCAGCAATCTCCTCTCCAAGGAGGCCTCAACCGAGGCCTAGGCCCAGGGGAAAGGCACCAGCAGGGATGAGCCTGGGGAGGCGGCCGGGCATGTCTGGACCCAGTCCCCGCAGCCTGCCCCTTGGTGGGGCTGTACGCCCGGAGGCAGGAAGGTCTGGGCAAGGCTGGCCAGGGGCAGGGGCCCTCCTGGGTCCTGCCCCTGGCCTGTGGGGCCTCTGAGCACAACCGGCCCTCTCCCACTGGAAGACCTCCCCGGCTGCCTCCAAAGGCCGGTTTGCAACCACTCCCGCCCACTGTTCCCACCAGGCGCGCACAATGCTCCCAAGCCGGGGAGAAAAGCGCTTCGGGGTGGTGCTCTCTCCGGGCCCTTGCCCCTGAGCCTGGGGGCCAGGCAGGTGATCCACACTCCCAGGCCAAGGCAGAACCACATGCACACGTCTGTTCCTGCCCCCTGCACCGGCAGAGATCTCGCGGGAGCCAGAGTCTGTCAGGCAGCTGCTGGGCTGGCCGCCTGTGTGGGAAGGGGCAGAGCTGACCTAGGGGCAAGTTGGGCCTCTTGGTCTCCCTGCTGCCCTGAGGCTGCTGGGACAAAGAGGTCTTGGGCATCCAGCCCCTTGCTGGTCCCTTCCATCTGACGAGGCCCTCTGAGCTCCAGCACCTTGCAGTGTGGAGACAGCCCCTGCCAGCAACCTCCTCTCCAAGGAGGCCTCAACCGAGGCCTAGTCCCAGGGAAAGGCACCAGCGGGGATGAACTTGGTGAGGCGCCCGGGAATGTCTGGACCCAGTCCCCGCAGCCTGCCCCTTCGTGGGGCAGTACCCCCGGAGGCCAGGAAGGTCTGGGCAAGGCTGGCCAGGGGCAGGGGCCCTGCTGGGTCCTGCCCCTGGCCTGTGGGGCCTCTGAGCATGACCGGCCCTCTCCCGCTGGAGACCTCCCCGACTGCCTCCAAAGGCCGGTTTGCCAACACTCGCGCCTGCTGTTCCCGCCAGGCAAGCACAATGCTCCCAAGCCCGGGAAAAAAGCGCTTCGGGGTGATGCTCTCTCCGGGCCCTTGCCCCTGAGCCTGGGGGCCAGGCAGGGGGAACACACTCCCAGGCCAAGTCAGAACGACATGCACACGTCTGTTCCTGCCCCGTACACCGGCAGAGAGCTCGGGGGAGCCAGAGACTGCCAGGCTGCTGCTGGGCTGGCTGCCTGTGTGGGACGGGGCAAGCCGACCTAGGGGCAAGTTGGGCCTCTTGCTCTCCCTGCTGCCCTGAGGCTGCTGGGCCAAAGAGGTCTTGGGCATCCAGCCCCTTGCTGGTCCCTTCCATCTGACGAGGCCCTCTGAGCTCCAGCACCTTGCAGTGTGGAGACAGCCCCTGCCAGCAACCTCCTCTCCAAGGAGGCCTCAACCGAGGCCTAGTCCCAGGGAAAGGCACAAGCGGGGATGAACCTGGGGAGGCGCCCGGGAATGTCTGGACCCAGTCCCCGCAGCCTGCCCCTTGGTGGGGCAGTACCGCCGGAGGCCAGGAAGTTCTGGGCAAGGCTGGCCAGGGGCAGGGGCCCTGCTGGGTCCTGCCCCTGGCCTGTGGGGCCTCTGAGCACAACCGGCCCTCTCCCACTGGAAGACCTCCCCGGCTGCCTCCAAAGGCCGGTTTGCAAGCGCTCCCGCCCACTGTTCCCAGCAGGCGGGCACAATGCTCCCAAGCCCGGGAGAAAAGCGCTTCGGGGTGGTGCTCTCACCGGGCCCTTGCCCCTGAGCCTGGGGGCAATGCAGGGGGAACACACTCCCAGGCCAAGGCAGAACCACATGCACACGTCTGTTCCTGCCCCCTGCACCGGCAGAGAGCTTAGGGGAGCCAGAATCTGTCAGGCAGCTGCTGGGCTGGCCGCCTGTGTGGGAAGGGGCAGAGCCGACCTAGGGGCAAGTTGGGCCTCTTGCTCTCCCTGCTGCCCTGAGGCTGCTGGGCCAAAGAGGTCTTGGGCATCCAGCCCCTTGCTGGTCCCTTCCCTCTGACGAGGCCCTCTGAGCTCCAGCACCTTGCAGTGTGGAGACAGCCCCTGCCAGCAATCTCCTCTCCAAGGAGGCCTCAACCGAGGCCTAGGCCCAGGGGAAAGGCACCAGCAGGGATGAGCCTGGGGAGGCGGCCGGGCATGTCTGGACCCAGTCCCCGCAGCCTGCCCCTTGGTGGGGCTGTACGCCCGGAGGCAGGAAGGTCTGGGCAAGGCTGGCCAGGGGCAGGGGCCCTCCTGGGTCCTGCCCCTGGCCTGTGGGGCCTCTGAGCACAACCGGCCCTCTCCCACTGGAAGACCTCCCCGGCTGCCTCCAAAGGCCGGTTTGCAAGCACTCCCGCCCACTGTTCCCACCAGGCGCGCACAATGCTCCCAAGCCGGGGAGAAAAGCGCTTCGGGGTGGTGCTCTCTCCGGGCCCTTGCCCCTGAGCCTGGGGGCCAGGCAGGTGATCCACACTCCCAGGCCAAGGCAGAACCACATGCACACGTCTGTTCCTGCCCCCTGCACCGGCAGAGATCTCGCGGGAGCCAGAGTCTGTCAGGCAGCTGCTGGGCTGGCCGCCTGTGTGGGAAGGGGCAGAGCTGACCTAGGGGCAAGTTGGGCCTCTTGGTCTCCCTGCTGCCCTGAGGCTGCTGGGCCAAAGAGGTCTTGGGCATCCAGCCCCTTGCTGGTCCCTTCCATCTGACGAGGCCCTCTGAACTCCAGCACCTTGCAGTGTGGAGACAGCCCCTGCCAGCAACCTCCTCTCCAAGGAGGCCTCAACCGAGGCCTAGTCCCAGGGAAAGGCACCAGCGGGGATGAACCTGGGGAGGCGCCCGGGAATGTCTGGACCCAGTCCCCGCAGCCTGCCCCTTGGTGGGGCAGTACCCCCGGAGGCCAGGAAGGTCTGGGCAAGGCTGGACAGGGGCAGGGGCCCTGCTGGGTCCTGCCCCTGGCCTGTGGGGCCTCTGAGCATGACCGGCCCTCTCCCGCTGGAGACCTCCCCGACTGCCTCCAAAGGCCGGTTTGCCAACACTCGCGCCTGCTGTTCCCGCCAGGCACGCACAATGCTCCCAAGCCCGGGAAAAAAGCGCTTCGGGGTGATGCTCTCTCCGGGCCCTTGCCCCTGAGCCTGGGGGCCAGGCAGGGGGAACAAACTCCCAGGCCAAGTCAGAACGACATGCACACGTCTGTTCCTGCCCCCTACACCGGCAGAGAGCTCGGGGGAGCCAGAGATTGCCAGGCTGCTGCTGGGCTGGCTGCCTGTGTGGGACGGGGCAAGCCGACCTAGGGGCAAGTTGGGCCTCTTGCTCTCCCTGCTGCCCTGAGGCTGCTGGGTCAAAGAGGTCTTGGGCATCCAGCCCTTTGCTGGTCCCTTCCCTCTGACGAGGCCCTCTGAGCTCCAGCACCTTGCAGTGTGGACACAGCCCCTGCCAGCAACCTCCTCTCCAAGGAGGCCTCAACCGAGGCCTAGTCCCAGGGAAAGGCACAAGCGGGGATGAACCTGGGGAGGCGCCCGGGAATGTCTGGACCCAGTCCCCGCAGCCTGCCCCTTGGTGGGGCAGTATCCCCGGAGGCCAGGAAGGTCTGGGCAAGGCTGGCCAGGGGCAGGGGCCCTGCTGGGTCCTGCCCCTGGCCTGTGGGGCCTCTGAGCACAACCGGCCCTCTCCCACTGGAAGACCTCCCCGGCTGCCTCCAAAGGCCGGTTTGCAAGCGCTCCCGCCCACTGTTCCCAGCAGGCGTGCACAATGCTCCCAAGCCCGGGAGAAAAGCGCTTCGGGTTGGTGCTCTCACCGGGCCCTTGCCCCTGAGCCTGGGGGCAATGCAGGGGGAACACACTCCCAGGCCAAGGCAGAACCACATGCACACGTCTGTTCCTGCCCCCTGCACCGGCAGAGAGCTCAGGGGAGCCAGAGTCTGTCAGGCAGCTGCTGGGCTGGCCGCCTGTGTGGGAAGGGGCAGAGCCAACCTAGGGGCAAGTTGGGCCTCTTGCTCTCCCTGCTGCCCTGAGGCTGCTGGGCCAAAGAGGTCTTGGGCATCCAGCCCCTTGCTGGTCCCTTCCCTCTGACGAGGCCCTCTGAGCTCCAGCACCATGCAGTGTGGAGACAGCCCCTGCCAGCAACCTCCTCTCCAAGGAGGCCTCAACCGAGGCCTAGGCCCAGGGGAAAGGCACCAGCGGGGATGAGCCTGGGGAGGCGCCCGGGCATGTCTGGACCCAGTTCCCGCAGCCTGCCCCTTGGTGGGGCTGTAACCCCGGAGGCAGGAAGTCTGGGCAAGGCTGGCCAGGGGCTGGGGCCCTGCTGGGTCCTGCCCCTGGCCTGTGGGGCCTCTGAGCACAACCGGCCCTCTCCCACTGGAAGACCTCCACGGCTGCCTCCAAAGGCCGGTTTGCAAGCACTCCCGCCCAGTGTTCCCACCAAGCACGCAAAATGCTCCCAAGCCCGGGAGAAAAGCGCTTCGGGGTTGTGCTCTCTCCGGGCCCTTGCCCCTGAGACTGGGGGCCAGGCAGGGGAACACACTCCCAGGCCAAGGCAGAACGACATGCACACGTCTGTTCCTGCCCCCTACACTGGCAGAGAGCTCGGGGGAGCCAGAGACTGCCAGGCTGCTGCTGGGCTGGCTGCCTGTGTGGGACGGGGCAGAGCCGACCTAGGGGCAAGTTGGGCCTCTTGCTCTCCCTGCTGCCCTGAGGCTGCTGGGTCAAAGAGGTCTTGGGCATCCAGCCCGTTGCTGGTCCCTTCCCTCTGACGAGGCCCTCTGAGCTCCAGCACCTTGCAGTGTGGAGACAGCCCCTGCCAGCAACCTCCTCTCCAAGGAGGCCTAAACCGAGGCCTAGGCCCAGGGGAAAGGCACCAGCGGGGATGAGCCTGGGGAGGCGCCCGGGCGTGTCTGGACCCAGTCCCCGCAGCCTGCCCCTTGGTGGGGCAGTACCCCCGGAGGCCAGGAAGGTCTGGGCAAGGCTGGCCAGGGGCAGGGGCCCTGCTGGGTCCTGCCCCTGGCCTGTGGGGCCTCTGAGCATGACCGGCCCTCTCCCGCTGGAAGACCTCCCGGGCTGCCTCCAAAGGCCGGTTTGCCAACACTCACGCCCACTGTTCCCACCAGGCGCGCACAATGCTCCCAAGTCCGGGAGAAAAGCGCTTCGGGGTGGTGCTGTCACCGGGCCCTTTCCCCTGAGCCTGGGGGCAATGCAGGGGGAACACACTCCCAGGCCAAGGCAGAACCACATGCACACGACTGTTCCTGCCCCCTGCACCGGCAGAGAGCTAGGGGAGCCAGAGTCTGTCAGGCAGCTGCTGGGCTGGCCGCCTGTGTGGGAAGGGGCAGAGCCGACCTAGGGGCAAGTTGGGCCTCTTGCTCTCCCTGCTGCCCTGAGGCTGCTGGGCCAAAGAGGTCTTGGGCATCCAGCCCCTTGCTAGTCCCTTCCCTCTGACGAGGCCCTCTGAGCTCCAGCACCATGCAGTGTGGAGACAGCCCCTGCCAGCAACCTCCTCTCCAAGAGGCCTCAACCGAGGCCTAGGCCCAGGGGAAAGGCACAAGCGGGGATGAGCCTGGGGAGACGCCCGGGCATGTCTGGACCCAGTCCCCGCAGCCTGCTCCTTGGTGGCGCAGTACCCCCGGAGGCCAGGAAGGTCTGGGCAAGGCTGGCCAGGGGCAGGCGCCCTGCTGGGTTATGCCCCTGGCCTCTGGGGCCTCTGAGCACAACCGGCCCTCTCCCACTGGAAGACCTCCCCGGCTGCCTCCAAAGGCCGGTTTGCAACACTCCCGCCCGCTGTTCCCGCCAGGCACGCACAATGCTCCCAAGCCCGGGAGAAAAGCACTTCAGGGTGTTGCTCTCTCCGGGCCCTTGCCCCTGAGCCTGGGGGCCAGGCAGTGGGTCCACACTCCCAGACCAAGGCAGAACCACATGCACACGTCTGTTCCTGCCCCCTGCACCGGCAGAGAGCTCGGGGGAGCCAGAGTCTGTCAGGCAGCTGCTGGGCTGGCCGCCTGTGTGGGAAGGGGCAGAGCCGACCTAGGGGCAAGTTGGGCCTCTTGCTCTCCCTGCTGCCCTGAGGCTGCTGGGCCAAAGAGGTCTTGGGCATCCAGCCCTTTGCTGGTCCCTTCCCTCTGACGAGGCCCTCTGAGCTCCAGCACCTTGCAGTGTGGACACAGCCCCTGCCAGCAACCTCCTCTCCAAGGAGGCCTCAACCGAGGCCTAGTCCCAGGGAAAGGCACAAGCGGGGATGAACCTGGGGAGGCGCCCGGTAATGTCTGGACCCAGGCCCGCAGCCTGCCCCTTGGTGGGGCAGTACCCCCGGAGGCCAGGAAGGTCTGGGCAAGGCTGGCCAGGGGCAGGGGCCCTGCTGGGTCCTGCCCCTGGCCTGTGGGTCCTCTGAGCACAACCGGCCCTCTCCCACTGGAAGACCTCCCCGGCTGCCTCCAAAGGCCGGTTTGCAAGCGCTCCCGCCCACTGTTCCCAGCAGGCGTGCACAATGCTCCCAAGCCCGGGAGAAAAGCGCTTCGGGGTGGTGCTCTCACCGGGCCCTTGCCCCTGAGCCTGGGGGCAATGCAGGGGGAACACACTCCCAGGCCAAGGCAGAACCACATGCACACGTCTGTTCCTGCCCCCTGCACCGGCAGAGAGCTCAGGGGAGCCAGAGTCTGTCAGGCAGCTGCTGGGCTGGCCGCCTGTGTGGGAAGGGGCAGAGCCAACCTAGGGGCTAGTTGGGCCTCTTGCTCTCCCTGCTGCCCTGAGGCTGCTGGGCCAAAGAGGTCTTGGGCATCCAGCCCCTTGCTGGTCCCTTCCCTCTGACGAGGCCCTCTGAGCTCCAGCACCTTGCAGTGTGGAGACAGCCCCTGCCAGCAACCTCCTCTCCAAGGAGGCCTCAACCGAGGCCTAGGCCCAGGGGAAAGGCACCAGCGGGGATGAGCCTGGGGAGGCGCCCGGGCATGTCTGGACCCAGTCCCCGCAGCCTGCCCCTTGGTGGGGCTGTAACCCCGGAGGCAGGAAGGTCTGGGCAAGGCTGGCCAGGGGCTGGGGCCCTGCTGGGTCCTGCCCCTGGCCTGTGGGGCCTCTGAGCACAACCGGCCCTCTCCCACTGGAAGACCTCCACGGCTGCCTCCAAAGGCCGGTTTCCAAGCACTCCCGCCCAGTGTTCCCACCAAGCACGCAAAATGCTCCCAAGCTCGGGAGAAAAGCGCTTCGGGGTTGTGCTCTCTCCGGGCCCTTGCCCCTGAGACTGGGGGCCAGGCAGGGGAACACACTCCCAGGCCAAGGCAGAACGACATGCACACGTCTGTTCCTGCCCCCTACACCGGCAGAGAGCTCGGGGGAGCCAGAGACTGCCAGGCTGCTGCTGGGCTGGCTGCCTGTGTGGGACGGGGCAGAGCCGACCTAGGGGCAAGTTGGGCCTCTTGCTCTCCCTGCTGCCCTGAGGCTGCTGGGTCAAAGAGGTCTTGGGCATCCAGCCCTTTGCTGGTCCCTTCCCTCTGACGAGGCCCTCTGAGCTCCAGCACCTTGCAGTGTGGAGACAGCCCCTGCCAGCAACCTCCTCTCCAAGGAGGCCTAAACCGAGGCCTAGGCCCAGGGGAAAGGCACCAGCGGGGATTAGCCTGGGGAGGCGCCCGGGCGTGTCTGGACCCAGTCCCCGCAGCCTGCCCCTTGGTGGCGCAGTACCCCCGGAGGCCAGGAAGGTCTGGGAAAGGCTGGCCAGGGGCAGGGGACCTGCTGGGTCCTGCCCCTGGCCTGTGGGTCCTCTGAGCATGACCGGCCCTCTCCCGCTGGAAGACCTCCCGGGCTGCCTCCAAAGGCCGGTTTGCCAACACTCACGCCCACTGTTCCCACCAGGCGCGCACAATGCTCCCAAGTCCGGGAGAAAAGCGCTTCGGGGTGGTGCTGTCACCGGGCCCTTTCCCCTGAGCCTGGGGGCAATGCAGGGGGAACACACTCCCAGGCCAAGGCAGAACCACATGCACACGTCTGTTCCTGCCCCCTGCACCGGCAGAGAGCTAGGGGAGCCAGAGTCTGTCAGGCAGCTGCTGGGCTGGCCGCCTGTGTGGGAAGGGGCAGAGCCGACCTAGGGGCAAGTTGGGCCTCTTGCTCTCCCTGCTGCCCTGAGGCTGCTGGGCCAAAGAGGTCTTGGGCATCCAGCCCTTTGCTGGTCCCTTCCCTCTGACGAGGCCCTCTGAGCTCCAGCACCTTGCAGTGTGGACACAGCCCCTGCCAGCAACCTCCTCTCCAAGGAGGCCTCAACCGAGGCCTAGTCCCAGGGAAAGGCACAAGCGGGGATGAACCTGGGGAGGCGCCCGGGAATGTCTGGACCCAGTCCCCGCAGCCTGCCCCTTGGTGGGGCAGTACCCCCGGAGGCCAGGAAGGTCTGGGCAAGGCTGGCCAGGGGCAGGGGCCCTGCTGGGTCCTGCCCCTGGCCTGTGGGGCCTCTGAGCACAACCGGCCCTCTCCCACTGGAAGACCTCCACGGCTGCCTCCAAAGGCCGGTTTGCAAGCACTCCCGCCCAGTGTTCCCACCAAGCACGCAAAATGCTCCCAAGCTCGGGAGAAAAGCGCTTCGGGGTTGTGCTCTCTCCGGGCCCTTGCCCCTGAGACTGGGGGCCAGGCAGGGGAACACACTCCCAGGCCAAGGCAGAACGACATGCACACGTCTGTTCCTGCCCCCTACACCGGCAGAGAGCTCGGGGGAGCCAGAGACTGCCAGGCTGCTGCTGGGCTGGCTGCCTGTGTGGGACGGGGCAGAGCCGACCTAGGGGCAAGTTGGGCCTCTTGCTCTCCCTGCTGCCCTGAGGCTGCTGGGTCAAAGAGGTCTTGGGCATCCAGCCCTTTGCTGGTCCCTTCCCTCTGACGAGGCCCTCTGAGCTCCAGCACCTTGCAGTGTGGAGACAGCCCCTGCCAGCAACCTCCTCTCCAAGGAGGCCTAAACCGAGGCCTAGGCCCAGGGGAAAGGCACCAGCGGGGATGAGCCAGGGGAGGCGCCCGGGCGTGTCTGGACCCAGTCCCCGCAGCCTGCCCCTTGGTGGGGCAGTACCCCCGGAGGCCAGGAAGGTCTGGGAAAGGCTGGCCAGGGGCAGGGGACCTGCTGGGTCCTGCCCCTGGCCTGTGGGTCCTCTGAGCATGACCGGCCCTCTCCCGCTGGAAGACCTCCCGGGCTGCCTCCAAAGGCCGGTTTGCCAACACTCACGCCCACTGTTCCCACCAGGCGCGCACAATGCTCCCAAGTCCGGGAGAAAAGCGCTTCGGGGTGGTGCTGTCACCGGGCCCTTTCCCCTGAGCCTGGGGGCAATGCAGGGGGAACACACTCCCAGGCCAAGGCAGAACCACATGCACACGTCTGTTCCTGCCCCCTGCACCGGCAGAGAGCTAGGGGAGCCAGAGTCTGTCAGGCAGCTGCTGGGCTGGCCGCCTGTGTGGGAAGGGGCAGAGCCGACCTAGGGGCAAGTTGGGCCTCTTGCTCTCCCTGCTGCCCTGAGGCTGCTGGGCCAAAGAGGTCTTGGGCATCCAGCCCCTTGCTAGTCCCTTCCCTCTGACGAGGCCCTCTGAGCTCCAGCACCTTGCAGTGTGGAGACAGCCCCTGCCAGCAACCTCCTCTCCAAGAGGCCTCAACCGAGGCCTAGGCCCAGGGGAAAGGCACAAGCGGGGATGAGCCTGGGGAGACGCCCGGGCATGTCTGGACCCAGTCCCCGCAGCCTGCTCCTTGGTGGCGCAGTACCCCCGGAGGCCAGGAAGGTCTGGGCAAGGCTGGCCAGGGGCAGGCGCCCTGCTGGGTCCTGCCCCTGGCCTCTGGGGCCTCTGAGCACAACCGGCCCTCTCCCACTGGAAGACCTCCCCGGCTGCCTCCAAAGGCCGGTTTGCAACACTCCCGCCCGCTGTTCCCGCCAGGCACGCACAATGCTCCCAAGCCCGGGAGAAAAGCACTTCAGGGTGTTGCTCTCTCCGGGCCCTTGCCCCTGAGGCTGGGGGACAGGCAGTGGGTCCACACTCCCAGACCAAGGCAGAACCACATGCACACGTCTGTTCCTGACCCCTGCACCGGCAGAGAGCTCGGGGGAGCCAGAGTCTGTCAGGCAGCTGCTGGGCTGGCCGCCTGTGTGGGAAGGGGCAGAGCCGACCTAGGGGCAAGTTGGGCCTCTTGCTCTCCCTGCTGCCCTGAGGCTGCTGGGCCAAAGAGGTCTTGGGCATCCAGCCCCTTGCTGGTCCCTTCCCGCTGACGAGGCCCTCTGAGCTCCAGCACCTTGCAGTGTGGACACAGCCCCTGCCAGCAACCTCCTCTCCAAGGAGGCCTCAACCGAGGCCTACTCCCAGGGGAAAGGCACCAGCGGGGATGATCCTGGGGAGGCGCACGGACATGTCTGGACCCAGTCCCCGCAGCCTGCCCCTTGGTGGGGCAGTACCCCCAGAGGCCAGGAAGGTCTGGGCAAGGCTGGCCATGGGCAGGGGCCCTGCTGAGTCCTGCCCCTGGCCTGTGGGGCCTCTGAGCACAACCGGCCCTCTCCCATTGGAAGACCTCCCCGGCTGCCTCCAAAGTCCTGTTTGCAAACACTCCCGCCCGCTGTTCACCCCAGGCTCGCACAATGCTCCCAAGCCCGGGAGAAAAGCGCTTCGGGCTGGTGCTCTCAACGGGCCCTTGCCCCGGAGCCTGGGGGCAATGCAGGGGGAACACACTCCCAGGCCAAGGCAGAACCACATGCACACGTCTGTTCCTGACCCCTGCACCGGCAGAGAGCTCGGGGGAGCCAGAGACTGCCAGGCTGCTGCTGGGCTGGCTGCCTGTGTGGGACGGGGCAGAGCCGACCTAGGGGCAAGTTGGGCCTCTTGCTCTCCCTGCTGCCCTGAGGCTGCTGGGTCAAAGAAGTCTTGGGCATCCAGCCCTTTGCTGGTCCCTTCCCTCTGACGAGGCCCTCTGAGCTCCAGCACCTTGCAGTGTGGAGACAGCCCCTGCCAGCAACCGCCTCTCCAAGGAGGCCTAAACCGAGGCCTAGGCCCAGGGGAAAGGCACCAGCGGGGATGAGCCTGGGGAGGCGCCCGGGCGTGTCTGGACCCAGTCCCCGCAGCCTGCCCCTTGGGGGGGCAGTACCCCCGGAGGCCAGGAAGGTCTGGGAAAGGCTGGCCAGGGGCAGGGGACCTGCTGGGTCCTGCCCCTGGCCTGTGGGTCCTCTGAGCATGACCGGCCCTCTCCCGCTGGAAGACCTCCCAGGCTGCCTCCAAAGGCCGGTTTGCCAACACTCACGCCCAGTGTTCCCACCAGGCGCGCACAATGCTCCCAAGTCCGGGAGAAACGCGCTTCGGGGTGGTGCTGTCACCGGGCCCTTTCCCCTGAGCCTGGGGGCAATGCAGGGGGAACACACTCCCAGGCCAAGGCAGAACCACATGCACACGTCTGTTCCTGCCCCCTGCACCGGCAGAGAGCTAGGGGAGCCAGAGTCTGTCAGGCAGCTGCTGGGCTGGCCGCCTGTGTGGGAAGGGGCAGAGCCGACCTAGGGGCAAGTTGGGCCTCTTGCTCTCCCTGCTGCCCTGAGGCTGCTGGGCCAAAGAGGTCTTGGGCATCCAGCCCCTTGCTAGTCCCTTCCCTCTGACGAGGCCCTCTGAGCTCCAGCACCTTGCAGTGTGGAGACAGCCCCTGCCAGCAACCTCCTCTCCAAGAGGCCTCAACCGAGGCCTAGGCCCAGGGGAAAGGCACAAGCGGGGATGAGCCTGGGGAGACGCCCGGGCATGTCTGGACCCAGTCCCCGCAGCCGGCTCCTTGGTGGCGCAGTACCCCCGGAGGCCAGGAAGGTCTGGGCAAGGCTGGCCAGGGGCAGGCGCCCTGCTGGGTCCTGCCCCTGGCCTCTGGGGCCTCTGAGCACAACCGGCCCTCTCCCACTGGAAGACCTCCCCGGCTGCCTCCAAAGGCCAGTTTGCAAGCACTCCTGCCTGCTGTTCCCGCCAGCCGCGCACAATGCTCCCAAGCCCGGGAGAAAAGCGCTTCAGGGTGGTGCTCTCTCCGGGCACCTTCAAGACCTCCCCGGCTGCCTCCAAAGGCAGGTTTGTAAGTACTCATTCCCGCTGCTTCCGCCAGCCACGCACAATGCTCCCAAGCCCGGGAGAAAAGCATTTTGGGGTAGTGATGAGTCCGGGCCCTTGGAAGACCTCCCCGGCTCTCCCCAAAGGCCGGTTTGGAAGCACTCCCACTCGCTGTTCCCGCCATCCGCGCAAATGTTCCAAGCCCGGGAGAAAAGCTCTTCTGGGTGGTGCTCTCTCCTGGCCCTTGGAAGACCTCCCCGGCTGCCTCCAAAGGCCGGTTTGCAAGCACTCCCGCCCGCTGTTCCCGCCAGCCGCGCACAATGCTCCCAATCACGGGAGAAAAGCGCTTCCGGGTGGTGCTCTCTCCGGGCCCTTGGAAGACCTCCCCGTCTGCCTCCAATGGCCAGTTTGCAAGCACTCATGCCCGCTGTTCCCACCAGCCGCGCACAATGCTCCCAATCACGGGAGAAAAGCGCTTCCGGGTGGTGCTCTCTCCGGGCCCTTGGAAGACCTCCCCGTCTGCCTCCAATGGCCAGTTTGCAAGCACTCATGCCCGCTGTTCCCACCAGCCGCGCACAATGCTCCCAAGCCCGGGAGAAAAACGTTTTGGGGTGGTGCTCAAACCGGGCCCTGGGAGACCTCCCCGGCTGCTTCCAAAGGCCGGTTTTCAAGCACTCCTGCCTGCTCTTCCCGCCACCCGCGCACAATGCTCCCAAGCCCGGGAGAAAAGCGCTTCGGGGTGGTGCTCTCTCCTGGCCCTTGGAAGACCTCCCCGGCTGCCTCCAAAGGCCGGTTTGCAAGGACTCCTTCCTGCTGTTCCCACCAGCCACGCACAATGCTCCCAAGCACGGGAGAAAAGTGCTTCAGGGTGGTGCTCTCTCCGGGCCCTTGGAAGACGTCCCCGGCTGCCTCCAAAGGCCGGTTTGCAAGCACTCATGCCCATTGTTCCCACCAGCCGCGCACAATGCTCCCAAGCCCAGGAGAAAAGCATTTTGGGGTGGTGCTCACTCCGGGCCCTTGGAAGACCTCCCCGGCTGCCTCCAAAGGCCAGTTTGCAAGCACTCCTGCCTGCTGTTCCCGCCAGCCGCGCACAATGCTCCCAAGCCCGGGAGAAAAGCGCTTCGGGGTGGTGCTCTCTCCGGGCACTTTCAAGACCTCCCCGGCTGCCTCCAAAGGCCGGTTTGTAAGTACTCATTCCCGCTGCTTCCGCCAGCCACGAACAATGCTCGCAATCCCGGGAGAAAAGCATTTTGGGGTGGTGCTCTCTCCGGGCCCTTGGAAGACCTCCCGGGCTGCCTCCAAAGGCCGGTTTGTAAGCACTCATGTCCGCTGTTCCCGACAGCCGCACACAATGCTCCCAAGCCCGGGAGAAAAGCATTTTGGGGTGGTGATCAGTCCGGGCCCTTGGAAGACCTCCCCGGCTGCCTCCAAAGGACAGTTTGCAAGCACTCATGCCCGCTGTTCCCGCCAGCCGCGCACAATGCTCCCAAGACCGTGAGAAAAGCGCTTCGGGGTGGTGTTCTCTCCGGGACCATGGAGGACGTCCCGGCTGCCCCCAAAGGCCGCTTTGCAAGCACTCCCACTCGCTGTTCCCGCCAGCCACACACAATGTTCCAAAACCCCGGAGAAAAGCGCTTCGGGGTGGTGCTCTCTCCGGGCCCTTGGAAGACTTCTCTGGCTGCCTCCAAAGGCCGGTTTGCAAGAATTCCCTCCCGCTGTTCCACCAGCCGCACACAATGCTCCAAAACCCGAGAGAAAAGCCCTTCGAGGTGGTGTTCTCTCCGGGCCCTTGGAAGACCTCCCCGGCTGCCTCCAAAGGCCGGTTTGCAAGCACTCCTGCCTGCTGTTCCCGCCACACGCGCACAATGCACCCAAGCCCGGGAGAAAAGCGCTTCGGGGTGGTGCTCTCTCCGGGCCTTTGGAAGACCTCCCCAGCTGCCTCCAAAGGCCGGTTTGCAACACTCCCGCCCGCTGTTCCCGCCAGGCACGCACAATGCTCCCAAGCCCGGGAGAAAAGCACTTCGGGGTGTTGCTCTCTCCGGGCCCTTGCCCCTGAGCCTGGGGGCCAGGCAGTGGGTCCACACTCCCAGACCAAGGCAGAACCACATGCACACGTCTGTTCCTGACCCCTGCACCGGCAGAGAGCTCGGGGGAGCCAGAGTCTGTCAGGCAGCTGCTGGGCTGGCCGCCTGTGTGGGAAGGGGCAGAGCCGACCTAGGGGCAAGTTGGGCCTCTTGCTCTCCCTGCTGCCCTGAGGCTGCTGGGCCAAAGAGGTCTTGGGCATCCAGCCCCTTGCTGGTACCTTCCCGCTGACGAGGCCCTCTGAGCTCCAGCACCTTGCAGTGTGGAGACAGCCCCTGCCAGCAACCTCCTCTCCAAGGAGGCCTCAACCGAGGCCTAGGCCCAGGGGAAGGCACCAGCGGGGATGAGCCTGGGGAGGGGCCCAGCCATGTCTGGACCCAGTCCCCGCAGCCTGCCCCTTGGTGGGGCTGTAACCCCGGAGGCAGGAAGGTCTGGGCAAGGCTGGCCAGGGGCTGGGGCCCTGCTGGGTCCTGCCCCTGGCCTGTGGGGCCTCTGAGCACAACCGGACCTCTCCCACTGGAAGACCTCCCCGGCTGCCTCCGAAGGCCGGTTTGCAAGCACTCCCGCCCACTGTTCCCACCAAGCACGCAAAATGCTCCCAAGCCCAGGAGAAAAGCGCTTGGGGGTGGTGCTCTCTCCGGGCCCTTGCCCCTGAGCCTGGGGGCAATGCAGGGGGAACACACTCCCAGGCCAAGGCAGAACCACATGCACACGTCTGTTCCTGCCCCCTGCACCGGCAGAGAGCTAGGGGAGCCAGAGTCTGTCAGGCAGCTGCTGGGCTGGCCGCCTGTGTGGGAAGGGGCAGAGCCGACCTAGGGGCAAGTTGGGCCTCTTGCTCTCCCTGCTGCCCTGAGGCTGCTGGGCCAAAGAGGTCTTGGGCATCCACCCCTTGCTGGTCCCTTCCCTCTGACGAGGCCCTCTGAGCTCTAGCATCTTGCACTGTGGAGACATGCCCTGCCAGCAGCCTCCTCTCCAAGAGGCCTCAACCGATGCCTAGGCCCAGGGGAAAGGAACCAGCGGGGATGAGTCTGGGGAGGCACCCGGGCATGTCTGGACCCAGTCCCCGCAGCCTGCCCCTTGGTGGGGCAGTACCCCCGGAGGCCAGGAAGGTCTGGGCAAGGCTGGCCAGGGGCTGGGGCCCTGCTGGGTCCTGCCCCTGGCCTGTGGGGCCTCTGAGCACAACCGGCCCTCTCCCACTGGAAGACCTCCCCGGCTGCCTCCAAAGGCCGGTTTGCAAGCACTCCCGCCCACTGTTCCCACCAAGCACGCAAAATGCTCCCAAGCCCAGGAGAAAAGCGCTTGGGGGTGGTGCTCTCTCCGGGCCCTTGCCCCTGAGCCTGGGGGCAAGGCAGGGGGAACACACTCCCAGGCCAAGGCAGAACGACATGTACACGTCTGTTCCTGCCCCCTACACCGGCAGAGAGCTCGGGGGAGCCAGAGACTGCCAGGCTGCTGCTGGCTGGCTGCCTGTATGGGACGGGGCAGAGCCGACCTAGGGGCAATTTGGGCCTCTTGCTCTCCCTGCTGCCCTGAGGCTGCTGGGTCAAAGAGGTCTTGGGCATCCAGCCCTTTGCTGGTCCCTTCCCTCTGACGAGGCCCTCTGAGCTCCAGCACCTTGCAGTGTGGAGACAGCCCCTGCCAGCAACCTCCTCTCCAAGGAGGCCTCAACCGAGGTCTAGGCCCAGGGGAAAGGCACCATGAGGATGAGCCTGGGGAGGCGCCCGGGCGTGTCTGTACCCAGTCCCCGCAGCCTACCCCTTGGTGGGGCAGTACCCCCGGAGGCCAGGAAGGTCTGGGAAAGGCTGGCCAGGGGCAGGGGACCTGCTGCGTCCAGCCCCTGGCCTGTGGGGCCTCTGAGCACATCCGGCCCTCTCACACTGGAAGACCTCCCCGGCTGCCTCCAAAGGCCGGTTCGCCAACACTCACGCCCACTGTTCCCGCCAGGCGCGCACAATGCTCCCAAGCCCGGGAGAAAAGCGCTTCGGGGTGTTGCTCCCACCGGGCCCTTGCCCCTGAGCCTGGGGGCAATGCAGGGGTTCCACCCTCCCAGGCCAAGGCAGAACCACATGCACACGTCTGTTCCTGCCCCCTGCTCCGGCAGAGAGCTCAGGGGAGCCAGAGTCTGTCAGGCAGCTGCTGGGCTGGCCGCCTGTTTGGGAAGGGTCAGAGCCGACCTAGGGGCAAGTTGGGCCTCTTCCTCTCCCTGCTGCCCTGAGGCTGCTGGGCCAAAGAGGTTTTGGGCATCCAGCCCCTTGCTGGTCCCTTCCCTCTGACGAGGCCCTCTGAGCTCCAGCACCTTGCAGTGTGGAGACAGCCCCTGCCAGCAACCTCTTCTCCAAGGAGGCCTCAACCGAGGCCTAGGCCCAGGGGAAAGGCACCAGCGGGGATGAGACTGGGGACGCGCCTTGGCATGTCTGGACCCAGTCCCCGCAGCCTGCCCCTTGGTGGGGCTGTAACCCCGGAGGCAGGAAGGTCTGGGCAAGGCTGGCCAGGGGCAGGGGCCCTGCTGGGTCCTGCCCCTGGCCTGTGGGGCCTCTGAGCACAACCGGCCCTCTCCCACTGGAAGACCTCCCCGGCTGCCTCCAAAGGCCGGTTTGCAAGCACTCCCGCCCACTGTTCCCGCCAGGCGAGCACAATGCTCCCAAGCCCGGGAGAAAAGCGCTTCGGGGTGGTGCTCTCTCCGGGCCCTTGCCCCTGAGCCTGAGGGCCAGGCAGGGGTCCACACTCCCAGGCCAAGGCAGAACCACATGCACACGTCTGTTCCTGTCCCCTGGTCCGGCAGAGAGCTTGGGGGAGCCAGAGTCTGTCAGGCAGCTGCTGGGTTGGCCGCCTGTGTGAGAAGGGGCAGAGCCGACCTAGGGGCAAGTTGGGCCTCTTGCTCTCCCTGCTGCCCTGAGGCTGCTGGGCCAAAGACGTCTTGGGCATCCAGCCCCTTACTGGTCCCTTCCCTCTGACGAGGCCCTCTGAGCTCCAGCACCTTGCAGTGTGGAGACAGCCCCTGCCAGCAACCTCCTCTCCAAGGAGGCCTCAACCGAGGCCTAGGCCCAGGGGAAAGGCACCAGCGGGGATGAGCCTGGGGAGGCGCCCGGGCATGTCTGGACCCAGTCCCCGCAGCCTGCCCCTTGATGGGGCTGTAACCCCGGAGGCAGGAAGGTTTGGGCAAGGCTGGCCAGGGGCAGGGGCCCTGCTGGGTCCTGCCCCTGGCCTGTGGGGCCTCTGAGCACAACCGGCCCTCTCCCACTGGAAGACCTCCCCGGCTGCCTCCAAAGGCCGGTTTGCCAACACTCGTGCCCGCTGTTCCCGCCAGGCACGCACAATGCTCCCAAGCCCGGGAGAAAAGCGCTTCGGGGTGTTACTCTCTCCGGGCCCTTGCCCCTGAGCCTGGGGGCCAGGCAGTGTGTCCACACTCCAAGACCAAGGCAGAACCACATGCACACGTCTGTTCCTGCCCCCTGCACCGGCAAAGAGCTCGGGGGAGCCAGAGTCTGTCAGGCAGCTGCTGGGCTGGCCGCCTGTGTGGGAAGGGTCAGAGCCGACCTAGGGGCAAGTTGGGCCTCTTCCTCTCCCTGCTGCCCTGAGGCTGCTGGGCCAAAGAGGTCTTGGGCATCCAGCCCCTTGCTGGTCCCTTCCCGCTGACGAGGCCCTCTGAGCTCCAGCACCTTGCAGTGTGGAGACAGCCCCTGCCAGCAACCTCCTCTCCAAGGAGGCCTTAACCGAGGCCTAGGCCCAGGGGAAAGGCACCAGCGGGGATGAGACTGGGGAGGCACCCGGGCCTGTCTGGACCCAGTCCCCGCAGCCTGCCCCTTGGTGGGGCAGTACCCCCGGAGGCCAGGAAGGTCTGAGCAAGGCTGGCCAGGAGCCGGGGCCCTGCTGGGTCCTGCCCCTGTCCTGTGGGGACTCTGAGCACAACCGGCACTCTCCCGCTGGATCACCTCCCCGGCTGCCTCCAAAGGCCGGTTTGCAACACTCCCGCCCGCTGTTCCCGCCAGGCACGCACAATGCTCCCAAGCCCGGGAGAAAAGCGCTTCGGGGTGGTGCTCTCTCCGGGCCCTTGCCCCTGAGCCTGGGGGCCAGGCAGTGTGTCCACACTCCAAGACCAAGGCAGAACCACATGCACACGTCTGTTCCTGCCCCCTGCACCGGCAGAGAGCTCAGGGGAGCCAGAGTCTGTCAGGCAGCTGCTGGGCTGGCCGCCTGTGTGGGAAGGGTCAGAGCCGACCTAGGGGCAAGTTGGGCCTCTTCCTCTCCCTGCTGCCCTGAGGCAGCTGGGCCAAAGAGGTCTTGGGCATCCAGCCCCTTGCTGGTCCCTTCCCTCTGACGAGGCCCTCTGAGCTCCAGCACCTTGCAGTGTGGAGACAGCCCCTGCCAGCAACCTCTTCTCCAAGGAGGCCTCAACCGAGGCCTAGGCCCAGGGGAAAGGCACCAGCGGGGATGAGACTGGGGAGGCGCCCGGGCATGTCTGGACCCAGTCCCCGCAGCCTGCCCCTTGGTGGGGCTGTAACCCCGGAGGCAGGAAGGTCTGGGCAAGGCTGGCCAGGGGCAGGGGCCCTGCTGGGTCCTGCCCCTGGCCTGTGGGGCCTCTGAGCAAAACCGGCCCTCTCCCACTGGAAGGTCTCCCCGGCTGCCTCCCAAGGCCGGTTTGCCAACACTCGTGCCCGCTGTTCCCGCCAGGCACGCACAATGCTCCCAAGCCCGGGAGAAAAGCGCTTCGGGGTGTTGCTCTCTCCGGGCCCTTGCCCCTGAGCCTGGGGGCCAGGCAGTGTGTCCACACTGCAAGACCAAGGCAGAACCACATGCACACGTCTGTTCCTGCCCCCTGCACCGGCAGAGAGCTCGGGGGAGCCAGAGTCTGTCAGGCAGCTGCTGGGCTGGCCGCCTGTGTGGGAAGGGGCAGAGCCGACCTAGGGGCAAGTTGGGCCTCTTGCTCTCCCTGCTGCCCTGAGGCTGCTGGGCCAAAGAGGTCTTGGGCATCCAGCCCCTCGCTGGTCCCTTCCCTCTGACGAGGCCCTCTGAGCTCCAGCACCTTGCTGTGTGGAGACAGCCCCTGCCAGCAACCTCCTCTCCAAGGAGGCCTCAACCGAGGCCTAGGCCCTGGGGAAAGGCACCAGCGGGGATGAGACTGGGGAGGCGCCCGGGCATGTCTGGACCCAGTCCCCGCAGCCTGCGCCTTGGTGGGGCTGTAACCCCGGAGGCAGGAAGGTCTGGGCAAGGCTGGCCAGGGGCAGGGGCCATGCTGGGTCCTGCCCCTGGCCTGTGGGGCCTCTGAGCACATCCGGCCCTCTCCCGCTGGAAGACCTCCCCGGCTGCCTCCAAAGGCCGGTTTGCCAACACTCACGCCCACTGTTCCCACCAGGCGCGCACAATGCTCCCAAGTCCGGGAGAAAAGCGCTTCGGGGTGGTGCTCTCACCGGGCCCTTGCCCCTGAGCCTGGGGGCAATGCAGGGGGAACACACTCCCAGGCCAAGGCAGAACCACATGAACACGTCTGTTCCTGCCCCCTGCACCGGCAGAGAGCTAGGGGAGCCAGAGTCTGTCAGGCAGCTGCTGGGCTGGCCGCCTGTGTGGGAAGGGGCAGAGCCGACCTAGGGGCAAGTTGGGCCTCTTGCTCTCCCTGCTTCCCTGAGGCTGCTGGGCCAAAGAGGTCTTGGGCTTCCAGCCCCTTGCTGGTCCCTTCCCTCTGACGAGGCCCTCTGAGCTCCAGCACCTTGCAGTGTGGAGACAGGCCCTGCCAGCAACCTCCTCTCCAAGAGGCCTCAACCGAAGCCTAGGCCCAGGGGAAAGGCACCAGCGGGGATGAGCCTGGGGAGGCGCCCGGGCATGTCTGGACCCAGTCCCCGCAGCCTGCCCCTTGGTTGGGCAGTACCCCCGGAGGCCAGGAAGGTCTGGGCAAGGCTGGGCAGGGGCAGGCGCCCTGCTGGGTCCTGCCCCTGGCCTCTGGGGCCTCGGAGCACAACCGGCCCTCTCCCACTGGAAGACCTCCCCGGCTGCCTCCAAAGGCCGGTTTGCAACACTCCCGCCCGCTGTTCCCGCCAGGCACGCACAATGCTCCCAAGCCCGGGAGAAAAGCGCTTCGGGGTGGTGCTCTCACCGGGCCCTTGCCCCTGAGCCTGGGGGCAAAATGCAGGGGGAACACACTCCCAGGCTAAGGCAGAACGACATGCACACGTCTGTTCCTGCCCCCTGCACCGGCAGAGAGCTCAGGGGAGCCAGAGTCTGTAAGGCAGCTGCTGGGCTGGCCGCCTGTGTGGGAAGGGGCAGAGCCGACCTAGGGGCAAGTTGGGCCTCTTGCTCTCCCTGCTGCCCTGAGGCTGCTGGGCCAAAGAGGTCTTGGGCATCCAGCCCCTCGCTGGTCCCTTCCCTCTGACGAGGCCCTCTGAGCTCCAGCACCTTGCAGTGTGGAGACAGCCCCTGCCAGCAACCTCCTCTCCAAGGAGGCCTCAACCGAGGCCTAGGCCCAGGGGAAAGGCACCAGCGGGGATGAGACTGGGGAGGCGCCCGGGCATGTCTGGACCCAGTCCCCGCAGCCTGCCCCTTGGTGGGGCTGTAACCCCGGAGGCAGGAAGGTCTGGGCAAGGCTGGCCAGGGGCAGGGGCCCTGCTGGGTCCTGCCCCTGGCCTCTGGGGCCTCTGAGCACAACCGGCCCTCTCCCGCTGGAAGACCTCCCCGGCTGCCTCCAAAGGCCGGTTTGCCAACACTCACGCCCACTGTTCCCACCAGGCGCGCACAATGCTCCCAAGCCCGGGAGAAAAGCGCTTCAGGGTGGTGCTTTCACCGGGCCCTTGCCCCTGAGCCTTGGGACAATGCAGGGGGAACACACTCCCAGGCCAAGGCAGAACCACATGCACACGTCTGTTCCTGCCCCCTGCACCGGCAGAGAGCTCAGGGGAGCCAGAGTCTGTCAGGCAGCTGCTGGGCTGGCCGCCTGTGTGGGAAGGGGCAGAGCCGACCTAGGGGCAAGTTGGGCCTCTTGCTCTCCCTGCTGCCCTGAGGCTGCTGGGCCAAAGAGGTCTTGGGCATCCAGCCCCTTGCTAGTCCCTTCCCTCTGACGAGGCCCTCTGAGCTCCAGCACCTTGCAGTGTGGAGACAGCCCCTGCCAGCAACCTCGTCTCCAAGGAGGCCTCAACCGAGGCCTAGGCCCAGGGGAAAGGCACCAGCGGGGATGAGACTGGGGAGGCGCCTGGGCATGTCTGGACCCAGTCCACGCAGCCTGCCCCTTGGTGGGGCAGTACCCCCAGAGGCCAGGAAGGTCTGGGCAAGGCTGGCCATGGGCAGGGGCCCTGCTGGGTCCTGCCCCTGGCCTGTGGGGCCTCTGAGCACAACCGGCCCTCTCCCGCTGGAAGACCTCCCCGGCTGCCTCCAAAGGCCGGTTTGCAAGCACTCCCGCCCACTGTTCCCACCAAGCACGCAAAATGCTCCCAAGCCAGGGAGAAAAGCGCTTCGGGGTGGTGCTCTCTCCGGGCCCTTGCCCCTGAGCCTGGGGGCCAGGCAGGGGGAACACACTCCCAGGCCAAGGCAGAACGACATGAACACATCTGTTCTTGCCCCCTACACCGGCAGAGAGCTCGGGGGAGCCAGAGACTGCCAGGCTGCTGCTGGGCTGGCTGCTTGTGTGGGACGGGTCAGAGCCGACCTAGGGGGAAGTTGGGCCTCTTGCTCTCCCTGCTGTCCTGAGGCTGCTGGGCCAAAGAGGTCTTGGGCATCCAGCCCTTTGCTGGTCCATTCCCTCTGACGAGGCCCTCTGAGCTCCAGCACCTTGCAGTGTGGAGACAGCCCCTGCCAGCAACCTCCTCTCCAAGGAGGCCTCAACCGAGGCCTAGGCCCAGGGGAAAGGCACCAGCGGGGATGAGCCTGGGGAGGCGCCCGGGCGTGTCTGGACCCAGTCCCCGCAGCCTGCCCCGTGGTGGGGTAGTACCTGCGGAGGCCAGGAAGGTCTGGGAAAGGCTGGCCAGGGGCAGGGGACGTGCTGGGTCCTGCCCCTCGCCTGTTGGGCCTCTGAGAACATCCGGCCCTCTCCCGCTGGAAGACCCCCCCGGCTGCCTCCAAAGGCCGGTTTGCCAACACTCCCGCCCACTGTTCCCACCAGGCGCGCACAATGATCCCAAGTCCGGGAGAAAAGCGCTTCGGGGTGGTGCTCTCACCGGGCCCTTTCCCCTGAGCCTGGGGGCAATGCAGGGGGAACACACTCCCAGGCCAAGGCAGAACCACATGCACACGTCTGTTCCTGCCCCCTGCACCGGCAGAGAGCTAGGGGAGCCAGAGTCTGTCAGGCAGCTGCTGGGCTGGCCGCCTGTGTGGGAAGGGGCAGAGCTGACCTAGGGGCAAGTTGGGCCTCTTGCTCTCCCTGCTGCCCTGAGGCTGCTGGGCCAAAGAGGTCTTGGGCATCCAGCCCCTTGCTGGTCCCTTCCCTCTGACGAGGCCCTCTGAGCTCCAGCACCTTGCAGTGTGGAGACAGCCCCTGCCAGCAACCTCCTCTCCAAGAGGCCTCAACCGAGGCCTAGGCCCAGGGGAAAGGCACCAGCGGGGATGACTCTGGGGAGGCGCACGGACATGTCTGGACCCAGTCCCCGCAGCCTGCTCCTTGGTGGGGCAGTACCCCCGGAGGCCAGGAAGGTCTGGGCAAGGCTGGCCAGGGGCAGGCGCCCTGCTGGGTCCTGCCCCTGGCCTCTGGGGCCTCTGAGCACAACCGGCCCTCTCCCACTGGAAGACCTCCCCGGCTGCCTCCAAAGGCCGGTTTGCAACACTCCCGCCCGCTGTTCCCGCCAGGCACGCACAATGCTCCCAAGCCCGGGAGAAAAGCGCTTCGGGCTGGTGCTCTCTCCGGGCCCTTGCCCCTGAGCCTGGGGGCCAGGCAGGGGGAACACACTCCCAGGCCAAGGCAGAACGACATGCACACGTCTGTTCCTGCCCCCTACACCGGCAGAGAGCTCGGGGGAGCCAGAGACTGCCAGGCTGATGCTGGGCTAGCTGCCTGTGTTGGACGGGGCAGAGCCGACCTAGGGGCAAGTTGGGCCTCTTGCTCTCCCTGCTGCCCTGAGGCTGCTGGGTCAAAGAGGTCTTGGTCATCCAGCCCTTTGCTGGTCCCTTCCCTCTGACGAGGCCCTCTGAGCTCCAGCACCTTGCAGTGTGGAGACAGCCCCTGCCAGCAACCTCCTCTCCAAAGAGGCCACAACCTAGGCCTACGCCCAGGGGAAAGGCACCAGCGGGGATGATCCTGGGGAGGCGCACGGACATGTCTGGACCCAGTCCCCGCAGCCTGCCCCTTGGTGGGGCAGTACCCCCGGAGGCCAGGAAGGTCTGGGCAAGGCTGGCCAGGGGCTGGCGCCCTGCTGGGTCCTGCCCCTGGCCTCTGGGGCCTCTGAGCACAACCGGCCCTCTCCCACTGGAAGACCTCCCCGGCTGCCTCCAAAGGCCGGTTTGCAACACTCCCGCCCGCTGTTCCCGCCAGGCACGCACAATGCTCCCAAGCCCGGTAGAAAAGCACATCGGGGTGTTACTCTCTCCGGGCACTTGCCCCTGAGCCTGGGGGCCAGGCATTGGGTCCACACTCCCAGACCAAGGCAGAACCACATGCACACGTCTGTTCCTGACCCCTGCACCGGCAGAGAGCTCGGGGGAGCCAGAGTCTGTCAGGCAGCTGCTGGGCTGGCCGCCTGTGTGGGAAGGGGCAGAGTCGACCTAGTGGCAAGTTGGGCCTCTTGCTCTCCCTGCTGTCCTGAGGCTGCTGGGCAAAAGAGGTCTTGGGCATCCAGCCCCTTGCTGGTCCCTTCCCGCTGACGAGGCCCTCTGAGCTCCAGCACCTTGCAGTGTGGAGACAGCCCCTGCCAGCAACCTCCTCTCCAAGGAGGCCTCAACCGAGGCCTAGGCCCAGGGGAAAGGCACCAGTGGGGATGAGCCTGGGGAGGTGCCCGGCCATGTCTGGACCCAGTCCCCGCAGCCTGCCCCTTGGTGGGGCTGTAACTCCGGAGGCCAGGAAGGTCTGGGCAAGGCTGCCAGGGGCAGGGACACTGCTGGGTCCTGCCCCTGGCCTGTGGGGCCTCTGAGCACAACCGGCCCTCTCCCACTGGAAGACCTCCCCGGCTGCCTCCAAAGGCCGGTTTGCAAGCACTCCCGCCCGCTGTTCCCCCCAGGCCCGCACAATGCTCCCAAGCCCGGGAGAAAAGCGCTTTGGGCTGGTGCTCTCTCCGGGCCCTTGCCCCTGGGCCTGGGGGCCAGGCAGGGGGAACACACTCCCAGGCCAAGGCAGAACGACATGCACACGTCTGTTCCTGCCCCCTACACCGGCAGAGAGCTCGGGGGAGCCAGAGACTGCCAGGCTGCTGCTGGGCTGGCTGCCTGTGTGGGAAGGGGCAGAGCTGACCTAGGGGCAAGTTGGGCCTCTTGCTCTCCCTGCTGCCCTGAGGCTGCTGGGCCAAAGAGGTCTTGGGCATCCAGCCCCTTGCTGGTCCCTTCCCTCTGACGAGGCCCTCTGAGCTCCAGCACCTTGCAGTGTGGAGACAGCCCCTGCCAGCAACCTCCTCTCCAAGGAGGCCTCAACCGAGGCCTAGGCCCAGGGGTAAGGCACCAGCGGGGATGAGACTGGGGAGGCGCCCGGGCATGTCTGGACCCAGTCCCCGCAGCCTGCCCCTTGGTGGGGCTGTAACCCCGGAGGCAGGAAGGTCTGGGCAAGGCTGGCCAGGGGCTGGGGCCCTGCTGGGTCCTGCCCCTGGCCTGTGGGGCCTCTGAGCACAACCGGCCCTCTCCCACTGGAAGACCTCCCCGGCTGACTCCAAAGGCCGGTTTGCAAACACTCCCGCCCACTGTTCCCACCAAGCACGCAAAATGCTCCCAAGCCAGGGAGAAAAGCGCTTCGGGCTGGTGCTCTCTCCGGGCCCTTGCCCCTGAGCCTGGGGGCCAGGCAGGGGGAACACACTCCCAGGCCAAGGCAGAACGACATGCACACGTCTGTTCCTGCCCCCTACACCGGCAGAGAGCTCGGGGGAGCCAGAGACTGCTAGGCTGCTGCTGGGCTGGCTGCCTGTGTGGGACGGGGCAGAGCCGACCTAGGGGCAAGTTGGGCCCCTTGCTCTCCCTGCTGCCCTGAGGCTGCTGGGTCAAAGAGGTCTTGGGCATCCAGCCCCTTGCTGGTCCCTTCCCTCTGACGAGGCCCTCTGAGCTCCAGCACCTTGCAGTGTGGAGACAGCCCCTGCCAGCAACCTCCTCTCCAAGGAGGCCTAAACCGAGGCCTAGGCCCAGGGGAAAGGCACCAGCGGGGATGAGCCTGGGGAGGCGCCCGGGCATGTCTGGACCCAGTCCCGCAGCCTGCCCCTTGGTGGGGCAGTACCCCCGGAGGCCAGGAAGGTCTGGGCAAGGCTGGCCAGGGGCAGGGGACCTGCTGGGTCCTGCCCCTGGCCTGTGGGGCCTCTGAGCACATCCGGCCCTCTCCCACTGGAAGACCTCCCCGGCAGCCTCCAAAGGCCGGTTTGCCAACACTCACGCCCACTGTTCATACCAGGCGCGCACAATGCTAGCAAGTCCGGGAGAAAAGCGCTTCGGGGTGGTGCTCTCACCGGGCCCTTGCCCCTGAGCCTGGGGGCAATGCAGGGGGAACACACTCCCAGGCCAAGGCAGAACCACATGCACACGTCTGTTCCTGCCCCCTGTACCGGCAGAGAGCTAGGGGAGCCAGAGTCTGTCAGGCAGCTGCTGGGCTGGCCGCCTGTGTGGGAAGGCGCAGAGCCGACCTAGGGGCAAGTTGGGCCTCTTGCTCTCCCTGCTGCCCTGAGGCTGCTGGGCCAAAGAGGTCTTGGGCATCCAGCCCCTTACTGGGCCCTTCCCTCTGACGAGGCCCTCTGAGCTCCAGCACCTTGCAGTGTGGAGACAGCCCCTGCCAGCAACCTCCTCTCCAAGGAGGCCTCAACCGAGGCCTAGGCCCAGGGGAAAGAAACCAGCGGGGATGAGCCAGGGGAGGCGCCCGAGCATGTCTGGACCCAGTCCCCGCAGCCTGCCCCTTGGTGGGGCAGTACCCCCGGAGGCCAGGAAGGTCTGGGCAAGGCTGGCCAGGGGCAGGGGACCTGCTGGGTCCTGCCCCTGGCCTGTGGGGCCTCTGAGCACATCCGGCCCTCTCCCGCTGGAAGACCTCCCCGGCTGCCTCCAAAGGCCGGTTTGCCAACACTCCTGCCCACTGTTCCCACCAGGCTCGCACAATGCTCCCAAGCCCGGGAGAAAAGCGCTTCGGGGTGGTGCTCTCTCCGGGCCCTTGCCCCTGAGCCTGGGGGCAATGCAGGGCGAACACACTCCCAGGCCAAGGCAGAACCACATGCCCACGTCTGTTCCTGTCCCCTGCACCGGCAGAGAGCTTGGGGGAGCCAGAGTCTGTCAGGCAGCTGCTGGGTTGGCCGCCTGTGTGGGAAGGGGCAGAGCCGCCCTAGGGGCAAGTTGGGCCTCTTGCTCTCCCTGCTGCCCTGAGGCTGCTGGGCCAAAGACGTCTTGGGCATCCAGCCCCTTACTGGTCCCTTCCCTCTGACGAGGCCCTCTGAGCTCCAGCACCTTGCAGTGTGGAGACAGCCCCTGCCAGCAACCTCCTCTCCAAGGAGGCCTCAACCGAGGCCTAGGCCCAGGGGAAAGGCACCAGCGGGGATGAGCCAGGGGAGGCGCCCGAGCATGTCTGGACCCAGTCCCCGCAGACTGGCCCTTGGTGGGGCAGTACCCCCGGAGGCCAGGAAGGTCTGGGCAAGGCTGGCCAGGGGCAGGGGCCCTGCTGCGTCCTGTCCCTGGCCTGTGGGGCCTCTGAGCACAACCGGCCCTCTCCCACTGGAAGACCTCCCCGGCTGCCTCCAAAGGCCGGTTTGCAAGCGCTCCCGCCCACTGTTCCCAGCAGGCGCGCACAATGCTCCCAAGCCCGGGAGAAAAGCGCTTCGGGGTGGTGCTCTCACCGGGCCCTTGCCCCTGAGCCTGGGGGCAATGCAGGGGGAACACACTCCCAGGCCAAGGCAGAACCACATGCACACGTCTGTTCCTGCCCCCTGCACCGGCAGAGAGCTCAGGGGAGCCAGAGTCTGTCAGGCAGCTGCTGGGCTGGCCGCCTGTGTGGGAAGGGGCAGAGCCGACCTAGGGGCAAGTTGGGCCTCTTGCTCTCCCTGCTGCCCTGAGGCTGCTGGGCCAAAGAGGTCTTGGGCATCCAGCCCCTTGCTGGTCCCTTCCCTCTGACGAGGCCCTCTGAGCTCCAGCACCTTGCAGTGTGGAGACAGCCCCTGCCAGCAACCTCCTCTCCAAGGAGGCCTCAACCGAGGCCTAGGCCCAGGGGTAAGGCACCAGCGGGGATGAGACTGGGGAGGCGCCCGGGCATGTCTGGACCCAGTCCCCGCAGCCTGCCCCTTGGTGGGGCTGTAACCCCGGAGGCAGGAAGGTCTGGGCAAGGCTAGCCAGGGGCTGGGGCCCTGCTGGGTCCTGCCCCTGTCCTGTGGGGCCTCTGAGCACAACCGGCCCTCTCCCACTGGAAGACCTCCCCGGCTGCCTCCAAAGGCCGGTTTGCAAGCACTCCCGCCCACTGTTCCCACCAAGCACGCAAAATGCTCCCAAGTCCGGGAGAAAAGCGCTTCGGGGTGGTGCTCTCACCGGGCCCTTTCCCCTGAGCCTGGGGGCAATGCAGGGGGAACACACTCCCAGGCCAAGGCAGAACCACATGCACACGTCTGTTCCTGCCCCCTGCACCGGCAGAGAGCTAGGGGAGCCAGAGTCTGTCAGGCAGCTGCTGGGCTGGCCGCCTGTGTGGGAAGGGGCAGAGCTGACCTAGGGGCAAGTTGGGCCTCTTGCTCTCCCTGCTGCCCTGAGGCTGCTGGGCCAAAGAGGTCTTGGGCATCCAGCCCCTTGCTGGTCCCTTCCCTCTGACGAGGCCCTCTGAGCTCCAGCACCTTGCAGTGTGGAGACAGCCCCTGCCAGCAACCTCCTCTCCAAGAGGCCTCAACCGAGGCCTAGGCCCAGGGGAAAGGCACCAGCGGGGATGACTCTGGGGAGGCGCACGGACATGTCTGGACCCAGTCCCCGCAGCCTGCTCCTTGGTGGGGCAGTACCCCCGGAGGCCAGGAAGGTCTGGGCAAGGCTGGCCAGGGGCAGGCGCCCTGCTGGGTCCTGCCCCTGGCCTCTGGGGCCTCTGAGCACAACCGGCCCTCTCCCACTGGAAGACCTCCCCGGCTGCCTCCAAAGGCCGGTTTGCAACACTCCCGCCCGCT
The DNA here is from genome assembly GCF_033118175.1 of Dama dama. Lineage (NCBI taxonomy): Eukaryota > Metazoa > Chordata > Mammalia > Artiodactyla > Cervidae > Dama > Dama dama. The sequence goes on from NW_026870900.1 coordinate 3,142,828, forward strand.
GTTCCCGCCAGGCACGCACAATGCTCCCAAGCCCGGGAGAAAAGCGCTTCGGGCTGGTGCTCTCTCCGGGCCCTTGCCCCTGAGCCTGGGGGCCAGGCAGGGGGAACACACTCCCAGGCCAAGGCAGAACGACATGCACACGTCTGTTCCTGCCCCCTACACCGGCAGAGAGCTCGGGGGAGCCAGAGACTGCCAGGCTGATGCTGGGCTAGCTGCCTGTGTTGGACGGGGCAGAGCCGACCTAGGGGCAAGTTGGGCCTCTTGCTCTCCCTGCTGCCCTGAGGCTGCTGGGTCAAAGAGGTCTTGGGCATCCAGCCCTTTGCTGGTCCCTTCCCTCTGACGAGGCCCTCTGAGCTCCAGCACCTTGCAGTGTGGAGACAGCCCCTGCCAGCAACCTCCTCTCCAAAGAGGCCACAACCTAGGCCTACGCCCAGGGGAAAGGCACCAGCGGGGATGATCCTGGGGAGGCGCACGGACATGTCTGGACCCAGTCCCCGCAGCCTGCCCCTTGGTGGGGCAGTACCCCCGGAGGCCAGGAAGGTCTGGGCAAGGCTGGCCAGGGGCTGGCGCCCTGCTGGGTCCTGCCCCTGGCCTCTGGGGCCTCTGAGCACAACCGGCCCTCTCCCACTGGAAGACCTCCCCGGCTGCCTCCAAAGGCCGGTTTGCAACACTCCCGCCCGCTGTTCCCGCCAGGCACGCACAATGCTCCCAAGCCCGGTAGAAAAGCACATCGGGGTGTTACTCTCTCCGGGCACTTGCCCCTGAGCCTGGGGGCCAGGCATTGGGTCCACACTCCCAGACCAAGGCAGAACCACATGCACACGTCTGTTCCTGACCCCTGCACCGGCAGAGAGCTCGGGGGAGCCAGAGTCTGTCAGGCAGCTGCTGGGCTGGCCGCCTGTGTGGGAAGGGGCAGAGTCGACCTAGTGGCAAGTTGGGCCTCTTGCTCTCCCTGCTGTCCTGAGGCTGCTGGGCGAAAGAGGTCTTGGGCATCCAGCCCCTTGCTGGTCCCTTCCCGCTGACGAGGCCCTCTGAGCTCCAGCACCTTGCAGTGTGGAGACAGCCCCTGCCAGCAACCTCCTCTCCAAGGAGGCCTCAACCGAGGCCTAGGCCCAGGGGAAAGGCACCAGTGGGGATGAGCCTGGGGAGGTGCCCGGCCATGTCTGGACCCAGTCCCCGCAGCCTGCCCCTTGGTGGGGCTGTAACTCCGGAGGCCAGGAAGGTCTGGGCAAGGCTGCCAGGGGCAGGGACACTGCTGGGTCCTGCCCCTGGCCTGTGGGGCCTCTGAGCACAACCGGCCCTCTCCCACTGGAAGACCTCCCCGGCTGCCTCCAAAGGCCGGTTTGCAAGCACTCCCGCCCGCTGTTCCCCCCAGGCCCGCACAATGCTCCCAAGCCCGGGAGAAAAGCGCTTTGGGCTGGTGCTCTCTCCGGGCCCTTGCCCCTGGGCCTGGGGGCCAGGCAGGGGGAACACACTCCCAGGCCAAGGCAGAACGACATGCACACGTCTGTTCCTGCCCCCTACACCGGCAGAGAGCTCGGGGGAGCCAGAGACTGCCAGGCTGCTGCTGGGCTGGCTGCCTGTGTGGGACGGGGCAGAGCTGACCTAGGGGCAAGTTGGGCCGCTTGCTCTCCCTGCTGCCCTGAGGCTGCTGGGCCAAAGAGGTCTTGGGCATCCAGCCCCTTGCTGGTCCCTTCCCTCTGACGAGGCCCTCTGAGCTCCAGCACCTTGCAGTGTGGAGACAGCCCCTGCCAGCAACCTCCTCTCCAAGGAGGCCTCAACCGAGGCCTAGGCCCAGGGGTAAGGCACCAGCGGGGATGAGCCAGGGGAGGCGCCCGAGCATGTCTGGACCCAGTCCCCGCAGACTGGCCCTTGGTGGGGCAGTACCCCCGGAGGCCAGGAAGGTCTGGGCAAGGCTGGCCAGGGGCAGGGGCCCTGCTGCGTCCTGTCCCTGGCCTGTGGGGCCTCTGAGCACAACCGGCCCTCTCCCACTGGAAGACCTCCCCGGCTGCCTCCAAAGGCCGGTTTGCAAGCGCTCCCGCCCACTGTTCCCAGCAGGCGCGCACAATGCTCCCAAGCCCGGGAGAAAAGCGCTTCGGGGTGGTGCTCTCACCGGGCCCTTGCCCCTGAGCCTGGGGGCAATGCAGGGGGAACACACTCCCAGGCCAAGGCAGGACCACATGCACACGTCTGTTCCTGCCCCCTGCACCGGCAGAGAGCTCAGGGGAGCCAGAGTCTGTCAGGCAGCTGCTGGGCTGGCCGCCTGTGTGGGAAGGGGCAGAGCCGACCTAGGGGCAAGTTGGGCCTCTTGCTCTCCCTGCTGCCCTGAGGCTGCTGGGCCAAAGAGGTCTTGGGCATCCAGCCCCTTGCTGGTCCCTTCCCTCTGACGAGGCCCTCTGAGCTCCAGCACCTTGCAGTGTGGAGACAGCCCCTGCCAGCAACCTCCTCTCCAAGGAGGCCTCAACCGAGGCCTAGGCCCAGGGGTAAGGCACCAGCGGGGATGAGAATGGGGAGGCGCCCGGGCATGTCTGGACCCAGTCCCCGCAGCCTGCCCCTTGGTGGGGCTGTAACCCCGGAGGCAGGAAGGTCTGGGCAAGGCTAGCCAGGGGCTGGGGCCCTGCTGGGTCCTGCCCCTGTCCTGTGGGGCCTCTGAGCACAACCGGCCCTCTCCCACTGGAAGACCTCCCAGGCTGATTCCAAAGGCCGGTTTGCAAGCACTCCCGCCCACTGTTCCCACCAAGCACGCAAAATGCTCCCAAGCCCGGGAGAAAAGCGCTTCGGGCTGGTGCTCTCTCCGGGCCCTTGCCCCTGAGCCTGTGGGACAGGCAGGGGGAACATACTCCCAGGCCAAGGCAGAACGACATGCACACGTCTGTTCCTGCCCCCTACACCGGCAGAGAGCTCGTGGGGGCCAGAGACTGCCAGGCTGCTGCAGGGCTGGCTGCCTGTGTGGGAGGGGGCAGAGCCGACCTAGGGGCAAGTTTGGCCCCTTGCTCTCCCTGCTGCACTGAGGCTGCTGGGTCAAAGAGGTCTTGGGCATCCAGCCCTTTGCTGGTCCCTTCCCTCTGACGAGGCCCTCTGAGCTCCAGCACCTTGCAGTGTGGAGACAGCCCCTGCCAGCAACCTCCTCTCCAAGGAGGCCTAAACCGAGGCCTAGGCCCAGGGGAAAGGCACCAGCGGGGATGAGCCTGGGGAGGCGCCCGGGCATGTCTGGACCCAGTCCCGCAGCCTGCCCCTTGGTAGGGCAGTACCCCCAGAGGCCAGGAAGGTCTGGGCAAGGCTGGCCAGGGGCAGGGGCCCTGCTGGGTCCTGCCCCTGGCCTGTGGGGCCTCTGAGCACATCCGGCCCTCTCCCGCTGGAAGACCTCCCCGGCTGCCTCCAAAGGCCGGTTTGCCAACACTCACGCCGACTGTTCCCACCAGGCGCGCACAATGCTCGCAAGTCCGGGAGAAAAGCGCTTCGGGGTGGTGCTCTCACCGGGCGCTTGCCCCTGAGCCTGGGGGCAAGGCAGGGTGTCCACACTCCCAGGCTAAGGCAGAACCACATGCACACGTCTGATCTGCCCCCTGCACCGGCAGAGAGCTCAGGGGAGCCAGAGTCTGTCAGGCAGCTGCTGTGCTGGCCGCCTGTGTGGGAAGGGGCAGAGCCGACCTAGGGGCAAGTTGGGCCTCTTGCTCTCCCTGCTGCCCTGAGGCTGCTGGGCCAAAGAGGTCTTGGGCATCCAGCCCCTTGCTGGTCCCTTCCCTCTGACGAGGCCCTCTGAGCTCCAGCACCTTGCAGTGTGGAGACAGCCCCTGCCAGCAACCTCCTCTCCAAGGAGGCCTAAACCGAGGCCTAGGCCCAGGGGAAAGGCACCAGCGGGGATGAGCCTGGGGAGGTGCCCGGGCGTGTCTGGACCCAGTCCCCGCAGCCTGCCCCTTGGTGGGGCAGTACCCACGGAGGCTAGGAAGGTCTGGGCAAGGCTGGCCAGGGGCAGGCGCCCTGCTGGGTCCTGCCCCTGGCCTCTGGGGCCTCTGAGCACAACCGGCCCTCTCCCACTGGAAGACCTCCCCGGCTGCCTCCAAAGGCCGGTTTGCAACACTCCCGCCCGCTGTTCCCGCCAGGCACGCACAATGCTCCCAAGCCCGGTAGAAAAGCACATCGGGGTGTTACTCTCTCCGGGCACTTGCCCCTGAGCCTGGGGGCCAGGCAGTGGGTCCACACTCCCAAACCAAGGCAGAACCACATGCACACGTCTGTTCCTGACCCCTGCACCGGCAGAGAGCTCGGGGGAGCCAGAGTCTGTCAGGCAGCTGCTGGGCTGGCCGCCTGTGTGGGAAGGGGCAGAGTCGACCTAGGGGCAAGTTGGGCCTCTTGCTCTCCCTGCTGTCCTGAGGCTGCTGGGCCAAAGAGGTCTTGGGCATCCAGCCCCTTGCTGGTCCCTTCCCGCTGACGAGGCCCTCTGAGCTCCAGCACCTTGCAGTGTGGAGACAGCCCCTGCCAGCAACCTCCTCTCCAAGGAGGCCTCAACCGAGGCCTAGGCCCAGGGGAAAGGCACCAGTGGGGATGAGCCTGGGGAGGTGCCCGGCCATGTCTGGACCCAGTCCCCGCAGCCTGCCCCTTGGTGGGGCAGTACCCCCGGAGGCCAGGAAGGTCTGGGCAAGGCTGCCAGGGGCAGGGACACTGCTGGGTCCTGCCCCTGGCCTGTGGGGCCTCTGAGCACAACCGGCCCTCTCCCACTGGAAGACCTCCCCGGCTGCCTCCAAAGGCCGGTTTGCAAGCACTCCAGCCCGCTGTTCCCGCCAGGCCCGCACAATGCTCCCAAGCCCGGGAGAAAAGCGCTTCGGGCTGGTGCTCTCTCCGGGCCCTTGCCCCTGGGCCTGGGGGCCAGGCAGGGGGAACACACTCCCAGGCCAAGGCAGAACGACATGCACACGTCTGTTCCTGCCCGCTACACCGGCAGAGAGCTCGGGGGAGCCAGAGACTGCCAGGCTGCTGCTGGGCTGGCTGCCTGTGTGGGATGGGGCAGAGCCGACCTAGGGGCAAGTTGGGCCTCTTGCTCTCCCTGCTGCCCTGAGGCTGCTGGGCCAAAGAGGTCTTGGGCATCCAGCCCCTTACTGGTCCCTTCCCTCTGACGAGGCCCTCTGAGCTCCAGCACCTTGCAGTGTGGAGACAGCCCCTGCCAGCAACCTACTCTCCAAGGAGGCCTCAACCGAGGCCTAGGCCCAGGGGTAAGGCACCAGCGGGGATGAGACTGGGGAGGCGCCCGGGCATGTCTGGACCCAGTCCCCGCAGCCTGCCCCTTGGTGGGGCTGTAACCCCGGAGGCAGGAAGGTCTGGGCAAGGCTGGCCAGGGGCTGGGGCCCTGCTGGGTCCTGCCCCTGGCCTGTGGGGCCTCTGAGCACAACCGGCCCTCTCCCACTGGAAGACCTCCCCGGCTGACTCCAAAGGCCGGTTTGCAAGCACTCCCGCCCACTGTTCCCACCAAGCACGCAAAATGCTCCCAAGCCCGGGAGAAAAGCGCTTCGGGCTGGTGCTCTCTCCGGGCCCTTGCCCCTGAGCCTGGGGGCCAGGCAGGGGGAACAGACTCCCAGGCCAAGGCAGAATGACATGCACACGTCTGTTCCTGCCCCCTACACCGGCAGAGAGCTCGGGGGAGCCAGAGACTGCGAGGCTGCTGCTGGGCTGGCTGCCTGTGTGGGACGGGGCAGAGCCGACCTAGGGGCAAGTTGGGCCCCTTGCTCTCCCTGCTGCCCTGAGGCTGCTGGGTCAAAGAGGTCTTGGGCATCCAGCCCCTTGCTGGTCCCTTCCCTCTGACGAGGCCCTCTGAGCTCCAGCACCTTGCAGTGTGGAGACAGCCCCTGCCAGCAACCTCCTCTCCAAGGAGGCCTCAACCGAGGCCTAGGCCCAGGGGAAAGGCACCAGTGGGGATGAGCCTGGGGAGGCGCCCGGGCGTGTCTGGACCCAGGCCCCGCAGCCTGCCCCTTGGTGGGGCAGTACCCCCGGAGGCCAGGAAGGTCTGGGCAAGGCTGGCCAGGGGCAGGCGCCCTGCTGGGTCCTGCCCCTGGCCTTCTGGGCCTCTGAGCACAACCGGCCCTCTCCCACTGGAAGACCTCCCCGGCTGCCTCCAAAGGCCGGTTTGCAACATTCCCGCCCGCTGTTCCCGCCAGGCACGCACAATGCTCCCAAGCCCGGGAGAAAAGCACATCGGGGTGTTACTCTCTCCGGGCACATGCCCCTGAGCCTGGGGGCCAGGCAGTGGGTCCACACTCCCAGACCAAGGCAGAACCACATGCACACGTCTGTTCCTGACCCCTGCACCGGCAGAGAGCTCGGGGGAGCCAGAGTCTGTCAGGCAGCTGCTGGGCTGGCCGCCTGTGTGGGAAGGGGCAGAGTCGACCTAGGGGCAAGTTGGGCCTCTTGCTCTCCCTGCTGTCCTGAGGCTGCTGGGCCAAAGAGGTCTTGGGCATCCAGCCCCTTGCTGGTCCCTTCCCGCTGACGAGGCCCTCTGAGCTCCAGCACCTTGCAGTGTGGAGACAGCCCCTGCCAGCAACCTCCTCTCCAAGGAGGCCTCAACCGAGGCCTAGGCCCAGGGGAAAGGCACCAGTGGAGATGAGCCTGGGGAGGTGCCCGGCCATGTCTGGACCCAGTCCCCGCAGCCTGCCCCTTGGTGGGGCTGTACGCCCGGAGGCCAGGAAGGTCTGGGCAAGGCTGGCCAGGGGCAGGCGCCCTGCTGGGTCCTGCCCCTGGCCTCTGGGGCCTCTGAGCACAACCGGCCCTCTCCCACTGGAAGACCTCCCCGGCTGCCTCCAAAGGCCGGTTTGCAAGCACTCCCGCCCGCTGTTCCCGCCAGGCCCGCACAATGCTCCCAAGCCCGGGAGAAAAGCGCTTCGGGCTGGTGCTCTCTCCGGGCCCTTGCCCCTGGGCCTGGGGGCCAGGCAGGGGGAACACACTCCCAGGCCAAGGCAGAACGACATGCACACGTCTGTTCCTGCCCCCTACACCGGCAGAGAGCTCGGGGGAGCCAGAGACTGCCAGGCTGCTGCTGGGCTGGCTGCCTGTGTGGGACGGGGCAGAGCCGACCTAGGGGCAAGTTGGGCCTCTTGCTCTCCCTGCTGCCCTGAGGCTGCTGGGCCAAAGAGGTCTTGGGCATCCAGCCCCTTGCTGGTCCCTTCCCTCTGACGAGGCCCTCTGAGCTCCAGCACCTTGCAGTGTGGAGACAGCCCCTGCCAGCAACCTCCTCTCCAAGGAGGCCTCAACCGAGGCCTAGGCCCAGGGGAAAGGCACCAGCGGGGATGAGACTGGGGAGGCGCCCGGGCATGTCTGGACCCAGTCCCCGCAGCCTGCCCCTTGGTGGGGCTGTAACCCCGGAGGCAGGAAGGTCTGGGCAAGGCTGGCCAGGGGCTGGGGCCCTGCTGGGTCCTGCCCCTGTCCTGTGGGGCCTCTGAGTACAACCGGCCCTCTCCCACTGGAAGACCTCCCCGGCTGACTCCAAAGGCCGGTTTGCAAGCACTCCCACCCACTGTTCCCAGCAGGCGTGCACAATGCTCCCAAGCCCGGGAGAAAAGCGCTTCAGGGTGGTGCTCTCTCCGGGCCCTTGCCCCTGAGCCTGGGTGCAAGGCAGGGTGTCCACACTCCCAGGCCAAGGCAGAACCACATGCACACGTCTGATCTGCCCCCTGCACCGGCAGAGAGCTCAGCAGAGCCAGAGTCTGTCAGGCAGCTGCTGTGCTGGCCGCCTGTGTGGGAAGGGGCAGAGCCGACCTAGGGGCAAGTTGGGCCTCTTGCTCTGCCTGCTGCCCTGAGGCTGCTGGGCCAAAGAGGTCTTGGGCATCCATCCCCTTGCTGGTCCCTTCCCTCTGACGAGGCCCTCTGAGTTCCAGCACCTCGCAGTGTGGAGACAGCCCCTGCCAGCAACCTCCTCTCCAAGGAGGCCTCAACCGAGGCCTAGGCCCAGGGGAAAGGCACCAGCGGGGATGAGCCTGGGGATGCGCCCGGGCATGTCTGGATCCAGTCCCGGCAGTCTGCCCCTTGGTGGCGCTGTATCCCCGGAGGCCAGGAAGGTCTGGGCAAGGCTGCCATGGGCAGGGACACTGCTGGGTCCTGCCCCTGGCCTGTGGGGCCTCTGAGCACAACCGGCACTCTCCCGCTGGAAGACCTCCCCGGCTGCCTCCAAAGGCCGGTTTGCAAGCACTCCCACCCGCTGTTACCGCCAGGCACGCACAATGCTCCCAAGCCCGGGAGAAAAGCGCTTCGGGGTGTTGCTCTCTCCCGGCCCTTGCCCCTGAGCCTGGGGGCCAGGTATGGGGTCCACACGCCCAGGCCAAGGCAGAACCACATGCACACGTCTGTTCCTGCCCCTTGCACCAGCAGAGAGCTCGGGGGAGCCAGAGTCTGTCAGGCAGCTGCTGGGCTGGCCGCTTGTGTGGGAAGGGGCAGAGCCGACCTAGGGGCAAGTTGGGCCTCTTGCTCTCCCTGCTGCCCTGAGGCTGCTGGGCCAAAGAGGTCTTGGGCATCCAGCCCCTTGCTGGTCCCTTCCCTCTGACGAGGCCCTCTGAGCTCCAGCACCTTGCAGTGTGGAGACAGCCCCTGCCAGCAACCTCTCTCCAAGGAGGGCTCAACCGAGGCCTAGGCCCAGGGGAAAGGCACCAGCGGGGATGAGCCAGCGGAGGCGCTCGGCCATGTCTGGACCCAGTCCCCGCAGCCTGCCCCTTGGTGGGGCAGTACCCCCGGAGGCGAGGAAGATCTGGGCAAGGCTGGCCAGGGGCAGGGGCCCTGCTGGGTCCTGCCCCTGGCCTGTGGGGCCTCTGAGCACAACCGGCCCTCTCTCGCTGGAAGACCTCCCCGGCTGCCTCTAATGGCCGGTTTGCAAGCCCTCATGCCCGCTGTTCCCACCAGCCGCACACAATGCTCCCTAGCCCGGGAGAAAAGCATTTATGGGTGATGCTCACTCCGGGCCCTTGGAAGACCTCCCTGGCTGCCTCCAAGGCCGGTTTGCAAGCACTTCTGCCTGCTTCTCCCGCCACACGCGCACAATGCTCCCAAGCCCGGGAGAAAAGCGTTTCGGGGTGGTGTTCTCTCTGTGCCCAAGAAAGACCTCCCGGGCTGCCCCCAAAGGCCGGTTTGCAAGCACTCCCACTCGCTGTTCCCGCCATCCGTGCAAATGCTCCAAGCCCAGGAGAAAAGCGCTTCGGGGTGGTGCTCTCTCCTGGCCCTTGGAAGACCTCCCCGGCTGCCTCCAAAGGCTGGTTTTCAAGAACTCCCTCCCGCTGTCCCGCCAGCCGCACACAATGCTCCCAATCACGGGAGAAAAGCGCTTCGGGGTGGTGCTCTCTCCGGGCCCTTGGAAGACCTCCCCGGCCGCCTCCAAAGGCCGGTTTACAAGCACTCATGCCCGCTGTTCCCGCCCGCCGCGCACAATGCTCCCAAGCCCAGGAGAAAAGCGCTTCGGGGTGGTGCTCTCTCCTGGCCCTTGGAAGACCTCCCCGGCTGCCTCCAAAGGCTGGTTTTCAAGAACTCCCTCCCGCTGACCCGCCAGCCGCACACAATGCTCCCAAGCCCGGGAGAAAAGCATTTTGGGGTGGTGCTCTCTCCGGGCCCTTGGAAGACCTCCCCGGCTGCCTACAAAGGCCGGTTTGCAAGCACTCATGTCTGCTGTTCCCGCCAGCCGCGCACAATGCTCCCAATTCCGGGAGAAAAGTGCTTCGGGATGGTGCTCTCTCCTGGCCCTTGGAAGACCTCCCCGGCTGCCTCCAAAGGCCGGTTTGCAAGCACTCCCGCCCTCTGTTCCCGCCAGCCTCGCACAATGCTCCCAAGACCGGGAGAAAAGTGCTTCGGGGTGGTGCTCTCTCCGGGCCCTTGGAAGACCTCCCAGGCTGTCCCCAAAGGCCGGTTTCCAAGCACTCCCACTCGCTGTTCCCGCCAGCCACGCACAGTTCTCCAAAACCCCGGAGAAAAGCGCTTCGGGGTGGTGTTCTCTCCGTGCCCATGGAAGACCTCCCGGGGTGCCCCCAAAGGCCGGTTTGGAAGCACTCCCACTCGCTGTTCCCGCCATCCGCGCAAATGTTCCAAGCCCCGGAGAAAAGCGCTTCTGGGTGGTGCTCTCTCCTGGCCCTTGGAAGACCTCCCCGGCTGCCTCCAAAGGCCGGTTTGCAAGCACTCCCGCCCGCTGTTCCCACCAGCCACGCAAAATGCTCCCAAGCCCGGGAGAAAAACATTTTGGGGTGGTGCTCACACTGGGCCCTGGAAGACCTCCCCGGCTGCCTCCAAAGGACGGTTTTCAAGCACTCCTGCCTGCTGTTCCCGCCACCCGCGCACAATGCTCCCAAGCCTGGGAGAAAAGCGCTTCGGGGTTGTGCTCTCTACAGGCCCTTGGAAGACCTCCCCGGCTGCCTCCAAAGGCCGGTTTGCAAGGACACCTTCCTGCTGTTCCCGCCAGCCACGCACAATGTTCCCAAGCCCGGGAGAAAAGCATTTTGGGGTGGTGCTCACTCCGGGCCCTTGGAAGACCTCCCCGGATGCCTCCAAAGGCCAGTTTGCAAGCACTCCCGCCTGCTGTTCCCGCCAGCCGCGCACAATGCTCCCAAGCCCGGAAGAAAAGCGCTTCAGGGTGGTGCTCTCTCCGGGCACTTTCAAGACCTCCCCGGCTGCCTCCAAAGGCAGGTTTGTAAGTACTCATTCCCGCTGCTTCCGCCAGCCACGCACAATGCTCCCAAGCCCGGGAGAAAAGCATTTTGGGGTAGTGATCAGTCCGGGCCCTTGGAAGACCTCCCCGACTGCCCCCAAAGGCCGGTTTGGAAGCACTCCCACTCGCTGTTCCCACCATCTGCGCAAATGTTCCAAGCCCGGGAGAAAAGCGCTTCTGGGTGGTGCTCTCTCCTGGCCCTTGGAAGACCTCCACGGCTGCCTCCAAAGGCCGGTTTGCAAGCACTCCCGCCCGCTGTTCCCACCAGCCACGCACAATGCTCCCAAGCCCGGGAGAAAAGCATTTTGGGGTGGTGCTCACACCGGGCCCTGGAAGACCTCCCCGGATGCCTCCAAAGGACGGTTTTCAAGCACTCCTGCCTGCTGTTCCCGCCACCCGCGTACAATGCTCCCAAGCCCGGGAGAAAAGCGCTTCGGGGTGGTGCTCTCTACAGGCCCTTGGAAGACCTCCCCGGCTGCCTCCAAAGGCCGGTTTGCCACACTCCTGCCCACTGTTCCCACCAGGCGCGCACAATGCTCCCAAGCCCGGGAGAAAAGCGCTTCGGGGTGGTGCTCCCACCGGGCCCTTGCCCCTGAGCCTGGGGGCAATGCAGGGGTTCCACACTCCCAGGCCAAGGCAGAACCACATGCACACGTCTGTTCCTGCCCCCTGCACCGGCAGAGACCTGGGGGGAGCCAGAGTCTGTCAGGCAGCTGCTGGGCTGGCCGCCTGTGTGGGAAGGGGCAGAGCCGACCTAGGGGCAAGTTGGGCCTCTTGCTCTCCCTGCTGCCCTGAGGCTGCTGGGCCAAAGAGGTCTTGGGCATCCAGCCCCTTGCTGGTCCCTTCCCTCTGACGAGGCCCTCTGAGCTCCAGCACCTTGCAGTGTGGAGACAGCCCCTGCCAGCAACCTCCTCTCCAAGGAGGCCTCAACCGAGGCCTAGGCCTAGGGGAAAGGCACCAGCGGGGATGAGCTTGGGGAGGCGCCCGGCCATGTCTGGACACAGTCCCCGCAGCCTGCCCCTTGGTGGGGCAGTACCCCCGGAGGCCAGGAAGGTCTGGGCAAGGCTGGCCAGGGGCAGGGGCCCTGCTGGGTCCTGCCCCTGGCCTGTGGGGCGTCTGAGCACAACCGGCCCTCTCCCACTGGAAGACCTCCCCGGCTGCCTCCAAAGGCCGGTTTGCAAGCGCTCCCGCCCACTGTTCCCAGCAGGCGCGCACAATGCTCCCAAGCCCGGGAGAAAAGCGCTTCGGGGTGGTGCTCTCACCGGGCCCTTGCCCCTGAGCCTGGGGGCAATGCAGGGGGAACACACTCCCAGGCCAAGGCAGAACCACATGCACACGTCTGTTCCTGCCCCCTGCACCGGCAGAGAGCTCAGGGGAGCCAGAGTCTGTCAGGCAGCTGCTGGGCTGGCCGCCTGTGTGGGAAGGGGCAGAGCCGACCATGCGGCAAGTTGGGCCTCTTGCTCTCCTTGCTGCCCTGAGGCTGCTGGGCCAAAGAGGTCTTGGGCATCCAGCCCCTTGCTGGTCCCTTCCCTCTGACGAGGCCCTCTGAGCTCCAGCACCTTGCAGTGTGGAGACAGCCCCTGCCAGCAACCTCCTCTCCAAGGAGGCCTCAACCGAGGCCTAGGCCCAGGGGAAAGGCACCAGCGGGGATGAGCCTGGGGAGGCGCCCGGGCATGTCTGGACCCAGTCCCCGCAGCCTGCCCCTTGGTGGGGCTGTAACCCCGGAGGCAGGAAGGTCTGGGCAAGGCTGGCCAGGGGCTGGGGCCCTGCTGGGTCCTGCCCCTGGCCTGTGGGGCCTCTGAGCACAACCGGCCCTCTCCCACTGGAAGACCTCCCCGGCTGCCTCCAAAGGCCGGTTTGCAAGCACTCCCGCCCAGTGTTCCCACCAAGCACGCAAAATGCTCCCAAGCCCGGGAGAAAAGCGCTTCAGGGTGGTGCTCTCTCCGGGCCCTTGCCCCTGAGCCTGGGGGCCAGGCAGGGGGAACACACTCCCAGGCCAAGGTAGAACGACATGCACACCTCTGTTCCTGCCCCCTACACCGGCAGAGAGCTTGGGGGAGCCAGAGACTGCCAGGCTGCTGCTGGGCTGGCTGCCTGTGTGGGACGGGGCAGAGCCGACCTAGGGGCAAGTTGGGCCTCTTGCTCTCCCTGCTGCCCTGAGGCTGCTGGGTCAAAGAGGTCTTGGGCATCCAGCCCTTTGCTGGTCCCTTCCCTCTGACGAGGCCCTCTGAGCTCCAGCACCTTGCAGTGTGGAGACAGCCCCTGCCAGCAACCTCCTCTCCAAGGAGGCCTAAACCGAGGCCTACGCCCAGGGGAAAGGCACCAGCGGGGATGAGACTGGGGAGGCGCGCGAGCATGTCTGGACCCAGTCCCCGCAGCCTGCCCCTTGTTGGGGCAGTACCCCCGGAGGCCAGGAAGGTCTGGGAAAGGCTGGCCAGGGGCAGGGGACCTGCTGGGTCCTGCCCCTGGCCTGTGGGGCCTCTGAGCACATCCGGCCCTCTCCCGCTGGAAGACCTCCCCGGCTGCCTCCAAAGGCCGGTTTGCCAACACTCACGCCCACTGTTCCCACCAAGCGCACACAATGCTCCCAAGTCCGGGAGAAAAGCGCTTCGGGGTGGTGCTCTCACCGGGCCCTTTCCCCTGAGCCTGGGGACAATGCAGGGGGAACACACTTCCAGGCCAAGGCAGAACCACATGCACACGTCTGTTCCTGCCCCCTGCACTGACAGAGAGCTAGGGGAGCCAGAGTCTGTCAGGCAGCTGCTGGGCTGGCCGCCTGTGTGGGAAGGGGCAGAGCCGACCTAGGGGCAAGTTGGGCCTCTTGCTCTCCCTGCTGCCCTGAGGCTGTTGGGCCAAAGAGGTCTTGGGCATCCATCCCCTTGCTGGTCCCTTCCCTCTGACGAGGCCCTCTGAGCTCCAGCACCTTGCAGTGTGGAGACAGCCCCTGCCAGGAACCTCCTCTCCAAGAGGCCACAACCGAGGCCTAGGCCCAGGGGAAAGGCACCAGCGGGGATGAGCCTGGGGAGGCGCACGGACATGTCTGGACCCACTCCCCGCAGCCTGCTAATTGGTGGGGCAGTACCCCCGGAGGCCAGGAAGGTCTGGGCAAGGCTGGCCAGGGGCACGCGCCCTGCTGGGTCCTGCCCCTGTCCTCTGGGGCCTCTGAGCACAACCGGCCCTCTCCCACTGGAAGACCTCCCCGGCTGCCTCCAAAGGCCGGTTTGCCAACACTCACGCCCACTGTTCCCACCAAGCGCACACAATGCTCCCAAGTCCGGGAGAAAAGCGCTTCGGGGTGGTGCACTCTCCGGTCCCTTGCCCCTGAGCCTGGGGGCCAGGCAGGGGGAACACACTCCCAGGCCAAGGCAGAGCCACATGCACACGTCTGTTCCTGACCCCTGCACCGGCAGAGAGCTCGGGGGAGCCAGAGTCTGTCAGGCAGCTGCTGGGCTGGCCGCCTGTGTGGGAAGGGGCAGAGCCGACCTAGGTGCAAGTAGGGCCTCTTGCTCTCCCTGCTGCCCTGAGGCTGCTGGGCCAAAGAGGTCTTGGGCATCTAGCCCCTTGCTGGTCCCTTCCCGCTGATGAGGCCCTCTGAGCTCCAGCACCTTGCAGTGTGGAGACAGCCCCTGCCAGCAACCTCCTCTCCAAGGAGGCCTCAACCGAGGCCTAGGCCCAGGGGAAAGGCACCAGCGGGGATGAGCCTGGGGAGGCGCCCGGCCATGTCTGGACCCAGTCCCCGCAGCCTGCCCCTTGGTGGGGCTGTACCCCCGGAGGCAGGAAGGTCTGGGCAAGGCTGCCAGGGGCAGGGACACTGCTGGGTCCTGCCCCTGTCCTGTGGGGCCTCTGAGCACAACCGGCACTCTCCCGCTGGAAGACGTCCCCGTCTGCCTCCAAAGGCCGGTTTGCAAGCACTCCACCCGCTGTTCCCGCCAGGCCCGCACAATGCTCCCAAGCCCGGGAGAAAAGCGCTTCGGGCTGGTGCTCTCTCCGGGCCCTTGCCCCTGAACCTGGGGGCCAGGCAGGGGGAACACACTCCCAGGCCAAGGCATAACGACATGCACACGTCTGTTCCTGCCCCCTACACCGGCAGAGGGCTCGGGGGAGCCAGAGACTGCCAGGCTGCTGCTGGGCTGGCTGCCTGTGTGGGAAGGGGAAGAGCCGACCTAGGGGCAAGTTGGGCCTCTTGCTCTCCCTGCTGCCCTGAGGCTGCTGGGTCAAAGAGGTCTTGGGCATCCAGCCCCTTGCTGGTCCCTTCCCTCTGACGAGGCCCTCTGAGCTCCAGCACCTTGCAGTGTGGAGACAGCCCCTGCCAGCAACCTCCTCTCCAAGGAGGCCTAAACCGAGGCCTAGGCCCAGGGGAAAGGCACCAGCGGGGATGAGCCTGGGGAGGCGCCCAGGCATGTCTGGACCCAGTCCCCGCAGCCTGCCCCTTGGTGGGGCAGTACCCCCGGAGGCCAGGAAGGACTGGGAAAGGCTGACCAGGGGCAGGGGACCTGCTGGGTCCTGCTCCTGGCCTGTGGGGCCTCTGAGCACATCCGGCCCTCTCCCGCTGGAAGACCTCCCCGGCTGCCTCCAAAGGCCGGTTTGCCAACACTCCCGCCCACTGTTCCCACCAGGCACGCACAATGCTCCCAAGCCCGGGAGAAAAGCGCTTCGGGGTGGTGTTCCCACCGGGCCCTTGCCCCTGAGCCTGGGGGCAATGCAGGGGGAACACACTTCCAGGCCAAGGCAGAACCACATGCACACGTCTGTTCCTGCCCCCTGCACCGGCAGAGAGCTCAGGGGAGCCAGAGTCTGTCAGGCAGCTGCTGGGCTGGCCGCCTGTGTGGGAAGGGGCAGAGCCGACCTAGGGGCAAGTTGGGCCTCTTGCTCTCCCTGCTGCCCTGAGGCTGCTGGGCCAAAGAGGTCTTGGGCATCCAGCCCCTTGCTGGTCCCTTCCCTCTGACGAGGCCCTCTGAGCTCCAGCACCTTGCAGTGTGGAGACAGCCCCTGCCAGCAACCTCCTCTGCAACGAGGCCTCAACCGAGGCCTAGGCCCAGGGAAAAGGCACCAGCGGGGATGAGCCTGGGGAGGCGCCCGAGCATGTCTGGACCCAGTCCCCGCAGCCTGCCCCTTGGTGGGGCTGTACCCCCGGAGGCAGGAAGGTCTGGGCAAGGCTGGCCAGGGGCAGGGGCCCTGCTGGGTCCTGCCCCTGCCCTTGGGGCCTCTGAGCACAACCGGCCCTCTCCCACTGGAAGACCTCCCCGGCTGCCTCCAAAGGCCGCTTTGCAAGCACTCCCGCCCACTGTTCCCACCAGGCGCGCACAATGCTCCCAAGCCCGGGAGAAAAGCGCTTCGGGGTGGTGCTCTCTCCAGGCCCTTGCTCCTGAGCCTGGGGGCCAGGCAGGTGATCCACACTCCCAGGCCAAGGCAGAACCAGATGCACATGTCTGTTCCTGCCCCCTGCACCGGCAGAGAGCTCGCGGGAGCCAGAGTCTGTCAGGCAGCTGCTGGGCTGGGCGCCTGTGTGGGAAGGGGCAGAGCTGACCTAGGGGCTAGTTGGGCCTCTTGCTCTCCCTGCTGCCCTGATGCTGCTGGGCCAAAGAGGGCTTGGGCATCCAGCCCCTTGCTGGTCCCTTCCATCTGACGAGGCCCTCTGAGCTCCAGCACCTTGCAGTGTGGAGACAGCCCCTGCCAGCAACCTCCTCTCCAAGGAGGCCTCAACCGAGGCCTAGTCCCAGGGAAAGGCACCAGCGGGGATGAACCTGGGGAGGCGCCCGGGAATATCTGGACCCAGTCCCCGCAGCCTGCCCCTTGGTGGGGCAGTACCCCCAGAGGCCAGGAAGGTCTGGGCAAGGCTGCCAGGGGCAGGGACACTGCTGGGTCCTGCCCCTGGCCTGTGGGGCGTCTGAGCACAACCGGCACTCTCCCGCTGGAAGACCTCCCCGTCTGCCTCCAAAGGACGGATTGCAAGCACTCCCACCCGCTGTTCCCGCCAGGCACGCACAATGCTCCCAAGCCCGGGAGAAAAGCGCTTCGGGCTGGTACTCTCTCCGGGCCCTTGCCCCTGAGCCTGGGGGCCAGGCAGGGGGAACACACTCCCAGGCCAAGGCAGAACGACATGCACACGTCTGTTCCTGCCCCCTACACCGGCAGAGAGCTCGGGGGAGCCAGAGACTGCCAGGCTGCTGCTGGGCTGGCTGCCTGTGTGGGACGGGGCAGAGCCCACCTAGGGGCAAGTTGGGCCTCGTGCTCTCCCTGCTGCCCTGAGGCTGCTGGGTCAAAGAGGTCTTGGGCATCCAGCCCTTTGCTGGTCCCTTCCCTCTGACGAGGCCCTATGAGCTCCAGCACCTTGCAGTGTGGAGACAGCCCCTGCCAGCAACCTCCTCTCCAAGGAGGCCTAAACCGAGGCCTAGGCCCAGGGGAAAGGCACCAGCGGGGATGAGCCTGGGGAGGCGCCCGGGCATGTCTGGACCCAGTCCCCGCAGCCTGCCTCTTGGTGGGGCAGTACCCCCGGAGGCCAGGAAGGTCTGGGAAAGGCTGGCCAGGGGAGGGGACCTGCTGGGTCCTGCCCATGGCCTGTGGGGCCTCTGAGCACATCCGGCCCTCTCCCGCTGGAAGACCTCCCCGGCTGCCTCCAAAGGCCGGTTTGCCAACACTCACGCCCACTGTTCCCACCAGGCGCGCACAATGCTCCCAAGCCCGGGAGAAAAGCACTTTGGGGTGTTGCTCTCTCCGGGCCCTTGCCCCTGAGCCTGGGGGCCAGGTAGTGGGTCCACACTCCCAACCAAGGCAGAACCACATGCACACGTCTGTTCCTGCCCCCTGCACCGGCAGAGAGCTCGGGGGAGCCAGAGTCTGTCAGGCAGCTGCTGGGCTGGCCGCCTTTGTGGGAAGGGGCAGAGCCGACCTAGGGGCAAGTTGGGCCTCTTGCTCTCCCTGCTGCCGTGAGGCTGCTGGGCCAAAGACGTCTTGGGCATCCAGCCCTTTGCTGGTCCCTTCCCTCTGACGAGGCCCTCTGAGCTCCAGCACCTTGCAGTGTGGAGACAGCCCCTGCCAGCAACCTCCTCTCCAAGGAGGCCTAAACCGAGGCCTAGGCCCAGGGGAAAGGCACCAGCGGGGATGAGCCTGGGGAGGCGCCCGGCCATGTCTGGACCCAGTCCCCGCAGCCTGCCCCTTGGTGGGGCTGTACACCCGGAGGCCAGGAAGGTCTGGGCAAGGCTGCCAGGGGCAGGGACACTGCTGGGTCCTGCCCCTGGCCTGTGGGGCCTCTGAGCACAACCGGCACTCTCCGGCTGAAAGACCTCCCCGTCTGCCTCCAAAGGCCGGTTTGCAAGCACTCCAGCCCGCTGTTCCCGCCAGGCCCGCACAATGCTCCCAAGCCCGGGAGAAAAGCGCTTCGGGCTGGTGCTCTCTCCGGGCCCTTGGCCCTGAGCCTGGGGGCCAGGCAGGGGGAACACACTCCCAGGCCAAGGCAGAACGACATGCACATGTCTGTTCCTGCCCCCTGCACAGGCAGAGAGCTCGGAGGAGCCAGAGACTGCTAGGCTGCTGCTGGGCTGGCTGCCTGTGTGGGACGGGGCAGAGCCGACCTAGGGGCAAGTTGGGCCTCTTGCTCTCCCTGCTGCCCTGAGGCTGCTGGGTCAAAGAGGTCTTGGGCATCCAGCCCTTTGCTGGTCCCTTCCCTCTGACGAGGCCCTCTGAGCTCCAGCACCTTGCAGTGTGGAGACAGCCCCTGCCAGCAACCTCCTCTCCAAATTGTCCTCAACCGAGGCCTACGCCCAGGGGAAAGGCACCAGCGGGGATCATCCTGGGGAGGCACACGGACATGTCTGGACCCAGTCCCCGTAGCCTGCCCCTTGGTGGGGCAGTACCCCCGGAGGCCAGGAAGGTCTGGGCAAGGCTGGCCAGGGGCAGGGGCCCTGCTGGGTCCTGCCCCTGGCCTGTGGGGCCTCTGAGCACATCCGGCCCTCTCCCGCTGGAAGACCTCCCCGGCTGCCTCCAAAGTCCTGTTTGCAAACACTCCCGCCCGGTGTTCACGCCAGGCTCGCACAATGCTCCCAAGCCCGGGAGAAAAGCGCTTCGGGGTGGTGCTCTCTCCGGGCCCTTGCCCCTGAGCCTGGGGGCAATGCAGGGGGAACACACTCCCAGGCCACGGCAGAACCACATGCCCACGTCTGTTCCTGTCCCCTGCACTGCCAGAGAGCTTGGGGGAGCCTGTGTCTGTCAGGCAGCTGCTGGGTTGGCCGCCTATGTGGGAAGGGGCAGAGCCGCACTAGGGGCAAGTTGGGCCTCTTGCTCTCCCTGCTGCCCTGAGGCTGCTGGGCCAAAGAGGTCTTGGGCATCCAGCCCCTTGCTGGTCCCTTCCCTCTGACGAGGCCCTCTGAGCTCCAGCACCTTGCAGTGTGGGGACAGCCCCTGCCAGCAACCTCCTCTCCAAGGAGGCCTCAACCGAGGCCTAGGCCCAGGGGAAAGGCACCAGCGGGGATGAGACTGGGGAGGCGCCCGGGCATGTCTGGACCCAGTCCCCGCAGCCTGCCCCTTGGTGGGGCTGTATCCCCGGAGGCAGGAAGGTCTGGGCAAGGCTGGCCAGAGGCTGGGGCCCTGCTGGGTCCTGCCCCTGGCCTGTGGGGCCTCTGAGCACAACCGGCCCTCTCCCACTGGAAGACCTCCCCGGCTGCCTCCAAAGGCCGGTTTGTAAGCACTCCCGCCCACTGTTCCCACCAAGCACGCAAAATGCTCCCAAGCCCGGGAGAAAAGCGCTTCGGGGTGGTGCTCTCTCCGGGCCCTTGCCCCTGAGCCTGGGGGCCAGACAGGGGGAACACACTCCCAGGCCAAGGCAGAACGACATGCACACGTCTGTTCCTGCCCCCTACAGCGGCAGAGAGCTCGGGGGAGCCAGAGACTGCCAGGCTGCTGCTGGGCTGGCTGCCTGTGTGGGACGGGGCAGAGCCGACCTAGGGGCAAGTTGGGCCTCTTGCTCTCCCTGCTGCCCTGAGGCTGCTGGGCCAAAGAGGTCTTGGGCATCCAGCCCTTTGCTGGTCCCTTCCCTCTGACGAGGCCCTATGAGCTCCAGCACCTTGCAGTGTGGAGACAGCCCCTGCCAGCAACCTCCTCTCCAAGGAGGCCTAAACCGAGGCCTAGGCCCAGGGGAAAGGCACCAGCGGGGATGAGCCTGGGGAGGCGCCCGGGCATGTCTGGACCCAGTCCCCGCAGCCTGCCTCTTGGTGGGGCAGTACCCCCGGAGGCCAGGAAGGTCTGGGAAAGGCTGGCCAGGGGAGGGGACCTGCTGGGTCCTGCCCATGGCCTGTGGGGCCTCTGAGCACATCCGGCCCTCTCCCGCTGGAAGACCTCCCCGGCTGCCTCCAAAGGCCGGTTTGCCAACACTCACGCCCACTGTTCCCACCAGGCGCGCACAATGCTCCCAAGCCCGGGAGAAAAGCACTTTGGGGTGTTGCTCTCTCCGGGCCCTTGCCCCTGAGCCTGGGGGCCAGGTAGTGGGTCCACACTCCCAACCAAGGCAGAACCACATGCACACGTCTGTTCCTGCCCCCTGCACCTGCAGAGAGCTCGGGGGAGCCAGAGTCTGTCAGGCAGCTGCTGGGCTGGCCGCCTTTGTGGGAAGGGGCAGAGCCGACCTAGGGGCAAGTTGGGCCTCTTGCTCTCCCTGCTGCCGTGAGGCTGCTGGGCCAAAGACGTCTTGGGCATCCAGCCCTTTGCTGGTCCCTTCCCTCTGACGAGGCCCTCTGAGCTCCAGCACCTTGCAGTGTGGAGACAGCCCCTGCCAGCAACCTCCTCTCCAAGGAGGCCTAAACCGAGGCCTAGGCCCAGGGGAAAGGCACCAGCGGGGATGAGCCTGGGGAGGCGCCCGGCCATGTCTGGACCCAGTCCCCGCAGCCTGCCCCTTGGTGGGGCTGTACACCCGGAGGCCAGGAAGGTCTGGGCAAGGCTGCCAGGGGCAGGGACACTGCTGGGTCCTGCCCCTGGCCTGTGGGGCCTCTGAGCACAACCGGCACTCTCCGGCTGAAAGACCTCCCCGTCTGCCTCCAAAGGCCGGTTTGCAAGCACTCCAGCCCGCTGTTCCCGCCAGGCCCGCACAATGCTCCCAAGCCCGGGAGAAAAGCGCTTCGGGCTGGTGCTCTCTCCGGGCCCTTGGCCCTGAGCCTGGGGGCCAGGCAGGGGGAACACACTCCCAGGCCAAGGCAGAACGACATGCACATGTCTGTTCCTGCCCCCTGCACAGGCAGAGAGCTCGGAGGAGCCAGAGACTGCTAGGCTGCTGCTGGGCTGGCTGCCTGTGTGGGACGGGGCAGAGCCGACCTAGGGGCAAGTTGGGCCTCTTGCTCTCCCTGCTGCCCTGAGGCTGCTGGGTCAAAGAGGTCTTGGGCATCCAGCCCTTTGCTGGTCCCTTCCCTCTGACGAGGCCCTCTGAGCTCCAGCACCTTGCAGTGTGGAGACAGCCCCTGCCAGCAACCTCCTCTCCAAATTGTCCTCAACCGAGGCCTACGCCCAGGGGAAAGGCACCAGCGGGGATCATCCTGGGGAGGCACACGGACATGTCTGGACCCAGTCCCCGTAGCCTGCCCCTTGGTGGGGCAGTACCCCCGGAGGCCAGGAAGGTCTGGGCAAGGCTGGCCAGGGGCAGGGGCCCTGCTGGGTCCTGCCCCTGGCCTGTGGGGCCTCTGAGCACATCCGGCCCTCTCCCGCTGGAAGACCTCCCCGGCTGCCTCCAAAGTCCTGTTTGCAAACACTCCCGCCCGGTGTTCACGCCAGGCTCGCACAATGCTCCCAAGCCCGGGAGAAAAGCGCTTCGGGGTGGTGCTCTCTCCGGGCCCTTGCCCCTGAGCCTGGGGGCAATGCAGGGGGAACACACTCCCAGGCCACGGCAGAACCACATGCCCACGTCTGTTCCTGTCCCCTGCACTGCCAGAGAGCTTGGGGGAGCCTGTGTCTGTCAGGCAGCTGCTGGGTTGGCCGCCTATGTGGGAAGGGGCAGAGCCGCACTAGGGGCAAGTTGGGCCTCTTGCTCTCCCTGCTGCCCTGAGGCTGCTGGGCCAAAGAGGTCTTGGGCATCCAGCCCCTTGCTGGTCCCTTCCCTCTGACGAGGCCCTCTGAGCTCCAGCACCTTGCAGTGTGGGGACAGCCCCTGCCAGCAACCTCCTCTGCAAGGAGGCCTAAACCGAGGCCTAGGTCCAGGGGAAAGGCACCAGCGGGGATGAGCCTGGGGAGGCGCCCGGGCATGTCTGGACCCAGTCCCCGCAGCCTGCCCCTTGGTGGGGCTGTACCCCCGGAGGCAGGAAGGTCTGGGCAAGGCTGACCAGGGGCTGGGGCCCTGCTGGGTCCTGCCCCTGGCCTGTGGGGCCTCTGAGCACAACCGGCCCTCTCCCACTGGAAGACCTCCCCGGCTGCCTCCAAAGGCCGGTTTGCAAGCACTCCCGCCCACTGTTCCCACCAGGCACGCACAATGCTCCCAAGCCCGGGAGAAAAGCGCTTTGGAGTGATGCTCTCTGCGGGCCCTTGCCCCTGAGCCTGGGGGCCAGGCAGGTGATCCACACTCCCAGGCAAAGGCAGAACCACATGCACACGTCTGTTCCTGCCCCCTGCACCGGCAGAGAGCTCGCGGGAGCCAGAGTCTGTCAGGCAGCTGCTGGGCTGGCCGCCTGTGTGGGAAGGGGCAGAGCTGACCTAGGGGCAAGTTGGGCCTCTTGCTCTCCCTGCTGCCCTGAGGCTGCTGGGCCAAAGAGGTCTTGGGCCTCCAGCCCCTTGCTGGTCCCTTCCATCTGACGAGGCCCTCTGAGCTCCAGCACCTTGCAGTGTGGAGACAGCCCCTGCCAGCAACCTCCTCTCCAAGGAGGCCTCAACCGAGGCCTAGTCCCAGGGAAAGGCACCAGCGGGGATGAACCTGGGGAGGCGCCCGGGAATGTCTGGACCCAGTCCCCGCAGCCTGCCCCTTAGTGGGGCAGTACCCCCGGAGGCCAGGAAGGTCTGGGCAAGGCTGGCCAGGGACAGGGGCCCTGCTGGGTCCTGCCCCTGGCCTGTGGGGCCTCTGAGCATGACCGGCACTCTCCCGCTGGACACCTCCCCGACTGCCTCCAAAGGCCGGTTTGACAACACTCGCGCCCGCTGTTCCCGCCAGCAACGCACAATGCTCCCAAGCCCGGGAGAAAAGCGCTTCGGGCTGGTGCTCTCTCCGGGCCCTTGCCCCTGAGCCTGGGGGCCAGGCAGGGGGAACACACTCCCAGGCCAAGGCAGAACGACATGCACACGTCTGTTCCTGCCCCCTACACCGGCAGAGAGCTCGGGGGAGCCAGAGACTGCCAGGCTGCTGCTGGGCTGGCTGCCTGTGTGGGACGGGGCAGAGCCGACCTAGGGGCAAGTTGGGCCTCTTGCTTTCCCTGCTGCCCTGAGGCTGCTGGGTCAAAGAGGTCTTGGACATCCAGCCCTTTGCTGGTCCCTTCCCTCTGACGAGGCCCTCTGAGCTCCAGCACCTTGCAGTGTGGAGACAGCCCCTGCCAGCAACCTCCTCTCCAAAGAGGCCTAAACCGAGGCCTACGCCCAGGGGAAAGGCACCAGCGGGGATGATCCTGGGGAGGCGCACGGACATGTCTGGACCCAGTCCCCGCAGCCTGCCCCTTGGTGGGGCAGTACCCCCGGAGGCCAGAGAGGTCTGGGCAAGGCTGGCCAGGGGCAGGGGCCCTGCTGGGTCCTGACCCTGGCCTGTGGGGCCTCTGAGCACAACCGGCCCTCTCCCACTGGAAGACCTCCCCGGCTGCCTCCAAAGTACTGTTTGCAAACACTCCCGCCCGCTGTTCACGCCAGGCTCGCACAATGCTCCCAAGCCCGGGAGAAAAGCGCTTTGGAGTGATGCTCTCTGCGGGCCCTTGCCCCTGAGCCTGGGGGCCAGGCAGTGGGTCCACACTCCCAGACCAAGGCAGAACCACATGCACACGTCTGTTCCTGACGCCTGCACCGGCAGAGAGCTCGGGGGAGCAAGAGTCTGTCAGGCAGCTGCTGGGCTGGCCGCCTGTGTGGGAAGGGGCAGAGCCGACCTAGGGGCAAGTTGGGCCTCTTGCTCTCCCTGCTGCCCTGAGGCTGCTGGGCCAAAGAGGTCTTGGGCATCCAGCCCCTTGCTGGTCCCTTCCCTCTGACGAGGCCCTCTGAGCTCCAGCACCTTGCAGTGTGGAGACAGCCCCTGCCAGCAACCTCCTCTGCAACGAGGCCTCAACCGAGGCCTAGGCCCAGGGAAAAGGCACCAGCGGGGATGAGCCTGGGGAGGCGCCCGAGCATGTCTGGACCCAGTCCCCGCAGCCTGCCCCTTGGTGGGGCTGTACCCCCGGAGGCAGGAAGGTCTGGGCAAGGCTGGCCAGGGGCAGGGGCCCTGCTGGGTCCTGCCCCTGCCCTTGGGGCCTCTGAGCACAACCGGCCCTCTCCCACTGGAAGACCTCCCCGGCTGCCTCCAAAGGCCGGTTTGCAAGCACTCCCGCCCACTGTTCCCACCAGGCGCGCACAATGCTCCCAAGCCCGGGAGAAAAGCGCTTCGGGGTGGTGCTCTCTCCAGGCCCTTGCTCCTGAGCCTGGGGGCCAGGCAGGTGATCCACACTCCCAGGCCAAGGCAGAACCAGATGCACATGTCTGTTCCTGCCCCCTGCACCGGCAGAGAGCTCGCGGGAGCCAGAGTCTGTCAGGCAGCTGCTGGGCTGGGCGCCTGTGTGGGAAGGGGCAGAGCTGACCTAGGGGCTAGTTGGGCCTCTTGCTCTCCCTGCTGCCCTGATGCTGCTGGGCCAAAGAGGTCTTGGGCATCCAGCCCCTTGCTGGTCCCTTCCATCTGACGAGGCCGACTGAGCTCCAGCACCTTGCAGTGTGGAGACAGCCCCTGCCAGCAACCTCCTCTCCAAGGAGGCCTCAACCGAGGCATAGTCCCAGGGAAAGGCACCAGCGGGGATGAACCTGGGGAGGCGCCCGGGAATGTCTGAACCCAGTCCCCGCAGCCTGCCCCTTGGTGGGGCAGTACCCCCGGAGGCCAGGAAGGTCTGGGCAAGGCTGCCAGGGGCAGGGACACTGCTGGGTCCTGCCCCTGGCCTGTGGGGCGTCTGAGCACAACCGGCACTCTCCCGCTGGAAGACCTCCCCGTCTGCCTCCAAAGGACGGATTGCAAGCACTCCCACCCGCTGTTCCCGCCAGGCACGCACAATGCTACCAAGCCCGGGAGAAAAGCGCTTCGGGCTGGTACTCTCTCCGGGCCCTTGCCCCTGAGCCTGGGGGCCAGGCAGGGGGAACACACTCCCAGGCCAAGGCAGAACGACATGCACACGTCTGTTCCTGCCCCCTACACCGGCAGAGAGCTCGGGGGAGCCAGAGACTGCCAGGCTGCTGCTGGGCTGGCTGCCTGTGTGGGACGGGGCAGAGCCGACCTAGGGGCAAGTTGGGCCTCGTGCTCTCCCTGCTGCCCTGAGGCTGCTGGGTCAAAGAGGTCTTGGGCATCCAGCCCTTTGCTGGTCCCTTCCCTCTGACGAGCCCCTCTGAGCTCCAGCACCTTGCAGTGTGGAGACAGCCCCTGCCAGCAACCTCCTCTCCAAAGAGGCCTAAACCGAGGCCTACGCCCAGGGGAAAGGCACCAGCGGGGATGATCCTGGGGAGGCGCACGGACATGTCTGGACCCAGTCCCCGCAGCCTGCCCCATGGTGGGGCAGTACCCCCGGAGGCCAGGAAGGTCTGGGCAAGGCTGGCCAGGGGCAGGGGCCCTGCTGGGTCCTGACCCTGGCGTGTGGGGCCTCTGAGCACAACCGGCCCTCTCCCACTGGAAGACCTCCCCGGCTGCCTCCAAAGTCCTGTTTGCAAACACTCCCGCCCGCTGTTCACGCCAGGCTCGCACAATGCTCCCAAGCCCGGGAGAAAAGCGCTTTGGAGTGATGCTCTCTGCGGGCCCTTGCCCCTGAGCCTGGGGGCCAGGCAGTGGGTCCACACTCCCAGACCAAGGCAGAACCACATGCACACGTCTGTTCCTGACCCCTGCACCGGCAGAGAGCTCGGGGGAGCCCGAGTCTGTCAGGCAGCTGCTGGGCTGGCCGCCTTTGTGGGAAGGGGCAGAGCCGACCTAGGGGCAAGTTGGGCCTCTTGCTCTCCCTGCTGCCCTGAGGCTGCTGGGCCAAAGAGGTCTTGGGCATCCAGTCCCTTGCTGGTCCCTTCCCTCTGACGAGGCCCTCTGAGCTCCAGCACCTTGCAGTGTGGAGACAGCCCCTGCCAGCAACCTCCTCTCCAAGGAGGCCTCAACCGAGGCCTAGGCCCAGGGGAAAGGCACCAGCGGGGATGAGACTGGGGAGGCGCCCGGGCATGTCTGGACCCAGTCCCCGCAGCCTGCCCCTTGGTGGGGCTGTAACCCCGGAGGCAGGAAGGTCTGGGCAAGGCTGGCCAAAGGCTGGGGCCCTGCTGGGTCCTGCCCCTGGCCTGTGGGGCCTCTGAGCACAACCGGCCCTCTCCCACTGGAAGACCTCCCCGGCTGCCTCCAAAGGCCGGTTTGCAAGCACTCCCGCCCACTGTTCCCACCAAGCACGCAAAATGCTCCCAAGCCCGGGAGAAAAGCGCTTCGGGGTGGTGCTCTCTCCGGGCCCTTGCCCCTGAGCCTGGGGGCCAGACAGGGGGAACACACTCCCAGGCCAAGGCAGAACGACATGCACACGTCTGTTCCTGCCCCCTACAGCGGCAGAGAGCTCGGGGGAGCCAGAGACTGCCAGGCTGCTGCTGGGCTGGCTGCCTGTGTGGGACGGGGCAGAGCCGACCTAGGGGCAAGTTGGGCCTCTTGCTCTCCCTGCTGCCCTGAGGCTGCTGGGCCAAAGAGGTCTTGGGCATCCAGCCCTTTGCTGGTCCCTTCCCTCTGACGAGGCCCTATGAGCTCCAGCACCTTGCAGTGTGGAGACAGCCCCTGCCAGCAACCTCCTCTCCAAGGAGGCCTAAACCGAGGCCTAGGCCCAGGGGAAAGGCACCAGCGGGGATGAGCCTGGGGAGGCGCCCGGGCATGTCTGGACCCAGTCCCCGCAGCCTGCCTCTTGGTGGGGCAGTACCCCCGGAGGCCAGGAAGGTCTGGGAAAGGCTGGCCAGGGGAGGGGACCTGCTGGGTCCTGCCCATGGCCTGTGGGGCCTCTGAGCACATCCGGCCCTCTCCCGCTGGAAGACCTCCCCGGCTGCCTCCAAAGGCCGGTTTGCCAACACTCACGCCCACTGTTCCCACCAGGCGCGCACAATGCTCCCAAGCCCGGGAGAAAAGCACTTTGGGGTGTTGCTCTCTCCGGGCCCTTGCCCCTGAGCCTGGGGGCCAGGTAGTGGGTCCACACTCCCAACCAAGGCAGAACCACATGCACACGTCTGTTCCTGCCCCCTTCACCGGCAGAGAGCTCGGGGGAGCCAGAGTCTGTCAGGCAGCTGCTGGGCTGGCCGCCTTTGTGGGAAGGGGCAGAGCCGACCTAGGGGCAAGTTGGGCCTCTTGCTCTCCCTGCTGCCCTGAGGCTGCTGGGCCAAAGACGTCTTGGGCATCCAGCCCTTTGCTGGTCCCTTCCCTCTGACAAGGCCCTCTGAGCTCCAGCACCTTGCAGTGTGGAGACAGCCCCTGCCAGCAACCTCCTCTCCAAGGAGGCCTAAACCGAGGCCTAGGCCCAGGGGAAAGGCACCAGCGGGGATGAGCCTGGGGAGGCGCCCGGCCATGTCTGGACCCAGTCCCCGCAGCCTGCCCCTTGGTGGGGCTGTACACCCGGAGGCCAGGAAGGTCTGGGCAAGGCTGCCAGGGGCAGGGACACTGCTGGGTCCTGCCCCTGGCCTGTGGGGCCTCTGAGCACAACCGGCACTCTCCGGCTGAAAGACCTCCCCGTCTGCCTCCAAAGGCCTGTTTGCAAGCACTCCAGCCCGCTGTTCCCGCCAGGCCCGCACAATGCTCCCAAGCCCGGGAGAAAAGCGCTTCGGGCTGGTGCTCTCTCCGGGCCCTTGGCCCTGAGCCTGGGGGCCAGGCAGGGGGAACACACTCCCAGGCCAAGGCAGAACGACATACACATGTCTGTTCCTGCACCCTACACCGGCAGAGAGCTCGGAGGAGCCAGAGACTGCTAGGCTGCTGCTGGGCTGGCTGCCTGTGTGGGACGGGGCAGAGCCGACCTAGGGGCAAGTTGGGCCTCTTGCTCTCCCTGCTGCCCTGAGGCTGCTGGGTCAAAGAGGTCTTGGGCATCCAGCCCTTTGCTGGTCCCTTCCCTCTGACGAGGCCCTCTGAGCTCCAGCACCTTGCAGTGTGGAGACAGCCCCTGCCAGCAACCTCCTCTCCAAATTGTCCTCAACCGAGGCCTACGCCCAGGGGAAAGGCACCAGCGGGGATCATCCTGGGGAGGCACACGGACATGTCTGGACCCAGTCCCCGTAGCCTGCCCCTTGGTGGGGCAGTACCCCCGGAGGCCAGGAAGGTCTGGGCAAGGCTGGCCAGGGGCAGGGGCCCTGCTGGGTCCTGCCCCTGGCCTGTGGGGCCTCTGAGCACATCCGGCCCTCTCCCGCTGGAAGACCTCCCCGGCTGCCTCCAAAGTCCTGTTTGCAAACACTCCCGCCCGGTGTTCACGCCAGGCTCGCACAATGCTCCCAAGCCCGGGAGAAAAGCGCTTCGGGGTGGTGCTCTCTCCGGGCCCTTGCCCCTGAGCCTGGGGGCAATGCAGGGGGAACACACTCCCAGGCCACGGCAGAACCACATGCCCACGTCTGTTCCTGTCCCCTGCACTGCCAGAGAGCTTGGGGGAGCCTGTGTCTGTCAGGCAGCTGCTGGGTTGGCCGCCTATGTGGGAAGGGGCAGAGCCGCACTAGGGGCAAGTTGGGCCTCTTGCTCTCCCTGCTGCCCTGAGGCTGCTGGGCCAAAGAGGTCTTGGGCATCCAGCCCCTTGCTGGTCCCTTCCCTCTGACGAGGCCCTCTGAGCTCCAGCACCTTGCAGTGTGGGGACAGCCCCTGCCAGCCACCTCCTCTGCAAGGAGGCCTAAACCGAGGCCTAGGTCCAGGGGAAAGGCACCAGCGGGGATGAGCCTGGGGAGGCGCCCGGGCATGTCTGGACCCAGTCCCCGCAGCCTGCCCCTTGGTGGGGCTGTACCCCCGGAGGCAGGAAGGTCTGGGCAAGGCTGACCAGGGGCTGGGGCCCTGCTGGGTCCTGCCCCTGGCCTGTGGGGCCTCTGAGCACAACCGGCCCTCTCCCACTGGAAGACCTCCCCGGCTGCCTCCAAAGGCTGGTTTGCAAGCACTCCCGCCCAATGTTCCCACCAGGCACGCACAATGCTCCCAAGCCCGGGAGAAAAGCGCTTCGGGGTGGTGCTCTCTCCGGGCCCTTGCCCCTGAGCCTGGGGGCCAGGCAGGTGATCCACACTCCCAGGCAAAGGCAGAACCACATGCACACGTCTGTTCCTGCCCCCTGCACCGGCAGAGAGCTCGCGGGAGCCAGAGTCTGTCAGGCAGCTGCTGGGCTGGCCGACTGTGTGGGAAGGGGCAGAGCTGACCTAGGGGCAAGTTGGGCCTCTTGCTCTCCCTGCTGCCCTGAGGCTGCTGGGCCAAAGAGGTCTTGGGCCTCCAGCCCCTTGCTGGTCCCTTCCATCTGACGAGGCCCTCTGAGCTCCAGCACCTTGCAGTGTGGAGACAGCCCCTGCCAGCAACCTCCTCTCCAAGGAGGCCTCAACCGAGGCCTAGTCCCAGGGAAAGGCACCAGCGGGGATGAACCTGGGGAGGCGCCCGGGCATGTCTGGACCCAGTCCCCGCAGCCTGCCCCTTGGTGGGGCAGTACCCCCGGAGGCCAGGAAGGTCTGGGCAAGGCTGGCCAGGGGCAGGGGCCCTGCTGGGTCCTGCCCCTGGCCTGTGGGGCCTCTGAGCATGACCGGCACTCTCCCGCTGGACACCTCCCCGACTGCCTCCAAAGGCCGGTTTGACAACACTCGCGCCCGCTGTTCCCGCCAGGCACGCACAATGCTCCCAAGCCCGGGAGAAAAGCGCTTCGGGCTGGTGCTCTCTCCGGGCCCTTGCCCCTGAGCCTGGGGGCCAGGCAGGGGGAACACACTCCCAGGCCAAGGCAGAACGACATGCACACGTCTGTTCCTGCCCCCTACACCGGCAGAGAGCTCGGGGGAGCCAGAGACTGCCAGGCTGCTGCTGGGCTGGCTGCCTGTGTGGGACGGGGCAGAGCCGACCTAGGGGCAAGTTGGGCCTCTTGCTTTCCCTGCTGCCCTGAGGCTGCTGGGTCAAAGAGGTCTTGGGCATCCAGCCCTTTGCTGGTCCCTTCCCTCTGACGAGGCCCTCTGAGCTCCAGCACCTTGCAGTGTGGAGACAGCCCCTGCCAGCAACCTCCTCTCCAAAGAGGCCTAAACCGAGGCCTACGCCCAGGGGAAAGGCACCAGCGGGGATGATCCTGGGGAGGCGCACGGACATGTCTGGACCCAGTCCCCGCAGCCTGCCCCTTGGTGGGGCAGTACCCCCGGAGGCCAGAGAGGTCTGGGCAAGGCTGGCCAGGGGCAGGGGCCCTGCTGGGTCCTGACCCTGGCCTGTGGGGCCTCTGAGCACAACCGGCCCTCTCCCACTGGAAGACCTCCCCGGCTGCCTCCAAAGTCCTGTTTGCAAACACTCCCGCCCGCTGTTCACGCCAGGCTCGCACAATGCTCCCAAGCCCGGGAGAAAAGCGCTTTGGAGTGATGCTCTCTGCGGGCCCTTGCCCCTGAGCCTGGGGGCCAGGCAGTGGGTCCACACTCCCAGACCAAGGCAGAACCACATGCACACGTCTGTTCCTGACGCCTGCACCGGCAGAGAGCTCGGGGGAGCCAGAGTCTGTCAGGCAGCTGCTGGGCTGGCCGCCTGTGTGGGAAGGGGCAGAGCCGACCTAGGGGCAAGTTGGGCCTCTTGCTCTCCCTGCTGCCCTGAGGCTGCTGGGCCAAAGAGGTCTTGGGCATCCAGCCCCTTGCTGGTCCCTTCCATCTGACGAGGCCCTCTGAGCTCCAGCACCTTGCAGTGTGGAGACAGCCCCTGCCAGCAACCTCCTCTCCAAGGAGGCCTCAACCGAGGCCTAGTCCCAGGGAAAGGCACCAGCGGGGATGAACCTGGGGAGGCGCCCGGGAATGTCTGGACCCAGTCCCCGCAGCCTGCCCCTTGGTGGGGCACTACCCCCGGAGGCCAGGAAGGTCTGGGCAAGGCTGGCCAGGGGCAGGGGCCCTGCTGGGTCCTGCCCCTGGCCTGTGGGGCCTCTGAGCATGACCGGCACTCTCCCGCTGGACACCTCCCCGACTGCCTCCAAAGGCCGGTTTGACAACACTCGCGCCCGCTGTTCCCGCCAGGCACGCACAATGCTCCCAAGCCCGGGAGAAAAGCGCTTCGGGCTGGTGCTCTCTCCGGGCCCTTGCCCCTGAGCCTGGGGGCCAGGCAGGGGGAACACACTCCCAGGCCAAGGCAGAACGACATGCACATGTCTGTTCCTGCCCCCTACACCGGCAGAGAGCTCGGGGGAGCCAGAGACTGCCAGGCTGCTGCTGGGCTGGCTGCCTGTGTGGGACGGGGCAGAGCCGACCTAGGGGCAAGTTGGGCCTCTTGCTTTCCCTGCTGCCCTGAGGCTGCTGGGTCAAAGAGGTCTTGGGCATCCAGCCCTTTGCTGGTCCCTTCCCTCTGACGAGGCCCTCTGAGCTCCAGCACCTTGCAGTGTGGAGACAGCCCCTGCCAGCAACCTCCTCTCCAAAGAGGCCTAAACCGAGGCCTACGCCCAGCGGAAAGGCACCAGCGGGGATGATCCTGGGGAGGCGCACGGACATGTCTGGACCCAGTCCCCGCAGCCTGCCCCTTGGTGGGGCAGTACCCCCGGAGGCCAGAGAGGTCTGGGCAAGGCTGGCCAGGGGCAGGGGCCCTGCTGGGTCCTGACCCTGGCCTGTGGGGCCTCTGAGCACAACCGGCCCTCTCCCACTGGAAGACCTCCCCGGCTGCCTCCAAAGTCCTGTTTGCAAACACTCCCGCCCGCTGTTCACGCCAGGCTCGCACAATGCTCCCAAGCCCGGGAGAAAAGCGCTTTGGAGTGATGCTCTCTGCGGGCCCTTGCCCCTGAGCCTGGGGGCCAGGCAGTGGGTCCACACTCCCAGACCAAGGCAGAACCACATGCACACGTCTGTTCCTGACCCCTGCACCGGCAGAGAGCTCGGGGGAGCCAGAGTCTGTCAGGCAGCTGCTGGGCTGGCCGCCTGTGTGGGAAGGGGCAGAGCCGACCTAGGGGCAAGTTGGGCCTCTTGCTCTCCCTGCTGCCCTGAGGCTGCTGGGCCAAAGAGGTCTTGGGCATCCAGTCCCTTGCTGGTCCCTTCCCTCTGACGAGGCCCTCTGTGCTCCAGCACCTTGCAGTGTGGACACAGCCCCTGCCAGGAACCTCCTCTCCAAGGAGGCCTCAACCGAGGCCTAGTCCCAGGGAAAGGCAGCAGCGGGGATGAACCTGGGGAGGCGCCCGGGAATGTCTGGACCCAGTCCCCGCAGCCTGCCCCTTGGTGTGGCAGTACCCCCGGAGGCCAGGAAGGTCTGGGCAAGGCTGGCCAGGGGCTGGGGCCCTGCTGGGTCCTGCCCCTGGCCTGTGGGGCCTCTGAGCACAACCGGCCCTCTCCCACTGGAAGACCTCCCCGGCTGCCTCCAAAGGCCGGTTTGCAAGCGCTCCCGCCCACTGTTCCCAGCCGGCGCGTACAATGCTCCCAAGCCCGGGAGAAAAGCGCTTCGGGGTGGTGCTCTCACCGGGCCCTTGCCCCTGAGCCTGGGGGCAATGCAGGGGGAACACACTCCCAGGTCAAGGCAGAACCACATGCACACGTCTGTTCCTGCCCCCTGCACCGGCAGAGAGCTCAGGGGAGCCAGAGTCTGTCAGGCAGCTGCTGGGCTGGCCGCCTGTGTGGGAAGGGGCAGAGCCGACCTAGGGGCAAGTTGGGCCTCTTGCTCTCCCTGCTGCCCTGAGGCTGCTGGGCCAAAGAGGTCTTGGGCATCCAGCCCCTTGCTGGTCCCTTCCCGCTGACGAGGCCCTCTGAGCTCCAGCACCTTGCAGTGTGGAGACAGCCCCTGCCAGCAACCTCCTCTCCAAGGAGGCCTCAACCGAGGCCTAGGCCCAGGGGAAAGGCACCAGCGGGGATGAGACTGGGGAGGCGCCCGGGCATGTCTGGACCCAGTCCCCGCAGCCTGCCCCTTGGTGGGGCTGTAACCCCGGAGGCAGGAAGGTCTGGGCAAGGCTGGCCAGGGGCTGGGGCCCTGCTGGGTCCTGCCCCTGGCCTGTGGGGCCTCTGAGCGCAACCGGCCCTCTTCCACTGGAAGACCTCCCCGGCTGCCTCCAAAGGCCGGTTTGCAAAAACTCCCGCCCACTGTTCCCACCAAGCACGCAAAATGCTCCCAAGCCCGGGAGAAAAGCGCTTCGGGGTGGTGCTCTCTCCGGGCCCTTGCCCCTGAGCCTGGGGGCCAGGCAGGGGGAACACACTCCCAACCAAGGCAGAACCACATGCACACGTCTGTTCCTCCCCCCTGCACCGGCAGAGAGCTCGGGGGAGCCAGAGTCTGTCAGGCAGCTGCTGGGCTGGCCGCCTGTGTGGGAAGGGGCAGAGCCGACCTAGGGGCAAGTTGGGCCTCTTGCTCTCCCTGCTGCACTGAGGCTGCTGGGCCAAAGAGGTCTTGGGCATCCAGCCCCTTGCTGGTCCCTTCCCGCTGACGAGGCCCTCTGAGCTCCAGCACCTTGCAGTGTGGAGACAGCCCCTGCCAGCAACCTCCTCTCCAAGGAAGCCTCAACCGAGGCCTAGGCCCAGGGGAAAGGCACCAGCGGGGATGAGCCTGGGGAGGCGCCCAGCCATGTCTGGACCCAGTCCCCGCAGCCTGCCCCTTGGTGGGGCTGTACACCCGGAGGCCAGGAAGGTCTGGGCAAGGCTGCCAGGGGCAGGGACACTGCTGGGTCCTGCCCCTGGCCTGTGGGGCCTCTGAGCACAACCGGCACTCTCCAGCTGAAAGACCTCCCCGTCTGCCTCCAAAGGCCGGTTTGCAAGCTCTCCAGCCCGCTGTTCCCGCCAGGCCCGCACAATGCTCCCAAGCCCGGGAGAAAAGCGCTTCGGGCTGGTGCTCTCTCCGGGCCTTTGCCCCTGAGCCTGGGGGCCAGGCAGTGGGTCCACACTCCAAGACCATGGCAGAACCACATGCACACGTCTGTTCCTGCCCCCTGCACCGGCAGAGAGCTCGGGGAAGGCAGAGTCTGTCAGGCAGCTGCTGGGCTGGCCGCCTGTGTGGGAAGGGGCAGAGCCGACCTAGGGGCAAGTTGGGCCTCTTCATCTCCCTGCTGCCCTGAGGCTGCTGGGCAAAAGAGGTCTTGGGCATCCAGCCCTTTGCTGGTCCCTTCCCTCTGACGAGGCCCTCTGAGCTCCAGCACCTTGCAATGTGGAGACAGCCCCTGCCAGCAACCTCCTCTCCAAGGAGGCCTTAACCGAGGCCTAGGCCCAGGGGAAATGCACCAGCGGGGATGAGCCAGGGGAGGCGCCCGGGCATGTCTGGACCCAGTCCCCTCAGCCTGCCCCTTGGTGGGGCAGTACCCCCGGAGGCCAGGAAGATCTGGGCAAGGCTGGCCAGGGGCAGGCGCCCTGCTGGGTCCTGCCCCTGGCCTCTGGGGCCTCTGAGCACAACCGGCCCTCTCACACTGGAAGACCTCCCGGCTGCCTCAAAAGGCCGGTTTGCAAGCACTCCCGCACGCTGTTCCCGCCAGGCACGCACAATGCTCCCAAGACCGGGAGAAGAGCACTTCGGGGTGTTGCTCTCTCCGGGCCCTTACCCCTGAGCCTGGGGGCCAGGCAGTGGGTCCACACTCCCAGACCAAGGCAGAGCCACATGCACACGTCTGTTCCTGACCCCTGCACCGGCAGAGAGCTCGGTGGAGCCAGAGTCTGTCAGGCAGCTGCTGGGCTGGCCGCCTGTGTGGGAAGGGGCAGAGCCGACCTAGGGGCAAGTTGGGCCTCTTGCTCTCCCTGCTGCCCTGAGGCTGCTGGGCCAAAGAGGTCTTGGGCATCCAGCCCCTTGCTGGTCCCTTCCCTCTGACGAGGCCCTCTGAGCTCCAGCACCTTGCAGTGTGGAGACAGCCCCTGCCAGCAACCTCCTCTCCAAGGAGGCCTCAACCGAGGCCTAGGCCCAGGGGAAAGGCACCAGCGGGGATGAGACTGGGGAGGCGCCCGGGCATGTCTGGACCCAGTCCCCGCAGCCTGCCCCTTGGTGGGGCTGTAACCCCGGAGGCAGGAAGGTCTGGGCAAGGCTGGCCAGGGGCAGGGGCCCTGCTGGGTCCTGCCCCTGGCCTGTGGGGCCTCTGAGCACAACCGGCCCTCTCCCACTGGAAGACCTCCCCGGCTGCCTCCAAAGGCCGGTTTGCAAGCACTCCCGCCCACTGTTCCCACCAAGCACGCAAAATGCTCCCAAGCCCGGGAGAAAAGCGCTTCGGGGTGGTGCTCTCTCCGGGCCCTTGCCCCTGAGCCTGGGGGCCAGGCAGGGGGAACACACTCCCAGGCCAAGGCAGAACGACATGCACACGTCTGCTCCTGCCCCCTACACCGGCAGAGAGCTCGGGGGAGCCAGAGACTGCCAGGCTGCTGCTGGGCTGGCTGCCTGTGTGGGACGGGGCAGAGCCGACCTAGGGGCAAGTTGGGCCTCTTGCTCTCCCTGCTGCCCTGAGGCTGCTGGGCCAAAGAGGTCTTGGGCATCCAGCCCCTTGCTGGTCCCTTCCCTCTGACGAGGCCCTCTGAGCTCCAGCACCTTGCAGTGTGGAGAAAGCCCCTGCCAGCAACCTCCTCTCCAAGGAGGCCTCAACCGAGGCCTAGGCCCAGGGGAAAGGCACCAGCGGGGATGAGCCTGGGGAGGCGCCCGGGCATATCTGGACCCAGTCCCCGCAGCCTGCCCCTTGGTGGGGCAGTACCCCCGGAGGCCAGAGAAGTCTGGGCAAGGCTCGCCAGGGGCAGGCGCCATGCTGGGTCCTTCCCCTGGCCTCTGGGGCCTCTGAGCACAACCGGCCCTCTCCCACTGGAAGACCTCCCCGGCTGCCTCCAAAGGCCGGTTTGCAAGCACTCCAGCCCGCTGTTCCCGCCAGGCACGCACAATGCTCCCAAGCCCGGGAGAAAAGCACTTCGGGGTGTTGCTCTCTCCGGGCCCTTGCCCCTGAGCCTGGGGGCCAGGCAGGGGGAACACACTCCCAGGCCAAGGCAGAACCACATGCACACGTCTGTTCCTGCCCCCTGCACCGGCAGAGAGCTCAGGGGAGCCGGAGTCTGTCAGGCAGCTGCTGGGCTGGCCGCCTGTGTGGGAAGGGGCAGAGCCGACCTAGGGGCAAGTTGGGCCTCTTGCTCTCCCTGCTGCCCTGAGGCTGCTGGGCCAAAGAGGTCTTGGGCATCCAGCCCCTTGCTGGTCCCTTCCCTCTGACGAGGCCCTCTGAGCTCCAGCACCTTGCAGTGTGGAGACAGCCCCTGCCAGCAACCTCCTCTCCAAGGAGGCCTCAACCGAGGCCTAGGCCCAGGGGAAAGGCACCAGCGGGGATGAGCCTGGGGAGGCGCCCGGGCATGTCTAGACCCAGTCAACGCAGCCTGCCCCTTGGTGGGGCAGTACCCCCGGAGGCCAGGAAGGTCTGGGCAAGGCTGGCCTGGGGCAGGCGCCCTGCTGGGTCCTGCCCCTGGCCTCTGGGGCCTCTGAGCACAACCGGCCCTCTCCCACTGGAAGACCTCCCCGGCTGCCTCCAAAGGCCGGTTTGCAACACTCCCGCCCGCTGTTCCCGCCAGGCACGCACAATGCTCCCAAGCCCGGGAGAAAAGCACTTCGGGGTGTTGCTCTCTCCGGGCCCTTGCCCCTGAGCCTGGGGGCCAGGCAGTGGGTCCACACTCCCAGACAAAGGCAGAACCACATGCACACGTCTGTTCCTGACCCCTGCACTGGCAGAGAGCTCGGGGGAGCCAGAGTCTGTCAGGCAGCTGCTGGGCTGGCCGCCTGTGTGGGAAGGAGCAGAGCCGACCTAGGGGCAAGTTGGGCCTCTTGCTCTCCCTGCTGCCCTGAGGCTGCTGGGCCAAAGAGGTCTTGGGCATCCAGCCCCTTGCTGGTCCCTTCCCTCTGACGAGGCCCTCTGAGCTCCAGCACCTTGCAGTGTGGAGACAGCCCCTGCCAGCAACCTCCTCTCCAAGGAGGCCTCAACCGAGGCCTAGGCCCAGGGGAAAGGCACCAGCGGGGATGATCCTGGGGAGGCGCACGGACATGTCTGGACCCAGTCCCCGCAGCCTGCCCCTTGGTGGGTCTGTACCCCCGGTGGCCAGGAAGGTCTGGGCAAGGCTGCCAGGGGCAGGGACACTGCTGGGTCCTGCCCCTGGCCTGTGGGGCCTCTGAGCACAACCGGCACTCACCCGCTGGAAGACCTCTCCGTCTGCCTCCAAAGGCCGGTTTGCAAGCACTCCAGCCCGCTGTTCCCGCCAGGCCCGCACAATGCTCCCAAGCCCGGGAGAAAAGCGCTTCGGGCTGGTGCTCTCTCCGGGCCCTTGCCCCTGAGCCTGGGAGCCAGGCAGGGGGAACACACTCCCAGGCCAAGGCAGAACGACATGCACACGTCTGTTCCTGCCCCCTACACCGGCAGAGAGCTCGGGGGAGCCAGAGACTGCCAGGCTGCTGCTGGGCTGGCTGCCTGTGTGGGACGGGGCAGAGCCGACCTAGGGGCAAGTTGGGCTTCTTGCTCTCCCTGCTGCCCTGAGGCTGCTGGGTCAAAGAGGTCTTGGGCATCCAGCCCTTTGCTGGTCCCTTCCCTCTAACGAGGCCCTCTGAGCTCCAGCACCTTGCAGTGTGGAGACAGCCCCTGCCAGCAACCTCCTCTCCAAAGAGGCCTCAACCGAGGCCTACGCCCAGGGGAAAGGCACCAGCGGGGATGATCCTGGGGAGGCGCACGGACATGTCTGGACCCAGTCCCCGCAGCCTGCCCCTTGGTGGGGCAGTACCCCCGGAGGCCAGGAAGGTCTGGGCAAGGCTGGCCAGGGGCAGGGGCCCTGCTGGGTCCTGACCCTGGCCTGTGGGGCCTCTGAGCACAACCGGCCCTCTCCCACTGGAAGACCTCCCCGGCTGCCTCCAAAGTCCTGTTTGCAAACACTCCCGTCCGCTGTTCACGCCAGGCTCGCACAATGCTGCCAAGCCCGGGAGAAAAGCGCTTCGGGGTGGTGCTCTCTCCGGGCCCTTGCCCCTGAGCCTGGGGGCAAGGCAGGGGGAACACACTCCCAGGCGACAGCAGAACCACATGCCCACGTCTGTTCCTGTCCCCTGCACTGCCAGAGAGCTTGGGGGAGCCAGAGTCTGTCAGGCAGCTGCTGGGTTGGCCGCCTGTGTGGGAAGGGGCAGAGCCGCCCTAGGGGCAAGTTGGGCCTCTTGCTCTCCCTGCTGCCCTGAGGCTGCTGGGCCAAAGAGGTCTTGGGCATCCAGCCCCTTACTGGTCCCTTCCCTCTGACGAGGCCCTCTGAGCTCCAGCACCTTGCAGTGTGGAGACAGCCCCTGCCAGCAACCTCCTCTCCAAGGAGGCCTCAACCGAGGCCTAGGCCCAGGGGAAAGGCACCAGCGGGGATGAGCCAGGGGAGGCGCCCGAGCATGTCTGGACCCAGTCCCCGCAGCCTGCCCCTTGGTGGGGCAGTACCCCCGGAGGCCAGGAAGGTCTGGGCAAGGCTGGCCAGGGGCACGGGCCCTGCTGCGTCCTGCCCCTGGCCTGTGGGGCCTCTGAGCACAACCGGCCCTCTCCCACTGGAAGACCTCCCCGGCTGCCTCCAAAGGCCGGTTTGCAAGCGCTCCCTCCCACTGTTCCCATCAGGCGTGCACAATGCTCCCAAGCCCGGGAGATAAGCGCTTCAGGGTGGTGCTCTCTCCGGGCCCTTGCCCCTGAGCCTGGGGGCAAAGCAGGGTGTCCACACTCCCAGGCCAAGGCAGAACCACATGCACACTTCTGATCTGCCCACTGCACCGGCAGAGAGCTCGGCAGAGACAGAGTCTGTCAGGCAGCTGCTGGGCTGGCCGCCTGTGTGGGAAGGGGCAGAGCCGCCCTAGGGGCAAGTTGGGCCTCTTGCTCTCCCTGCTGCCCTGAGGCTGCTGGGCCAAAGAGGTCTTGGGCATCCAGACCCTTGCTGGTCCCTTCCCTCTGACGAGGCCCTCTGAGCTCCAGCACCTTGCAGTGTGGAGACAGCCCCTGCCAGCAACCACCTCTCCAAGGAGGCCTCAACTGAGGCCTAGGCCCAGGGGAAAGGCACCAGCGGGGATGAGCCAGGGGAAGCGCCCGGGCATGTCTGGACCCAGTCCCCGCAGCCTGCCCCTTGGTGGGGCTGTAACCCCAGAGGCAGGACGGTCTGTGCAAGGCTGGCCAGGGGCAGGGGCCCTCCTGGGTCCTGCCCCTGGCCTGTGGGGCCTCTGAGCACAACCGGCCCTCTCCCACTGGAAGACCTCCCCGGCTGCCTCCAAAGGCCGGTTTGCAAGCGCTCCCGCCTACTGTTCCCACCAGGCGCGCACAATGCTCCCAAGTCCGGGAGAAAAGCGCTTCGGGGTGGTGCTCTCTCCGGGCCCTTGCCTCTGAGCCTGGGGGCAATGCAGGGGGAACACACTCCCAGGCCAAGGCAGAACCACATGCACACGTCTGTTCCTGCCCCCTGCACAGGCAGAGAGCTAGGGGAGCCAGAGTCTTTCAGGCAGCTGCTGGGCTGGCCACCTGTGTGGGAAGGGGCAGAGCCGACCTAGGGGCAAGTTGGGCCTCTTGCTCTCCCTGCTGCCCTGAGGCTGCTGGGCCAAAGAGGTCTTGGGCATCCAGCCCCTTACTGGTCCCTTCCCTCTGACGAGGCCCTCTGAGCTCCAGCACCTTGCAGTGTGGAGACAGCCCCTGCCAGCAACCTCTCTCCAAGGAGGCCTCAACCGAGGCCTAGGCCCAGGGGAAAGGCACCTGCGGGGATGAGCCAGGGGAGGCGCTCGGCCATGTCTGGACCCAGTCCCCGCAGCCTGCCCCTTGGTGGGGCAGTACCCCCGGAGGCGAGGAAGATCTGTGCAAGGCTGGCCAGGAGCAGGGGCCCTGCTGGGTCCTGCCCCTGGCCTGTGGGGCCTCTGAGCACAACCGGCCCTCTCTCGTTGGAAGACCTCCCCGGCTGCCTCCAATGGCCGGTTTGCAAGCCCTCATGCCCGTTGTTCCAACCAGCCGCGCACAATGCTCCCTAGCCCGGGAGAAAAGCATTTTTGGGTGGTGCTTACTCCGGGCCCTTGGAAGACCTCCCCGGCTGCCTCCAAAGGCCAGTTTGCAAGCACTCCTGCCTGCTGTTCCCGCCAGCCGCGCACAATGCTCCCAAGCCCGGGAGAAAAGCATTTTGGGGTGGTGCTCACTCCCGGCCCTTGGAAGACCTCCCCGGCTGCCTCCAAAGGCTGGTTTTCAAGAACTCCCTCCCGCTGTCCCGCCATCCGTGCAAATGCTCCAAGCCCAGGAGAAAAGCGCTTCGGGGTGGTGCTCTCTCCCGGCCCTTGGAAGACCTCCCCGGCTGCCTCCAAAGGCTGGTTTTCAAGAACTCCCTCCCGCTGTCCCGACAGCCGCACACAATGCTCCCAATCACGGGAGAAAAGCGCTTCGGGGTGGTGCTCTCTCCGGGCCCTTGGAAGACCTCCCCGGCCGCCTCCAAAGGCCGGTTTGCAAGCACTCATGCCCGCTGTTCCCGCCAGCCGCGCACAATGCTCCCAAGCCCGGGAGAAAAGCGCTTCGGGGTGGTGCTCTCTACAGGCCCTTGGAAGACCTCCCCCGCTGCCTCCAAAGGCCGGTTTGCAAGGACTCCTTCCTGCTGTTCCCGCCAGCCACGCACAATGCTCCCAAGCCCGGGAGAAAAGCATTTTGGGGTGGTGCTCACTCCGGGCCCTTGGAAGACCTCCCCGGCTGCCTCCAAAGGCCAGTTTGCAAGCACTCCTGCCTGCTGTTCCCGCCAGCCGCGCACAATGCTCCCAAGCCCGGGAGAAAAGCGCTTCAGGGTGGTGCTCTCTCCGGGCACCTTCAAGACCTCCCCGGCTGCCACCAAAGGCACGTTTGTAAGTACTCATTCCCGCTGCTTCCGCCAGCCACGCACAATGCTCCCAAGCCCGGGAGAAAAGCATTTTGGGGTAGTGATCAGTCCGGGCCCTTGGAAGACCTCCCCGGCTCTCCCCAAAGGCCGGATTGGAAGCACTCCCACTCGCTGTTCCCGCCATCCGCGCAAATGTTCCAAGCCCGGGAGAAAAGCGCTTCGGGGTGGTGCTCTCTCCTGGCCCTTGGAAGACCTCCCCGGCTGCCTCCAAAGGGCGGTTTGCAAGCACTCCCGCCCGCTGTTCCCGCCACCCGCGCACAATGCTCCCAATCACGGGAGAAAAGCGCTTCGGGGTGGTGCTCTCTACAGGCCCTTGGAAGACCTCCCCCGCTGCCTCCAAAGGCCGGTTTGCAAGCACTCATGCCCGTTGTTCCCACCAGCCGCGCACAATGCTCCCAAGCCCAGGAGAAAAGCATTTTGGGGTGGTGCTCACTCCGGGCCCTTGGAAGACCTCCCCGGCTGCCTCCAAAGGCCAGTTTGCAAGCACTCCTACCTGCTGTTCCCGCCAGCCGCGCACAATGCTCCCAAGCCTGGGAGAAAAGCGCTTCGGGGTTGTGCTCTCTCCGGGCACTTTCAAGACCTCCCCGGCTGCCTCCAAAGGCCGGTTTGTAAGTACTCATTCCCGCTGCTTCCGCCAGCCACGCACAATGCTCCCAATCCCGGGAGAAAAGCATTTTGGGGTGGTGCTCTCTCCGGGCCCTTGGAAGACCTCCCGGGCTGCCTCCAAAGGCCGGTTTGTAAGCACTCATGTCCGCTGTTCCCGACAGCCGCACACAATGCTCCCAAGCCCGGGAGAAAAGCATTTTGGGGTGGTGATCAGTCCGGGCCCTTGGAAGACCTCCCCGGCTGCCTCCAAAGGACAGTTTGCAAGCACTCATGCCCGCTGTTACCGCCAGCCGCGCACAATGCTCCCAAGACCGTGAGAAATGCGCTTCGGGGTGGTGTTCTCTCCGGGACCATGGAGGACGTCCCCGGCTGCCCCCAAAGGCCGCTTTGCAAGCACTCCAACTCGCTGTTCCCGCCAGCCACACACAATGTTCCAAAACCCCGGAGAAAAGCGCTTCGGGGTGGTGCTCTCTCCGGGCCCTTGGAAGACTTCTCTGGCTGCCTCCAAAGGCCGGTTTGCAAGAATTCCCTCCCGCTGTTCCACCAGCCGCACACAATGCTCCAAAACCCGAGAGAAAAGCCCTTCGAGGTGGTGTTCTCTCCGGGCCCTTGGAAGACCTCCCCGGCTGCCTCCAAAGGCCGGTTGCAAGCACTCCTGCCTGCTGTTCCCGCCACACGCGCACAATGCACCCAAGCCCGGGAGAAAAGCGCTTCGGGGTGGTGCTCTCTCCGGGCCTTTGGAAGACCTCCCCGGCTGCCTCCAAAGGCCGGTTTGCAAGGACTCCTTCCTGCTGTTCCCGCCAGGCACGCACAATGCTCCCAATCCTGGGAGAAAAGTGCCTCGGGATGGTGCTCTCTCCGGGCCCTTGGAAGACCTCCCCGGCTACCTCCAAAGGCGGGTTTGCAAGTACTCATTCCCGCTGTTCCCGCCAGCTGCGCACAATGCTCCCAAGCCCGGGAGAAAAGCATTTTGCGGTGGTGCTCTCTCCGGGCCCTTGGAAGACTACCCCGGCTGCCTCTAAAGGCCGGTTTGCAAGCACTCAGGCCCGCTGTTCCCGCCAGCCGCGTACAATGCTCCCTAGCCCGGGAGAAAAGCATTTTGGGGTGGTGCTCACTCCGGGCCCTTGAAAGACCTGCCCGGCTGCCTCCAAAGTCCGGTTTGCAAGAACTCATGCCCGCTGTTCCCGCCAGCCGCGCACAATGCTCCCAAGACAGGGAGAAATGCGCTTCGGGTTGGTGTTCTCTCCGTGCCCATGGAGGACCTCCCCGGCTGCCCCCAAAGGCCGGTTTGCAATCACTCCCACTCACTGTTCCGGCCAGCCACGCACATGCTCCAAAACACGGGAGAGAAGCGCTTTGGGGTGGTGCTCTCTCCCGGCCCTTGGAAGACTTCCCCGGCTGCCTCCAAAGGCCGGTTTGCAAGAACTCCCTCCCGCTGTCCCGCCAGCCGCACACAATGCTCCCAATCACGGGAGAAAAGCGCTTCGGGGTGGTGCTCTCTCAGGGCCCTTTGAAGACCTCCCCGGCTGCCTCCAATGGCCGGTATGCAAGCACTCATGCCCGCTGTTCCCACCAGCCGTGGACAATGCTCCCAAGCACGGGAGAAAAGCATTTTGGGGTGGTGCTCACTCCTTGCCCTTGGAAGACCTCGGCGCCTGCCTCCAAAGGCCGGTTTGCAAGCACTCCTGCCTGCTGTTCCCGCCACCCGCGCACACTTCTCCCA
Organism: Dama dama; assembly: GCF_033118175.1. Lineage (NCBI taxonomy): Eukaryota > Metazoa > Chordata > Mammalia > Artiodactyla > Cervidae > Dama > Dama dama. The sequence goes on from NW_026870900.1 coordinate 3,185,889, forward strand.
AGCCCGGGAGAAAAGCGCATCGGGGTGGTGTTCACTCCGGGCCCATGGAGGACCTCCCCGTCTGCCCCCAAAGGCCGGTTTGCAAGCATTCGCACTAGCTGTTCCCGCCAGCCATGCAAATGCTCCCAAGCCGGGGGGAAAAGCATTTTGGGGTGGTGCTCTCTCCGGGCCCTTGCCCCTGTGCCTGGGGGCCAGGCAGGGGGTCCACACTCCCAGGCCAAGGCAGAACCACATGCACACGTTTGTTCCTGCCCCCTGCACAGGCAGAGAGCTCGGGGGAGCCAGAGTCTGGCAGGCAGCTGCTGGGCTGGCTGCCTGTGTGGGAAGGGGCAGAGCCGACCTAGGGGCAAGATGTGGCCTCTTGCTCTCCCTGCTGCCCTGAGGTTGCTGGGCCAAAGAGGTCTTGAGCATCCAGCCCCTTGCTGGTCCCTTCCCTCTGACGAGGCCCTCTGAGCTCCAGCATCTCGCAGTGTGGAGACAGCCCCTGCCAGCCACCTCCTCTCCAAGGAGGCCTCAACCGAGGCCTAGGCCCAGGGAAAAGGCACCAGCGGGAATGAGCATGGGGAGGCGCCCGGGCATGTCTGGACCCAGTCGCCGCAGCCTGCCCCTTGGTGGGGCAGTACTCCCGGAGGCCAGGAAGGTCTGGGCAAGGCTGGCCAGGGGCAGGGGCCCTGCTGGGTCCTGCCCCTGGCCTGTGGGGCCTCTGAGCACGACCGGCCCTCTCCCACTGGAAGACCTCCCCGGCTGCCTCCAAGGCTGGTTTGCAAGCCCTCCCGCCCACTGTTCCCACCAGGCGCGCACAATGCTCCCAAGCCCGAGAGAAAAGCGTTTCGGGGTGGTGCTCTCTACGGGCCCTTGCCCCTGAGCCTGGGGGCCAGGCAGGGGGTCCATACTCCCAGGCCAAGGCAGAACGACATGCACACGTCTGTTCCTGCCCCCTACACCGGCAGAGAGCTCGGGGGAGCCAGAGTCTGTCAGGCAGCTGCTGGGCTGGCCCCCTGTGTGGGAAGGGGCAGAGCCTACCTAGGGGCAAGTTGGGCCTCTTGCTTTCCCTGCTGCCCTGAGGCTGCTGGGCCAAAGAGGTCTTGGGCATCCAGCCCCTTGCTGGTCCCTTCCCTCTGACGAGGCCCTCTGAGCTCCACCACCTTGCAGTGTGGAGACAGCCCCTGCCAGCCACCTCTTCTCCAAGGAGGCCACAACCGAGGCCTAGGCCCAGGGGAAAGGCACCAGCGGGGATGACACAGGGGAGGCGCCCGGGCATGTCTGGACCCAGTCCCCGCAGCCTGCCCCTTGGTGGGGCAGGACCCCCGGAGGCCAGGAAGGTCTGGGCAAAGCTGGCCAGGGACAGGGGCCCTGCTGTGTACTGTCCCTGGCCTGTGGGGCCTCTGAGCACAACCGGCCCTCTCCCGCTGGAAGACTTCCCCGGCTGCCTCCAAAGTCCGGTTTGCCAACACTCCGCCCACTGTTCCCACCAGGAACGCACAATGCTCCCAAGCCCGGGAGAAAAGCACTTCGGGGTGGTGCTCTCTCCGGGCCCTTGCCCCTGAGACTGGGGCCAGGCAGCTGATCCACACTCCCAGGCCAAGGAAGAACCACATGCACACGTCTGTTCCTGCCCCCTGCACCGGCAGAGAGCTCAGGGGAGCCAGAGTCTGTCAGGCAGCTGCTGGGCTGGCCGCCTGTGTGGGAAGGGGCAGAGCCGACCTAGGGGCAAGTTGGGCCTCTTGCTCTCCCTGCTGCCCTGAGGCTGCTGGGCCAAAGAGGTCTTGGGCATCCAGCCCCTTGCTGGTCCCTTCCCTCTGACGAGGCCCTCTGAGCTCCAGCACCTTGCAGTGTGGAGACAGCCCCTGCCAGCAATCTCCTCTCCAAGGAGGCCTCGACCGAGGCCTAGGCCCAGGGGAAAGGCACCAGCGGGGATGACCCTGGGGAGGCGCCCGGGCATGTCTGGACCCAGTCCCCGCAGCCTGCCCCTTGGTGGGGCTGTACCCCCGGAGGCAGGAAGGTCTGGGCAAGGCTGGCCAGGGGCAGGGGCCCTGCTGGGTCCTGCCCCTGGCCTGTGGGGCCTCTGAGCACAACCGGCCCTCTCCCACTGGAAGACCTCCCCGGCTGCCTCCAGAGGCCGGTTTGCAAGCACTCCCGCCCACTGTTCCCACCAGGCGCGCACAATGCTCCCAAGCCCGGGAGAAAAGCGCTTCGGGGTGGTGCTCTCTTCGGGCCCTTGCCCCTGAGCCTGGGGGCCAGGCAGGTGATCCACACTCCCAGGCCAAGGCAGAACCACATGCACACGTCTGTTCCTGCCCCCTGCACCGGCAGAGAGCTCGCGGGAGACAGAGTCTTTCAGGCAGCTGCTGGGATGGCCACCTGTGTGGGAAGGGGCAGAGCTGACCTAGGGGCAAGTTGGGCCTCTTGCTCTCCCTGCTGCCCTGAGGCTGCTGGGCCAAAGAGGTCTTGGGCATCCATCCCCTTACTGGGCCCTTCCATCTGACGAGGCCCTCTGAGCTCCAGCACCTTGCAGTGTGGAGACAGCCCCTGCCAGCAACCTCCTCTCCAAGGAGGCCTCAACCGAGGCCTAGGCCTAGGGGAAAGGCACCAGCGGGGATGAGCCTGGGGAGGCGCCTGGCCATGTCTGGACCCAGTCCCCCCAACCTGCCCTTTGGTGGCGCAGTACGCCCGGAGGCCAGGAAGGTCTGGGCAAGGCTGCCAGGGCCAGGGACACTGCTGGGTCCTGCCCCTGGCATGTGGGGCGTCTGAGCACAACCGGCACTCTCCCGCTGGAAGACCTCCCCGTCTGCCTCCAAAGGACGGTTTGCAAGCACTCCCACCCGCTGTTCCCGCCAGGCACGCACAATGCTCCCAAGCCCGGGAGAAAATCGCTTCGGGCTGGTGCTCTCTCCGGGCCCTTGCCCCTGAGCCTGGGGGCCAGGCAGGGGGAACACACTCCCAGGCCAAGTCAGAACGACATGCACACGTCTGTTCCTGCCCCCTACACCGGCAGAGAGCTCGGGGGAGCCAGAGACTGCCAGGCTGCTGCTGGGCTGGCTGCCTGTGTGGGACGGGGCAAGCCGACCTAGGGGCAAGTTGGGCCTCTTGATCTCCCTGCTGCCCTGAGGCTGCTGGGTCAAAGAGGTCTTGGGCATCCAGCCCTTTGCTGGTCCCTTCCCTCTGACGAGGCCCTCTGAGCTCCAGCACCTTGCAGTGTGGAGACAGCCCCTGCCAGCAACCTCCTCTCCAAGGAGGCCTCAACCGAGGCCTAGTCCCAGGGAAAGGCACAAGCGGGGATGAACCTGGGGAGGCGCCCGGGCATGTCTGGACCCAGTCCCCGCAGCCTGCCCCTTGGTGGGGCAGTACCCCCGGAGGCCAGGAAGGTCTGGGCAAGGCTGGCCAGGGGCAGGGGCCCTGCTGGGTCCTGCCCCTGGCCTGTGGGGCCTCTGAGCACAACCGGCCCTCTCCCACTGGAAGACCTCCCCGGCTGCCTCCAAAGGCCGGTTTGCAAGCACTCCCGCCCGATCTTCCCGCCAGGAACGCACAATGCTCCCAAGACCGGGAGAAAAGCACTTCGGGGTGTTGCTCTCTCCGGGCCCTTGCCCCTGAGCCTGGGGGCCAGGCAGTGGGTCCACACTCCCAGACCAAGGCAGAACCACATGCACACGTCTGTTCCTGACCCCTGCACCGGCAGAGAGCTCGGGGGAGCCAGAGTCTGTCAGGCAGCTGCGGGGCTGGCCGCCTGTGTGGGAAGGGGCAGAGCCGACCTAGGGGCAAGTTGGGCCTCTTGCTCTCCCTGCTGCCCTGAGGCTGCTGGGCCAAAGAGGTCTTGGGCATCCAGCCCCTTGCTGGTCCCTTCCCCCTGACGAGGCCCTCTGAGCTCCAGCACCTTGCAGTGTGGAGACAGCCCCTGCCAGCAACCTCCTCTCCAAAGAGGCCTCAACCGAGGCCTACTCCCAGGGGAAAGGCACCAGCGGGGATGATCCTGGGGAGGCGCACGGACATGTCTGGACCCAGTCCCCGCAGCCTGCCCCTTGGTGGGGCAGTACCCCCGGAGGCCAGGAAGGTCTGGGCAAGGCTGGCCAGGGGCAGGGGCCCTGCTGGGTCCTGCCCCTGGCCTGTGGGGCCTCTGAGCACAACCGACCCTCTCCCACTGGAAGACCTCCCCGGCTGCCTCCAAAGGCCGGTTTGCAAGCGCTCCCGCCCACTGTTCCCAGCAGGCGGGCACAATGCTCCCAAGCCCGGGAGAAAAGCGCTTCAGGGTGGTGCTCTCACCGGGCCCTTGCCCCTGAGCCTGGGGGCAATGCAGGGGGAACACACTCCCAGGCCAAGGCAGAACCACATGCACACGTCTGTTCATGCCCCCTGCACCGGCAGAGAGCTCGCGGGAGCCAGAGTCTGTCAGGCAGCTGCTGGGCTGGCCGCCTGTGTGGGAAGGGGCAGAGCTTACCTAGGGGCAAGTTGGGCCTCTTGCTCTCCCTGCTGCCCTGAGGCTGCTGGGCCAAAGAGGTCTTGGGCATCCAGCCCCTTGCTGGTCCCTTCCATCTGACGAGGCCCTCTGAGCTCCAGCACCTTGCAGTGTGGAGACAGCCCCTGCCAGCAACCTCCTCTCCAAGGAGGCCTCAACCGAGGCCTAGTCCCAGGGAAAGGCACCAGCGGGGATGAACCTAGGGAGGCGCCCGGGAATGTCTGGACCCAGTCCCCGCAGCCTGCCCCTTGGTGGGGCAGTACCCCCGGAGGCCAGGAAGGTCTGGGCAAGGCTGGCCAGGGGCAGGGGCCCTGCTGGGTCCTGCCCCTGGCCTGTGGGGCCTCTGAGCATGACCGGCCCTCTCCCGCTGGAGACCACCCCGACTGCCTCCAAAGGCCGGTTTGCCAACACTCGCGCCCGCTGTTCCCGCCAGGCACGCACAATGCTCCCAAGCCCGGGAAAAAAGCGCTTCGGGGTGATGCTCTCTCCGGGCCCTTGCCCCTGAGCCTGGGGCAATGCAGGGGGAACACACTCCCAGGCTAAGCAGAACCACATGCACACGTCTGTTCCTGCCCCCTACACCGGCAGAGAGCTCGGGGGAGCCAGAGTCTGCCAGGCAGCTGCTGGGCTGGCGGCCTGTGTGGGAAGGGGCAGAGCCGACCTAGGGGCAAGTTGGGCCTCTTGCTCTCCCTGCTGCCCTGAGGATGCTGGGCCAAAGAGGTCTTGGGCATCCAGCCCCTTGCTGGTCCCTTCCCTCTGACGAGGCCCTCTGAGCTCCAGCACCTTGCAGTGTGGAGACAGCCCCTGCCAGCAACCTCCTCTGCATCGAGGCCTCAATCGAGGCCTAGGCCTAGGGGAAAGGCACCAGCGGGGATGAGCCTGGGGAGGCGCCCGGCCATGTCTGGACCCAGTCCCCCCAACCTGCCCTTTGGTGGCGCAGTACCCCCAGAGGCCAGGAAGGTCTCGGCAAGGCTGCCAGGGGCAGGGACACTGCTGGGTCCTGCCCCTGGCCTGTGGGGTGTTTGAGCACAACCGGCACTCTCCCGCTGGAAGACCTCCCCATCTGCCTCCAAAGGACGGTTTGCAAGCACTCCCACCCGCTGTTCCCGCCAGGCACGCACAATGCTCCCAAGCCCGGGAGAAAAGCGCTTCGGGGTGGTGCTCTCTCCGGGCCCTTGCCCCTGAGCCTGGGGGCCAGGCAGGGGGAACACACTCCCAGGCCAAGTCAGAACGACATGCACACGTCTGTTCCTGCCCCCTACACCGGCAGAGAGCTCGGGGGAGCCAGAGACTGCCAGGCTGCTGCTGGGCTGGCTGCCTGTGTGGGAAGGGGCAGAGCCGACCTAGGGGCAAGTTGGGCCTCTTGCTCTCCCTGCTGCCCTGAGGCTGCTGGGTCAAAGAGGTCTTGGGCATCCAGCCCTTTGCTGGTCCCTTCCCTCTGACGAGGCCCTCTGAGCTCCAGCACCTTGCAGTGTGGAGACAGCCCCTGCCAGCAAAATCCTCTCCAAGGTGGGCTAAACCGAGGCCTAGGCCCAGGGGAAAGGCACCAGCGGGAATGAGCCTTGGGAGGCGCCCGGGCATGTCTGGACCCAGTCCCCGCAGCCTGCCCCTTGGTGGGGCAGTACCCCCGGAGGCCAGGAAGGACTGGGAAAGGCTGGCCAGGGGCAGGGGACATGCTGGGTCCTGCCCCTGGCCTGTGGGGCCTCTGAGCACATCCGGCCCTCTCCCGCTGGAAGACCTCCCCGGCTGCGTCCAAAGGCCGGGTTGCCAACACTCACGCCCACTGTTCCCACCAGGCGCGCACAATGCTCCCAAGCCCGGGAGAAAAGCGCTTCGGGGTGGTGCTCTCACCGGGCCCTTGCCCCTGAGCCTGGGGGCAATGCAGGGGGAACACACTCCCAGGCCAAGGCAGAACCACATGCACACGTCTGTTCCTGCCCCCTGCACCGGCAGAGAGCTAGGGGAGCCAGAGTCTGTCAGGCAGCTGCTGGGCTGGCCGCCTGTGTGGGAAGGGGCAGAGCAGACCTAGGGGCAAGTTGGGCCTCTTGCTCTCCCTGCTGCCCTGAGGCTGCTGGGCCAAAGAGGTCTTGTGCATCCAGCCCCTTGCTGGTCCCTTCCCTCTGACGAGGCCCTCTGAGCTCCAGCACCTTGCAGTGTGGAGACAGCCCCTGCCAGCAACCTCCTCTCCAAGAGGCCTCAACCGAGGCCTAGGCCCAGGGGAAAGGCACCAGCGGGGATGAGCCTGGGGAGACGCTCGGGCATGTCTGGACCCAGTCCCCTCAGCCTGCCCCTTGGTGGGGCAGTACCCCCGGAGGTCAGGAAGGTCTGGGGAAGGCTGGCTAGGGGCAGGCGCCCTGCTGGGTCCTGCCACTGGCCTCTGGGGCCTCTGAGCACAACCGGCCCTCTCCCACTGGAAGACCTCCCCGGCTGCCTCCAAAGGCCGGTTTGCAAGCGCTCCCTCCCACTGTTCCCAGCAGGCGTGCACAATGCTCCCAAGCCCGGGAGAAAAGCGCTTCAGGGTGGTGCTCTCTCCGGGCCCTTGCCCCTGAGCCTGGGGGCAAGGCAGGGTGTCCACACTCCCAGGCCAAGGCAGAATCACATGCACACGTCTGATCTGCCCCCTGCACCGGCAGAGAGCTCGGCAGAGCCAGAGTCTGTCAGGCAGCTGCTGGGCTGGCCGCCTGTGTGGGAAGGGGCAGAGCCGACCTAGGGGCAAGTTGGGCCTCTTGCTCTCCCTGCTGCCCTGAGGCTGCTGGGCCAAAGAGGTCTTGGGCATCCAGCCCCTTGCTGGTCCCTTCCCTCTGACGAGGCCCTCTGAGCTCCAGCACCTTGCAGTGTGGAGACAGCCCCTGCCAGCAACCTCCTCTCCAAGGAGGCCTCAACCGAGGCCTAGGCCCAGGGGAAAGGCACCAGCGGGGATGAGCCTGGGGAGGCGCCCGGGCATGTCTGGACACAGTCCCCGCAGCCTGCCCCTTGGTGGGGCATTACCCCCGGAGGCCAGGAAGGACTGGGAAAGGCTGGCCAGGGGCAGGGGACCTGCTGGGTCCTGCCCCTGGCCTGTGGGGCCTCTGAGCACATCCGGCCCTCTCCCGCTGGAAGACCTCCCCGGCTGAATCCAAAGGCCGGTTTGCCAACACTCCCGCCCACTGTTCCCACCAGGCGCGCACAATGCTCCCAAGCCCGGGAGAAAAGCATTTTGGGGTGGTGCTCACTCCGGGCCCTTGGAAGACCTCCCCGGCTGCCTCCAAAGGCCAGTTTGCAAGCACTCCTGCCTGCTGTTCCCGCCAGCCGCGCACAATGCTCCCAAGCCCGGGAGAAAAGCGCTTCAGGGTGGTGCTCTCTCCGGGCACCTTCAAGACCTCCCCGGCTGCCACCAAAGGCACGTTTGTAAGTACTCATTCCCGCTGCTTCCGCCAGCCACGCACAATGCTCCCAAGCCCGGGAGAAAAGCATTTTGGGGTAGTGATCAGTCTGGGCCCTTGGAAGACCTCCCCGGCTCTCCCCAAAGGCCGGTTTGGAAGCACTCCCACTCGCTGTTCCCGCCATCCGCGCAAATGTTCCAAGCCCGGGAGAAAAGCGCTTCGGGGTGGTGCTCTCTCCTGGCCCTTGGAAGACCTCCCCGGCTGCCTCCAAAGGGCGGTTTGCAAGCACTCCCGCCCGCTGTTCCCGCCACCCGCGCACAATGCTCCCAATCACGGGAGAAAAGCGCTTCCGGGTGGTGCTCTCTCCGGGCCCTTGGAAGACGTCCCCGGCTGCCTCCAAAGGCCGGTTTGCAAGCACTCATGCCCGTTGTTCCCACCAGCCGCGCACAATGCTCCCAAGCCCAGGAGAAAAGCATTTTGGGGTGGTGCTCACTCCGGGCCCTTGGAAGACCTCCCCGGCTGCCTCCAAAGGCCAGTTTGCAAGCACTCCTACCTGCTGTTCCCGCCAGCCGCGCACAATGCTCCCAAGCCTGGGAGAAAAGCGCTTCGGGGTTGTGCTCTCTCCGGGCACTTTCAAGACCTCCCCGGCTGCCTCCAAAGGCCGGTTTGTAAGTACTCATTCCCGCTGCTTCCGCCAGCCACGCACAATGCTCCCAATCCCGGGAGAAAAGCATTTTGGGGTGGTGCTCTCTCCGGGCCCTTGGAAGACCTCCCGGGCTGCCTCCAAAGGCCGGTTTGTAAGCACTCATGTCCGCTGTTCCCGACAGCCGCACACAATGCTCCCAAGCCCGGGAGAAAAGCATTTTGGGGTGGTGATCAGTCCGGGCCCTTGGAAGACCTCCCCGGCTGCCTCCAAAGGACAGTTTGCAAGCACTCATGCCCGCTGTTACCGCCAGCCGCGCACAATGCTCCCAAGACCGTGAGAAATGCGCTTCGGGGTGGTGTTCTCTCCGGGACCATGGAGGACGTCCCCGGCTGCCCCCAAAGGCCGCTTTGCAAGCACTCCCACTCGCTGTTCCCGCCAGCCACACACAATGTTCCAAAACCCCGGAGAAAAGCGCTTCGGGGTGGTGCTCTCTCCGGGCCCTTGGAAGACTTCTCTGGCTGCCTCCAAAGGCCGGTTTGCAAGAATTCCCTCCCGCTGTTCCACCAGCCGCACACAATGCTCCAAAACCCGAGAGAAAAGCCCTTCGAGGTGGTGTTCTCTCCGGGCCCTTGGAAGACCTCCCCGGCTGCCTCCAAAGGCCGGTTGCAAGCACTCCTGCCTGCTGTTCCCGCCACACGCGCACAATGCACCCAAGCCCGGGAGAAAAGCGCTTCGGGGTGGTGCTCTCTCCGGGCCTTTGGAAGACCTCCCCGGCTGCCTCCAAAGGCCGGTTTGCAAGGACTCCTTCCTGCTGTTCCCGCCAGGCACGCACAATGCTCCCAATCCTGGGAGAAAAGTGCCTCGGGATGGTGCTCTCTCCGGGCCCTTGGAAGACCTCCCCGGCTACCTCCAAAGGCGGGTTTGCAAGTACTCATTCCCGCTGTTCCCGCCAGCTGCGCACAATGCTCCCAAGCCCGGGAGAAAAGCATTTTGCGGTGGTGCTCTCTCCGGGCCCTTGGAAGACTACCCCGGCTGCCTCTAAAGGCCGGTTTGCAAGCACTCAGGCCCGCTGTTCCCGCCAGCCGCGTACAATGCTCCCTAGCCCGGGAGAAAAGCATTTTGGGGTGGTGCTCACTCCGGGCCCTTGAAAGACCTGCCCGGCTGCCTCCAAAGTCCGGTTTGCAAGAACTCATGCCCGCTGTTCCCGCCAGCCGCGCACAATGCTCCCAAGACAGGGAGAAATGCGCTTCGGGTTGGTGTTCTCTCCGTGCCCATGGAGGACCTCCCCGGCTGCCCCCAAAGGCCGGTTTGCAATCACTCCCACTCACTGTTCCGGCCAGCCACGCACATGCTCCAAAACACGGGAGAGAAGCGCTTTGGGGTGGTGCTCTCTCCCGGCCCTTGGAAGACTTCCCCGGCTGCCTCCAAAGGCCGGTTTGCAAGAACTCCCTCCCGCTGTCCCGCCAGCCGCACACAATGCTCCCAATCACGGGAGAAAAGCGCTTCGGGGTGGTGCTCTCTCAGGGCCCTTTGAAGACCTCCCCGGCTGCCTCCAATGGCCGGTATGCAAGCACTCATGCCCGCTGTTCCCACCAGCCGTGGACAATGCTCCCAAGCACGGGAGAAAAGCATTTTGGGGTGGTGCTCACTCCTTGCCCTTGGAAGACCTCGGCGCCTGCCTCCAAAGGCCGGTTTGCAAGCACTCCTGCCTGCTGTTCCCGCCACCCGCGCACACTTCTCCCAAGCCCGGGAGAAAAGCGCATCGGGGTGGTGTTCACTCCGGGCCCATGGAGGACCTCCCCGTCTGCCCCCAAAGGCCGGTTTGCAAGCATTCGCACTAGCTGTTCCCGCCAGCCATGCAAATGCTCCCAAGCCGGGGGGAAAAGCATTTTGGGGTGGTGCTCTCTCCGGGCCCTTGCCCCTGTGCCTGGGGGCCAGGCAGGGGGTCCACACTCCCAGGCCAAGGCAGAACCACATGCACACGTTTGTTCCTGCCCCCTGCACAGGCAGAGAGCTCGGGGGAGCCAGAGTCTGGCAGGCAGCTGCTGGGCTGGCTGCCTGTGTGGGAAGGGGCAGAGCCGACCTAGGGGCAAGATGTGGCCTCTTGCTCTCCCTGCTGCCCTGAGGTTGCTGGGCCAAAGAGGTCTTGAGCATCCAGCCCCTTGCTGGTCCCTTCCCTCTGACGAGGCCCTCTGAGCTCCAGCATCTCGCAGTGTGGAGACAGCCCCTGCCAGCCACCTCCTCTCCAAGGAGGCCTCAACCGAGGCCTAGGCCCAGGGAAAAGGCACCAGCGGGAATGAGCATGGGGAGGCGCCCGGGCATGTCTGGACCCAGTCGCCGCAGCCTGCCCCTTGGTGGGGCAGTACTCCCGGAGGCCAGGAAGGTCTGGGCAAGGCTGGCCAGGGGCAGGGGCCCTGCTGGGTCCTGCCCCTGGCCTGTGGGGCCTCTGAGCACGACCGGCCCTCTCCCACTGGAAGAACTCCCCGGCTGCCTCCAAGGCTGGTTTGCAAGCCCTCCCGCCCACTGTTCCCACCAGGCGCGCACAATGCTCCCAAGCCCGGGAGAAAAGCGTTTCGGGGTGGTGCTCTCTACGGGCCCTTGCCCCTGAGCCTGGGGGCCAGGCAGGGGGTCCATACTCCCAGGCCAAGGCAGAACGACATGCACACGTCTGTTCCTGCCCCCTACACCGGCAGAGAGCTCGGGGGAGCCAGAGTCTGTCAGGCAGCTGCTGGGCTGGCCCCCTGTGTGGGAAGGGGCAGAGCCTACCTAGGGGCAAGTTGGGCCTCTTGCTTTCCCTGCTGCCCTGAGGCTGCTGGGCCAAAGAGGTCTTGGGCATCCAGCCCCTTGCTGGTCCCTTCCCTCTGACGAGGCCCTCTGAGCTCCACCACCTTGCAGTGTGGAGACAGCCCCTGCCAGCCACCTCTTCTCCAAGGAGGCCACAACCGAGGCCTAGGCCCAGGGGAAAGGCACCAGCGGGGATGAGACAGGGGAGGCGCCCGGGCATGTCTGGACCCAGTCCCCGCAGCCTGCCCCTTGGTGGGGCAGGACCCCCGGAGGCCAGGAAGGTCTGGGCAAAGCTGGCCAGGGACAGGGGCCCTGCTGTGTACTGTCCCTGGCCTGTGGGGCCTCTGAGCACAACCGGCCCTCTCCCGCTGGAAGACTTCCCCGGCTGCCTCCAAAGTCCGGTTTGCCAACACTCCGCCCACTGTTCCCACCAGGAACGCACAATGCTCCCAAGCCCGGGAGAAAAGCACTTCGGGGTGGTGCTCTCTCCGGGCCCTTGCCCCTGAGACTGGGGCCAGGCAGCTGATCCACACTCCCAGGCCAAGGAAGAACCACATGCACACGTCTGTTCCTGCCCCCTGCACCGGCAGAGAGCTCAGGGGAGCCAGAGTCTGTCAGGCAGCTGCTGGGCTGGCCGCCTGTGTGGGAAGGGGCAGAGCCGACCTAGGGGCAAGTTGGGCCTCTTGCTCTCCCTGCTGCCCTGAGGCTGCTGGGACAAAGAGGTCTTGGGCATCCAGCCCCTTGCTGGTCCCTTCCCTCTGACGAGGCCCTCTGAGCTCCAGCACCTTGCAGTGTGGAGACAGCCCCTGCCAGCAATCTCCTCTCCAAGGAGGCCTCGACCGAGGCCTAGGCCCAGGGGAAAGGCACCAGCGGGGATGAGCCTGGGGAGGCGCCCGGGCATGTCTGGACCCAGTCCCCGCAGAGTGCCCCTTGGTGGGGCTGTACCCCCGGAGGCAGGAAGGTCTGGGCAAGGCTGGCCAGGGGCAGGGGCCCTGCTGGGTCCTGCCCCTGGCCTGTGGGGCCTCTGAGCACAACCGGCCCTCTCCCACTGGAAGACCTCCCCGGCTGCCTCCAGAGGCCGGTTTGCTAGCACTCCCGCCCACTGTTCCCACCAGGCGCGCACAATGCTCCCAAGCCCGGGAGAAAAGCGCTTCGGGGTGGTGCTCTCTCCGGGCCCTTGCCCCTGAACCTGGGGGCCAGGCAGGTGATCCACACTCCCAGGCCAAGGCAGAACCACATGCACACGTCTGTTCCTGCCCCCTGCACCGGCAGAGAGCTCGCGGGAGACAGAGTCTGTCAGGCAGCTGCTGGGCTGGCCACCTGTGTGGGAAGGGGCAGAGCTGACCTAGGGGCAAGTTGGGCCTCTTGCTCTCCCTGCTGCCCTGAGGCTGCTGGGCCAAAGAGGTCTTGGGCATCCAGCCCCTTACTGGGCCCTTCCATCTGACGAGGCCCTCTGAGCTCCAGCACCTTGCAGTGTGGAGACAGCCCCTGCCAGCAACCTCCTCTCCAAGGAGGCCTCAACCGAGGCCTAGGCCTAGGGGAAAGGCACCAGCGGGGATGAGCCTGGGGAGGCGCCTGGCCATGTCTGGACCCAGTCCCCCCAACCTGCCCTTTGGTGGCGCAGTACTCCCGGAGGCCAGGAAGGTCTGGGCAAGGCTGCCAGGGCCAGGGACACTGCTGGGTCCTGCCCCTGGCATGTGGGGCGTCTGAGCACAACCGGCACTCTCCCGCTGGAAGACCTCCCCGTCTGCCTCCAAAGGACGGTTTGCAAGCACTCCCACCCGCTGTTCCCGCCAGGCACGCACAATGCTCCCAAGCCCGGGAGAAAATCGCTTCGGGCTGGTGCTCTCTCCGGGCCCTTGCCCCTGAGCCTGGGGGCCAGGCAGGGGGAACACACTCCCAGGCCAAGTCAGAACGACATGCACACGTCTGTTCCTGCCCCCTACACCGGCAGAGAGCTCGGGGGAGCCAGAGACTGCCAGGCTGCTGCTGGGCTGGCTGCCTGTGTGGGTCGGGGCAAGCCGACCTAGGGGCAAGTTGGGCCTCTTGATCTCCCTGCTGCCCTGAGGCTGCTGGGTCAAAGAGGTCTTGGGCATCCAGCCCTTTGCTGGTCCCTTCCCTCTGACGAGGCCCTCTGAGCTCCAGCACCTTGCAGTGTGGAGACAGCCCCTGCCAGCAACCTCCTCTCCAAGGAGGCCTCAACCGAGGCCTAGTCCCAGGGAAAGGCACAAGCGGGGATGAACCTGGGGAGGCGCCCGGGCATGTCTGGACCCAGTCCCCGCAGCCTGCCCCTTGGTGGGGCAGTACCCCCGGAGGCCAGGAAGGTCTGGGCAAGGCTGGCCAGGGGCAGGGGCCCTGCTGGGTCCTGCCCCTGGCCTGTGGGGCCTCTGAGCACAACCGGCCCTCTCCCACTGGAAGACCTCCCCGGCTGCCTCCAAAGGCCGGTTTGCAAGCATTCCCGCCCGATCTTCCCGCCAGGAACGCACAATGCTCCCAAGACCGGGAGAAAAGCACTTCGGGGTGTTGCTCTCTCCGGGCCCTTGCCCCTGAGCCTGGGGGCCAGGCAGTGGGTCCACACTCCCAGACCAAGGCAGAACCACATGCACACGTCTGTTCCTGACCCCTGCACCGGTAGAGAGCTCGGGGGAGCCAGAGTCTGTCAGGCAGCTGCGGGGCTGGCCGCCTGTGTGGGAAGGGGCAGAGCCGACCTAGGGGCAAGTTGGGCCTCTTGCTCTCCCTGCTGCCCTGAGGCTGCTGGGCCAAAGAGGTCTTGGGCATCCAGCCCCTTGCTGGTCCCTTCCCCCTGACGAGGCCCTCTGAGCTCCAGCACCTTGCAGTGTGGAGACAGCCCCTGCCAGCAACCTCCTCTCCAAAGAGGCCTCAACCGAGGCCTACTCCCAGGGGAAAGGCACCAGCGGGGATGATCCTGGGGAGGCGCACGGACATGTCTGGACCCAGTCCCTGCAGCCTGCCCCTTGGTGGGGCAGTACCCCCGGAGGCCAGGAAGGTCTGGGCAAGGCTGGCCAGGGGCAGGGGCCCTGCTGGGTCCTGCCCCTGGCCTGTGGGGCCTCTGAGCACAACCGACCCTCTCCCACTGGAAGACCTCCCCGGCTGCCTCCAAAGGCCGGTTTGCAAGCGCTCCCGCCCACTGTTCCCAGCAGGCGGGCACAATGCTCCCAAGCCCGGGAGAAAAGCGCTTCAGGGTGGTGCTCTCACCGGGCCCTTGACCCTGAGCCTGGGGGCAATGCAGGGGGAACACACTCACAGGCCAAGGCAGAACCACATGCACACGTCTGTTCCTGCCCCCTGCACCGGCAGAGAGCTCGCGGGAGCCAGAGTCTGTCAGGCAGCTGCTGGGCTGGCCGCCTGTGTGGGAAGGGGCAGAGCTTACCTAGGGGCAAGTTGGGCCTCTTGCTCTCCCTGCTGCCCTGAGGCTGCTGGGCCAAAGAGGTCTTGGGCATCCAGCCCCTTGCTGGTCCCTTCCATCTGACGAGGCCCTCTGAGCTCCAGCACCTTGCAGTGTGGAGACAGCCCCTGCCAGCAACCTCCTCTCCAAGGAAGCCTCAACCGAGGCCTAGTCCCAGGGAAACGCACCAGCGGGGATGAACCTAGGGAGGCGCCCGGGAATGTCTGGACCCAGTCCCCGCAGCCTGCCCCTTGGTGGGGCACTACCCCCGGAGGCCAGGAAGGTCTGGGCAAGGCTGGCCAGGGGCAGGGGCCCTGCTGGGTCCTGCCCCTGGCCTGTGGGGCCTCTGAGCATGACCGGCCCTCTCCCGCTGGAGACCACCCCGACTGCCTCCAAAGGCCGGTTTGCCAACACTCGCGCCCGCTGTTCCCGCCAGGCACGCACAATGCTCCCAAGCCCGGGAAAAAAGCGCTTCGGGGTGATGCTCTCTCCGGGCCCTTGCCCCTGAGCCTGGGGCAATGCAGGGGGAACACACTCCCAGGCTAAGCAGAACCACATGCACACGTCTGTTCCTGCCCCCTACACCGGCAGAGAGCTCGGGGGAGCCAGAGTCTGCCAGGCAGCTGCTGGGCTGGCGGCCTGTGTGGGAAGGGGCAGAGCCGACCTAGGGGCAAGTTGGGCCTCTTGCTCTCCCTGCTGCCCTGAGGATGCTGGGCCAAAGAGGTCTTGGGCATCCAGCCCCTTGCTGGTCCCTTCCCTCTGACGAGGCCCTCTGAGCTCCAGCACCTTGCAGTGTGGAGACAGCCCCTGCCAGCAACCTCCTCTGCATCGAGGCCTCAATCGAGGCCTAGGCCTAGGGGAAAGGCACCAGCGGGGATGAGCCTGGGGAGGCGCCCGGCCATGTCTGGACCCAGTCCCCCCAACCTGCCCTTTGGTGGCGCATTACCCCCAGAGGCCAGGAAGGTCTCGGCAAGGCTGCCAGGGGCAGGGACACTGCTGGGTCCTGCCCCTGGCCTGTGGGGTGTTTGAGCACAACCGGCACTCTCCCGCTGGAAGACCTCCCCATCTGCTTCCAAAGGACGGTTTGCAAGCACTCCCACCCGCTGTTCCCGCCAGGCACGCACAATGCTCCCAAGCCCGGGAGAAAAGCGCTTCGGGGTGGTGCTCTCTCCGGGCCCTTGCCCCTGAGCCTGGGGGCCAGGCAGGGGGAACACACTCCCAGGCCAAGTCAGAACGACATGCACACGTCTGTTCCTGCCCCCTACACCGGCAGAGAGCTCGGGGGAGCCAGAGACTGCCAGGCTGCTGCTGGGCTGGCTGCCTGTGTGGGACGGGGCAGAGCCGACCTAGGGGCAAGTTGGGCCTCTTGCTCTCCCTGCTGCCCTGAGGCTGCTGGGTCAAAGAGGTCTTGGGCATCCAGCCCTTTGCTGGTCCCTTCCCTCTGACGAGGCCCTCTGAGCTCCAGCACCTTGCAGTGTGGAGACAGCCCCTGCCAGCAACATCCTCTCCAAGGAGGGCTAAACCGAGGCCTAGGCCCAGGGGAAAGGCACCAGCGGGGATGAGCCTTGGGAGGCGCCCGGGCATGTCTGGACCCAGTCCCCGCAGCCTGCCCCTTGGTGGGGCAGTACCCCCGGAGGCCAGGAAGGACTGGGAAAGGCTGGCCAGGGGCAGGGGACATGCTGGGTCCTGCCCCTGGCCTGTGGGGCCTCTGAGCACATCCGGCCCTCTCCCGCTGGAAGACCTCCCCGGCTGCGTCCAAAGGCCGGGTTGCCATCACTCACGCCCACTGTTCCCACCAGGCGCGCACAATGCTCCCAAGCCCGGGAGAAAAGCGCTTCGGGGTGGTGCTCTCACCGGGCCCTTGCCCCTGAGCCTGGGGGCAATGCAGGGGGAACACACTCCCAGGCCAAGGCAGAACCACATGCACACGTCTGTTCCTGCCCCCTGCACCGGCAGAGAGCTAGGGGAGCCAGAGTCTGTCAGGCAGCTGCTGGGCTGGCCGCCTGTGTGGGAAGGGGCAGAGCAGACCTAGGGGCAAGTTGGGCCTCTTGCTCTCCCTGCTGCCCTGAGGCTGCTGGGCCAAAGAGGTCTTGTGCATCCAGCCCCTTGCTGGTCCCTTCCCTCTGACGAGGCCCTCTGAGCTCCAGCACCTTGCAGTGTGGAGACAGCCCCTGCCAGCAACCTCCTCTCCAAGAGGCCTCAACCGAGGCCTAGGCCCAGGGGAAAGGCACCAGCGGGGATGAGCCTGGGGAGACGCTCGGGCATGTCTGGACCCAGTCCCCTCAGCCTGCCCCTTGGTGGGGCAGTACCCCCGGAGGTCAGGAAGGTCTGGGCAAGGCTGGCTAGGGGCAGGCGCCCTGCTGGGTCCTGCCACTGGCCTCTGGGGCCTCTGAGCACAACCGGCCCTCTCCCACTGGAAGACCTCCCCGGCTGCCTCCAAAGGCCGGTTTGCAAGCGCTCCCTCCCACTGTTCCCAGCAGGCGTGCACAATGCTCCCAAGCCCGGGAGAAAAGCGCTTCAGGGTGGTGCTCTCTCCGGGCCCTTGCCCCTGAGCCTGGGGGCAAGGCAGGGTGTCCACACTCCCAGGCCAAGGCAGAATCACATGCACACGTCTGATCTGCCCCCTGCACCGGCAGAGAGCTCGGCAGAGCCAGAGTCTGTCAGGCAGCTGCTGGGCTGGCCGCCTGTGTGGGAAGGGGCAGAGCCGACCTAGGGGCAAGTTGGGCCTCTTGCTCTCCCTGCTGCCCTGAGGCTGCTGGGCCAAAGAGGTCTTGGGCATCCAGCCCCTTGCTGGTCCCTTCCCTCTGACGAGGCCCTCTGAGCTCCAGCACCTTGCAGTGTGGAGACAGCCCCTGCCAGCAACCTCCTCTCCAAGGAGGCCTCAACCGAGGCCTAGGCCCAGGGGAAAGGCACCAGCGGGGATGAGCCTGGGGAGGCGCCCGGGCATGTCTGGACACAGTCCCCGCAGCCTGCCCCTTGGTGGGGCATTACCCCCGGAGGCCAGGAAGGACTGGGAAAGGCTGGCCAGGGGCAGGGGACCTGCTGGGTCCTGTCCCTGGCCTGTGGGGCCTCTGAGCACATCCGGCCCTCTCCCGCTGGAAGACCTCCCCGGCTGAATCCAAAGGCCGGTTTGCCAACACTCCCGCCCACTGTTCCCACCAGGCGCGCACAATGCTCCCAAGCCCGGGAGAAAAGCGCTTCGGGGTGGTGCTCCCACCGGGCCATTGCCCCTGAGCCTGGGGGCAATGCAGGGGTACCACACTCCCAGGCCAAGGCAGAACCACATGCACACGTCTGTTCCTGCCCCCTGCACCGGCAGAGACCTCAGGGGAGCTAGAGTCTGTCAGGCAGCTGCTGGGCTGGCCGCCTGTGTGGGAAGGGGCAGAGCCGACCTAGGGGCAAGTTGGGCCTCTTGCTCTCCCTGCTGCCCTGAGGCTGCTGGGCCAAAGAGGTCTTGGGCATCCAGCCCCTTGCTGGTCCCTTCCCTCTGACGAGGCCCTCTGAGCTCCAGCACCTTGCAGTGTGGAGACAGCCCCTGCCAGCAATCTCCTCTGCAACGAGGCCTCAACCGAGTCCTAGGCCCAGGGGAAAGGCACCAGCGGGGATGAGCCTGGGGAGTCGCCCGGGCATGTCTGGACCCAGTCCCCGCAGCCTGCCCCTTGGTGGGGCTGTACCCCCGGAGGCAGGAAGGTCTGGGCAAGGCTGGCCAGGGGCAGGGGCCCTGCTGGGTCCTGCCCCTGGCCTGTGGGGCCTCTGAGCACAACCGGCCCTCTCCCACTGGAAGACCTCACCGGCTGCCTCCAAAGGCCGCTTTGCAAGCACTCCCGCCCACTGTTCCCACCAAGCACGCACAATGCTCCCAAGCCCGGGAGAAAAGCGCTTCGGGGTGGTGCTCTCTCCGGTCCCTTGCCTCTGAGCCTGGGGCCCAGGCAGGGGGAACACACTCCCAGGCCAAGGCAGAACGACATGCACACGTCTGTTCCTGCCCCCTACACCGGCAGAGAGCTCGGGGGAGCCAGAGACTGCCAGGCTGCTGCTGGGCTGGCTGCCTGTGTGGGACGGGGCAGAGCCGACCTAGGGGCAAGTTGGGCCTCTTGCTCTCCCTGCTGCCCTGAGGCTGCTGGGTCAAAGAGGTCTTTGGCATCCAGCCCTTTGCTGGTCCCTTCCCTCTGACGAGGACCTCTGAGCTCCAGCACCTTGCAGTGTGGAGACAGCCCCTGCCAGCAACCTCCTCTCCAAGGAGGCCTAAACCGAGGCCTAGGCCCAGGGGAAAGGCACCAGCGGGGATGAGCCTGGGGAGGCGCCCGGGCATGTCTGGACCCAGTCCCCTCAGCCTGCCCCTTGGTGGGGCAGTACCCCCGGAGGCCAGGAAGGTCTGGGAAAGGCTGGCTAGGGGCAGGCGCCCTGCTGGGTCCTGCCACTGGCCTCTGGGGCCTCTGAGCACAACCGGCCCTCTCCCACTGGAAGACCTCCCCGGCTGCCTCCAAAGGCCGGTTTGCAAGCGCTCCCTCCCACTGTTCCCAGCAGGCGTGCACAATGCTCCCAAGCCCGGGAGAAAAGCGCTTCGGGGTGGTGCTCTCTCCGGGCCCTTGCCCCTGAGCCTGGGGGCAAAATGCAGGGGGAACACACTCCCAGGCCAAGGCAGAACCACATGCACACATCTGATCTGCCCCCTGCACCGGCAGAGAGCTCGGCAGAGCCAGAGTCTGTCAGGCAGCTGCTGGGCTGGCCGCCTGTGTGGGAAGGGGCAGAGCCGACCTAGGGGCAAGTTGGGCCTCTTGCTCTCCCTGCTGCCCTGAGGCTGCTGGGCCAAAGAGGTCTTGGGCATCCAGCCCCTTGCTGGTCCCTTCCCTCTGACGAGGCCCTCTGAGCTCCAGCACCTTGCAGTGTGGAGACAGCCCCTGCCAGCAACCTCCTCTCCAAGGTGGCCTCAACCGAGGCCTAGGCCCAGGGGAAAGACACCAGCGGGGATGAGCCTGGGGAGGCGCCCGGGCATGTCTGGACCCAGTCCCCGCAGCCTGCCCCTTGGTGGGGCATTACCCCCGGAGGCCAGGAAGGACTGGGAAAGGCTGGCCAGGGGCAGGGGACCTGCTGGGTCCTGCCCCTGGCCTGTGGGGCCTCTGAGCACAACCGGCCCTCTACCGCTGGAAGACCTCCCCGGCTGCCTCCAAAGGCCGGTTTGCCAACACTCCCGCCCACTGTTCCCACCAGGCGCGCACAATGCTCCCAAGCCTGGGAGAAAAGCGCTTCGGGGTGGTGCTCCCACCGGGCCATTGCCCCTGAGCCTGGGGGCAATGCAGGGGTACCACACTCCCAGGCCAAGGCAGAACCACATGCACACGTCTGTTCCTGCCCCCTGCACCGGCAGAGAGCTAGGGGAGCCAGAGTCTGTCAGGCAGCTGCTGGGCTGGCCGCCTGTGTGGGAAGGGGCAGAGCTGACCTAGGGGCAAGTTGGGCCTCTTGCTCTCCCTGCTGCCCTGAGGCTGCTGGGCCAAAGAGGTCTTGGGCATCCAGCCCCTTGCTGGTCCCTTCCCTCTGACGAGGCCCTCTGAGCTCCAGCACCTTGCAGTGTGGAGACAGCCCCTGCCAGAAACCTCCTCTCCAAGAGGCCTCAACCGAGGCCTAGGCCCAGGGGAAAGGCACCAGCGGGGATGAGTCTGGGGAGGCGCACGGACATGTCTGGACCCAGTCCCCGCAGCCTGCTCCTTGGTGGGGGAGTACCCCCGGAGGCCAGGAAGGTCTGGGCAAGGCTGGCCAGGGGCAGGCGCCCTGCTGGGACCTGCCCCTGGCCTCTGGGGCCTCTGAGCACAACCGGCCCTCTCCCACTGGAAGACCTCCCCGGCTGCCT
The DNA here is from genome assembly GCF_033118175.1 of Dama dama. Lineage (NCBI taxonomy): Eukaryota > Metazoa > Chordata > Mammalia > Artiodactyla > Cervidae > Dama > Dama dama. Next base: position 3,206,385 of record NW_026870900.1, read on the forward strand.
CCAAAGGCCGGTTTGCAAGCGCTCCCGCCCACTGTTCCCAGCAGGCGCGCACAATGCTCCCAAGCCCGGGAGAAAAACGCTTCGGGGTGGTGCTCTCACCGGGCCCTTGCCCCTGAGCCTGGGGGCAATGCAGGGGGAACACACTCCCAGGCCAAGGCAGAACCACATGCACACGTCTGTTCCTGCCCCCTGCACCGGCAGAGAGCTCAGCAGAGCCAGAGTCTGTCAGGCAGCTGCTGGGCTGGCCGCCTGTGTGGGAAGGGGCAGAGCCGACCTAGGGGCAAGTTGGGCCTCTTCCTCTCCCTGCTGCCCTGAGGCTGCTGGGCCAAAGACGTCTTGGGCATCCAGCCCCTTGCTGGTCCCTTCCCTCTGACAAGGCCCTCTGAGCTCCAGCACCTTGCAGTGTGGAGACAGCCCCTCCCAGCAACCTCCTCTCCAAGGAGGCCTCAACCGAGGCCTAGGCCCAGGGGAAAGGCACCAGCGGGGATGAGCCTGGGGAGGCGCCCGAGCATGTCTGGACCCAGTCCCCGCAGCCTGCCCCTTGGTGGGGCAGTACCCCCGGAGGCCAGGAAGGTCTGGGCAAGGCTGGCCAGGGGCAGGGGCCCTGCTGGGTCCTGCCCCTGGCCTGTGGGGCCTCTGAGCACAACCGGCCCTCTCCCACTGGAAAACCTCCCCGGCTGCCTCCAAAGGCCGGTTTGCAAGCGCTCCCGCCCACTGTTCCCAGCAGGCGCGCACAATGCTCCCAAGCCCGGGAGAAAAGCGCTTCGGGGTGGTGCTCTCACCGGGCCCTTGCCCCTGAGCCTGGGGGCAATGCAGGGGGAACACACTCCCAGGCCAAGGCAGAACCACATGCACACGTCTGTTCCTGCCCCGTGCACCGGCAGAGAGCTCAGCAGAGCCAGAGTCTGTCAGGCAGCTGCTGGGCTGGCCGCCTGTGTGGGAAGGGGCAGAGCCGACCTAGGGGCAAGTTGGGCCTCTTGCTCTCCCTGCTGCCCTGAGGCTGCTGGGCGAAAGAGGTCTTGGGCATCCAGCCCCTTGCTGGTCCCTTCCCTCTGACGAGGCCCTCTGAGCTCCAGCACCTTGCAGTGTGGAGACAGCCCCTGCCAGCAACCTCCTCTCCAAGGAGTCCTAAACCGAGGCCTAGGCCCAGGGGAAATGCACCAGCGGGGATGAGCCTGGGGAGGCGCCCGGGCATGTCTGGACCCAGTCCCGCAGCCTGCGCCTTGGTGGGGCAGTACCCCCGGAGGCCAGGAAGGTCTGGGCAAGGCTGGCCAGGGGCAGGGGACCTGCTGGGTCCTGCCCGTGGCCTGTGGGGCCTCTGAGCACATCCGGCCCTCTCCCGATGGAAGAACTCCCCGGCTGCCTCCAAAGGCCGGTTTGCCAACACTCACGCCCACTGTTCCCACCAGGCGAGCACAATGCTCGCAAGTCCGGGAGAAAAGCGCTTCAGGGTGGTGCTCTCACCGGGCCCTTGCCCCTGAGCCTGTGGGCAATGCAGGGGGAACACACTCCCAGGCCAAGGCAGAACCACATGCACACGTCTGTTCCTGCCCCCTGTACCGGCAGAGAGCTAGGGGAGCCAGAGTCTGTCAGGCAGCTGCTGGGCTGGCCGCCTGTGTGGGAAGGCGCAGAGCCGACCTAGGGGCAAGTTGGGCCTCTTGCTCTCCCTGCTGCCCTGAGGCTGCTGGGCCAAAGAGGTCTTGGACATCCAGCCCCTTACTGGGCCCTTCCCTCTGACGAGGCCCTCTGAGCTCAAGCACCTTGCAGTGTGGAGACAGCCCCTGCCAGCAACCTCCTCTCCAAGGAGGCCTCAACCGAGGCCTAGGCCAGGGGAAAGGCACCAGCGGGGATGAGCCCGGGGAGGCGCCCGAGCATGTCTGGACCCAGTCCCCGCAGCCTGCCCCTTGCTGGGGCAGTACCCCCGGAGGCCAGGAAGGTCTGGGCAAGGCTGGCCAGGAGCACGGGCCCTGCTGCGTCCTGCCCCTGGCCTGTGGGGCCTCTGAGCACAACCCACCCTCTCCCACTGGAAGACCTCCCCGGCTGCCTCCAAAGGCCGGTTTGCAAGCGCTCCCTCCCACTGTTCCCAGCAGGCGTGCACAATGCTCCCAAGCCCGGGAGAAAAGCGCTTCAGGGTGGTGCTCTCTCCGGGCCCTTGCCCCTGAGCCTGGGGGCAAGGCAGGGTGTCCACACTCCCAGGCCAAGGCAGAACCACATGCACACGTCTGATCTGCCCCCTGCACCGGCAGAGAGCTCAGCAGAGCCAGAGTCTGTCAGGCAGCTGCTGTGCTGGCCACCTGTGTGGGAAGGGGCAGAGCCGACCTAGGGGCAAGTTGGGCCTCTTGCTCTCCCTGCTGCCCTGAGGCTGCTGGGCCAAAGAGGTCTTGGGCATCCAGCCCCTTGCTGGTCCCTTCCCTCTGACGAGGCCCTCTGAGCTCCAGCACCTTGCAGTGTGGAGACAGCCCCTGCCAGCAACCTCCTCTCCAAGGAGGCCTCAACCGAGGCCTAGGCCCAGGGGAAAGGCACCAGCGGGGATGAGCCTGGGGAGGCGCCCGGGCATGTCTGGAACCAGTCCCCGCAGCCTGCCCCTTGGTGGGGCAGTACCCCCGGAGGCCAGGAAGGACTGGGAAAGGCTGGCCAGGGGCAGGGGACCTGCTGGGTCCTGCCCCTGGCCTGTGGGGCCTCTGAGCACATCCGGCCCTCTCCCGCTGGAAGACCTCCCCGGCTGCCTCCAAAGGCCGGTTTGCCAACACTCCCGCCCACTGTTCCCACCAGGCGCGCACAATGCTCCCAAGCCCGGGAGAAAAGCGCTTCGGGGTGGTGCTCCCACCGGGCCCTTGCCCCTGATCCTGGGGGCAATGCAGGGGTTCCACACTCCCAGGCCAAGGCAGAACCACATGCACACGTCTGTTCCTGCCCCCTGCACCGGCAGAGAGCTCAGGGGAGCCAGAGTCTGTCAGGCAGCTGCTGGGCTGGCCGCCTGTGTGGGAAGGGGCAGAGCCGACCTAGGGGCAAGTTGGGCCCCTTGCTCTCCCTGCTGCCCTGAGGCTGCTGGGCCAAAGAGGTCTTGGGCATCCAGCCCCTTGCTGGTCCCTTCCCTCTGACGAGGCCCTCTGAGCTCCAGCACTTTGCAGTGTGGAGACAGCCCCTTCCAGCAACCTCCTCTCCAAGAGGCCTCAACCGAGGCCTAGGCCCAGGGGAAAGGCACCAGCGGGGATGAGCCTGGGGAGACGCCCGGGCATGTCTGGACCCAGTCCCCTCAGCCTGCCCCTTGGTGGGGCAGTACCCCCGGAGGCCAGGAAGGTCTGGGCAAGGCTGGCTAGGGGCAGGCGCCCTGCTGGGTCCTGCCACTGGCCTCTGGGGCCTCTGAGCACAACCGGCCCTCTCCCACTGGAAGACCTCCCCGGCTGCCTCCAAAGGCCGGTTTGCAAGCGCTCCCTCCCACTGTTCCCAGCAGGCGTGCACAATGCTCCCAAGCCCGGGAGAAAAGCGCTTCGGGGTGGTGCTCTCTCCGGGCCCTTGCCCCTGAGCCTGGGGGCAAGGCAGGGTGTCCACACTCCCAGGCCAAGGCAGAACCACATGCACACATCTGATCTGCCCCCTGCACCGGCAGAGAGCTCGGCAGAGCCAGAGTCTGTCAGGCAGCTGCTGGGCTGGCCGCCTGTGTGGGAAGGGGCAGAGCCGACCTAGGGGCAAGTTGGGCCTCTTGCTCTCCCTGCTGCCCTGAGGCTGCTGGGCCAAAGAGGTCTTGGGCATCCAGCCCCTTGCTGGTCCCTTCCCTCTGACGAGGCCCTCTGAGCTCCAGCACCTTGCAGTGTGGAGACAGCCCCTGCCAGCAACCTCCTCTCCAAGGTGGCCTCAACCGAGGCCTAGGCCCAGGGGAAAGGCACCAGCGGGGATGAGCCTGGGGAGGCGCCCGGGCATGTCTGGACCCAGTCCCCGAAGCCTGCCCCTTGGTGGGGCATTACCCCCGGAGGCCAGGAAGGACTGGGAAAGGCTGGCCAGGGGCAGGGGACCTGCTGGGTCCTGCCCCTGGCCTGTGGGGCCTCTGAGCACATCCGGCCCTCTACCGCTGGAAGACCTCCCCGGCTGCCTCCAAAGGCCGGTTTGCCAACACTCCCGCCCACTGTTCCCACCAGGCGCGCACAATGCTCCCAAGCCTGGGAGAAAAGCGCTTCGGGGTGGTGCTCCCACCGGGCCATTGCCCCTGAGCCTGGGGGCAATGCAGGGGTACCACACTCCCAGGCCAAGGCAGAACCACATGCACACGTCTGTTCCTGCCCCCTGCACCGGCAGAGAGCTAGGGGAGCCAGAGTCTGTCAGGCAGCTGCTGGGCTGGCCGCCTGTGTGGGAAGGGGCAGAGCTGACCTAGGGGCAAGTTGGGCCTCTTGCTCTCCCTGCTGCCCTGAGGCTGCTGGGCCAAAGAGGTCTTGGGCATCCAGCCCCTTGCTGGTCCCTTCCCTCTGACGAGGCCCTCTGAGCTCCAGCACCTTGCAGTGTGGAGACAGCCCCTGCCAGCAACCTCCTCTCCAAGAGGCCTCAACCGAGGCCTAGGCCCAGGGGAAATGCACCAGCGGGGATGAGCCTGGGGAGGCGCCCGGGCATGTCTGGACCCAGTCCCGCAGCCTGCGCCTTGGTGGGGCAGTACCCCCGGAGGCCAGGAAGGTCTGGGCAAGGCTGGCCAGGGGCAGGGGACCTGCTGGGTCCTGCCCGTGGCCTGTGGGGCCTCTGAGCACATCCGGCCCTCTCCCGCTGGAAGAACTCCCCGGCTGCCTCCAAAGGCCGGTTTGCCAACACTCACGCCCACTGTTCCCACCAGGCGAGCACAATGCTCGCAAGTCCGGGAGAAAAGCGCTTCAGGGTGGTGCTCTCACCGGGCCCTTGCCCCTGAGCCTGTGGGCAATGCAGGGGGAACACACTCCCAGGCCAAGGCAGAACCACATGCACACGTCTGTTCCTGCCCCCTGTACCGGCAGAGAGCTAGGGGAGCCAGAGTCTGTCAGGCAGCTGCTGGGCTGGCCGCCTGTGTGGGAAGGCGCAGAGCCGACCTAGGGGCAAGTTGGGCCTCTTGCTCTCCCTGCTGCCCTGAGGCTGCTGGGCCAAAGAGGTCTTGGACATCCAGCCCCTTACTGGGCCCTTCCCTCTGACGAGGCCCTCTGAGCTCAAGCACCTTGCAGTGTGGAGACAGCCCCTGCCAGCAACCTCCTCTCCAAGGAGGCCTCAACCGAGGCCTAGGCCAGGGGAAAGGCACCAGCGGGGATGAGCCCGGGGAGGCGCACGAGCATCTCTGGACCCAGTCCCCGCAGCCTGCCCCTTGCTGGGGCAGTACCCCCGGAGGCCAGGAAGGTCTGGGCAAGGCTGGCCAGGAGCACGGGCCCTGCTGCGTCCTGCCCCTGGCCTGTGGGGCCTCTGAGCACAACCCACCCTCTCCCACTGGAAGACCTCCCCGGCTGCCTCCAAAGGCCGGTTTGCAAGCGCTCCCTCCCACTGTTCCCAGCAGGCGTGCACAATGCTCCCAAGCCCGGGAGAAAAGCGCTTCAGGGTGGTGCTCTCTCCGGGCCCTTGCCCCTGAGCCTGGGGGCAAGGCAGGGTGTCCACACTCCCAGGCCAAGGCAGAACCACATGCACACGTCTGATCTGCCCCCTGCACCGGCAGAGAGCTCAGCAGAGCCAGAGTCTGTCAGGCAGCTGCTGTGCTGGCCACCTGTGTGGGAAGGGGCAGAGCCGACCTAGGGGCAAGTTGGGCCTCTTGCTCTCCCTGCTGCCCTGAGGCTGCTGGGCCAAAGAGGTCTTGGGCATCCAGCCCCTTGCTGGTCCCTTCCCTCTGACGAGGCCCTCTGAGCTCCAGCACCTTGCAGTGTGGAGACAGCCCCTGCCAGCAACCTCCTCTCCAAGGAGGACTAAACCGAGGCCTAGGCCCAGGGGAAAGGCACCAGCGGGGATGAGCCTGGGGAGGCGCCCGGGCATGTCTGGAACCAGTCCCCGCAGCCTGCCCCTTGGTGGGGCAGTACCCCCGGAGGCCAGGAAGGACTGGGAAAGGCTGGCCAGGGGCAGGGGACCTGCTGGGTCCTGCCCCTGGCCTGTGGGGCCTCTGAGCACATCCGGCCCTCTCCCGCTGGAAGACCTCCCCGGCTGCCTCCAAAGGCCGGTTTGCCAACACTCCCGCCCACTGTTCCCACCAGGCGCGCACAATGCTCCCAAGCCCGGGAGAAAAGCGCTTCGGGGTGGTGCTCCCACCGGGCCCTTGCCCCTGATCCTGGGGGCAATGCAGGGGTTCCACACTCCCAGGCCAAGGCAGAACCACATGCACACGTCTGTTCCTGCCCCCTGCACCGGCAGAGAGCTCAGGGGAGCCAGAGTCTGTCAGGCAGCTGCTGGGCTGGCCGCCTGTGTGGGAAGGGGCAGAGCCGACCTAGGGGCAAGTTGGGCCCCTTGCTCTCCCTGCTGCCCTGAGGCTGCTGGGCCAAAGAGGTCTTGGGCATCCAGCCCCTTGCTGGTCCCTTCCCTCTGACGAGGCCCTCTGAGCTCCAGCACTTTGCAGTGTGGAGACAGCCCCTTCCAGCAACCTCCTCTCCAAGAGGCCTCAACCGAGGCCTAGGCCCAGGGGAAAGGCACCAGCGGGGATGAGCCTGGGGAGACGCCCGGGCATGTCTGGACCCAGTCCCCTCAGCCTGCCCCTTGGTGGGGCAGTACCCCCGGAGGCCAGGAAGGTCTGGGCAAGGCTGGCTAGGGGCAGGCGCCCTGCTGGGTCCTGCCACTGGCCTCTGGGGCCTCTGAGCACAACCGGCCCTCTCCCACTGGAAGACCTCCCCGGCTGCCTCCAAAGGCCGGTTTGCAAGCGCTCCCTCCCACTGTTCCCAGCAGGCGTGCACAATGCTCCCAAGCCCGGGAGAAAAGCGCTTCGGGGTGGTGCTCTCTCCGGGCCCTTGCCCCTGAGCCTGGGGGCAAGGCAGGGTGTCCACACTCCCAGGCCAAGGCAGAACCACATGCACACATCTGATCTGCCCCCTGCACCGGCAGAGAGCTCGGCAGAGCCAGAGTCTGTCAGGCAGCTGCTGGGCTGGCCGCCTGTGTGGGAAGGGGCAGAGCCGACCTAGGGGCAAGTTGGGCCTCTTGCTCTCCCTGCTGCCCTGAGGCTGCTGGGCCAAAGAGGTCTTGGGCATCCAGCCCCTTGCTGGTCCCTTCCCTCTGACGAGGCCCTCTGAGCTCCAGCACCTTGCAGTGTGGAGACAGCCCCTGCCAGCAACCTCCTCTCCAAGGTGGCCTCAACCGAGGCCTAGGCCCAGGGGAAAGGCACCAGCGGGGATGAGCCTGGGGAGGCGCCCGGGCATGTCTGGACCCAGTCCCCGAAGCCTGCCCCTTGGTGGGGCATTACCCCCGGAGGCCAGGAAGGACTGGGAAAGGCTGGCCAGGGGCAGGGGACCTGCTGGGTCCTGCCCCTGGCCTGTGGGGCCTCTGAGCACATCCGGCCCTCTACCGCTGGAAGACCTCCCCGGCTGCCTCCAAAGGCCGGTTTGCCAACACTCCCGCCCACTGTTCCCACCAGGCGCGCACAATGCTCCCAAGCCTGGGAGAAAAGCGCTTCGGGGTGGTGCTCCCACCGGGCCATTGCCCCTGAGCCTGGGGGCAATGCAGGGGTACCACACTCCCAGGCCAAGGCAGAACCACATGCACACGTCTGTTCCTGCCCCCTGCACCGGCAGAGAGCTAGGGGAGCCAGAGTCTGTCAGGCAGCTGCTGGGCTGGCCGCCTGTGTGGGAAGGGGCAGAGCTGACCTAGGGGCAAGTTGGGCCTCTTGCTCTCCCTGCTGCCCTGAGGCTGCTGGGCCAAAGAGGTCTTGGGCATCCAGCCCCTTGCTGGTCCCTTCCCTCTGACGAGGCCCTCTGAGCTCCAGCACCTTGCAGTGTGGAGACAGCCCCTGCCAGCAACCTCCTCTCCAAGAGGCCTCAACCGAGGCCTAGGCCCAGGGGAAAGGCACCAGCGGGGATGAGTCTGGGGAGGCGCACGGACATGTCTGGACCCAGTCCCCGCAGCCTGCTCCTTGGTGGGGCAGTACCCCCGGAGGCCAGGAAGGTCTGGGCAAGGCTGGCCAGGGGCAGGCGCCCTGCTGGGACCTGCCCCTGGCCTCTGGGGCCTCTGAGCACAACCGGCCCTCTCCCACTGGAAGACCTCCCCGGCTGCCTCCAAAGGCCGGTTTGCAAGCGCTCCCGCCCACTGTTCCCAGCAGGCGCGCACAATGCTCCCAAGCCCGGGAGAAAAACGCTTCGGGGTGGTGCTCTCACCGGGCCCTTGCCCCTGAGCCTGGGGGCAATGCAGGGGGAACACACTCCCAGGCCAAGGCAGAACCACATGCACACGTCTGTTCCTGCCCCCTGCACCGGCAGAGAGCTCAGCAGAGCCAGAGTCTGTCAGGCAGCTGCTGGGCTGGCCGCCTGTGTGGGAAGGGGCAGAGCCGACCTAGGGGCAAGTTGGGCCTCTTCCTCTCCCTGCTGCCCTGAGGCTGCTGGGCCAAAGACGTCTTGGGCATCCAGCCCCTTGCTGGTCCCTTCCCTCTGACAAGGCCCTCTGAGCTCCAGGACCTTGCAGTGTGGAGACAGCCCCTCCCAGCAACCTCCTCTCCAAGGAGGCCTCAACCGAGGCCTAGGCCCAGGGGAAAGGCACCAGCGGGGATGAGCCTGGGGAGGCGCCCGAGCATGTCTGGACCCAGTCCCCGCAGCCTGCCCCTTGGTGGGGCAGTACCCCCGGAGGCCAGGAAGGTCTGGGCAAGGCTGGCCAGGGGCAGGGGCCCTGCTGGGTCCTGCCCCTGGCCTGTGGGGCCTCTGAGCACAACCGGCCCTCTCCCACTGGAAAACCTCCCCGGCTGCCTCCAAAGGCCGGTTTGCAAGCGCTCCCGCCCACTGTTCCCAGCAGGCGCGCACAATGCTCCCAAGCCCGGGAGAAAAGCGCTTCGGGGTGGTGCTCTCACCGGGCCCTTGCCCCTGAGCCTGGGGGCAATGCAGGGGGAACACACTCCCAGGCCAAGGCAGAACCACATGCACACGTCTGTTCCTGCCCCCTGCACCGGCAGAGAGCTCAGCAGAGCCAGAGTCTGTCAGGCAGCTGCTGGGCTGGCCGCCTGTGTGGGAAGGGGCAGAGCTTACCTAGGGGCAAGTTGGGCCTCTTGCTCTCCCTGCTGCCCTGAGGCTGCTGGGCGAAAGAGGTCTTGGGCATCCAGCCCCTTGCTGGTCCCTTCCCTCTGACGAGGCCCTCTGAGCTCAAGCACCTTGCAGTGTGGAGACAGCCCCTGCCAGCAACCTCCTCTCCAAGGAGGCCTCAACCGAGGCCTAGGCCAGGGGAAAGGCACCAGCGGGGATGAGCCAGGGGAGGCGCCCGAGCATCTCTGGACCCAGTCCCCGCAGCCTGCCCCTTGCTGGGGCAGTACCCCCGGAGGCCAGGAAGGTCTGGGCAAGGCTGGCCAGGAGCACGGGCCCTGCTGCGTCCTGCCCCTGGCCTGTGGGGCCTCTGAGCACAACCCACCCTCTCCCACTGGAAGACCTCCCCGGCTGCCTCCAAAGGCCGGTTTGCAAGCGCTCCCTCCCACTGTTCCCAGCAGGCGTGCACAATGCTCCCAAGCCCGGGAGAAAAGCGCTTCAGGGTGGTGCTCTCTCCGGGCCCTTGCCCCTGAGCCTGGGGGCAAGGCAGGGTGTCCACACTCCCAGGCCAAGGCAGAACCACATGCACACGTCTGATCTGCCCCCTGCACCGGCAGAGAGCTCAGCAGAGCCAGAGTCTGTCAGGCAGCTGCTGTGCTGGCCACCTGTGTGGGAAGGGGCAGAGCCGACCTAGGGGCAAGTTGGGCCTCTTGCTCTCCCTGCTGCCCTGAGGCTGCTGGGCCAAAGAGGTCTTGGGCATCCAGCCCCTTGCTGGTCCCTTCCCTCTGACGAGGCCCTCTGAGCTCCAGCACCTTGCAGTGTGGAGACAGCCCCTGCCAGCAACCTCCTCTCCAAGGAGGACTAAACCGAGGCCTAGGCCCAGGGGAAAGGCACCAGCGGGGATGATCCTGGGGAGGCGCCCGGGCATGTCTGGAACCAGTCCCCGCAGCCTGCCCCTTGGTGGGGCAGTACCCCCGGAGGCCAGGAAGGACTGGGAAAGGCTGGCCAGGGGCAGGGGACCTGCTGGGTCCTGCCCCTGGCCTGTGGGGCCTCTGAGCACATCCGGCCCTCTCCCGCTGGAAGACCTCCCCGGCTGCCTCCAAAGGCCGGTTTGCCAACACTCCCGCCCACTGTTCCCACCAGGCGCGCACAATGCTCCCAAGCCTGGGAGAAAAGCGCTTCGGGGTGGTGCTCCCACCGGGCCCTTGCCCCTGATCCTGGGGGCAATGCAGGGGTTCCACACTCCCAGGCCAAGGCAGAACCACATGCACACGTCTGTTCCTGCCCCCTGCACCGGCAGAGAGCTCAGGGGAGCCAGAGTCTGTCAGGCAGCTGCTGGGCTGGCCGCCTGTGTGGGAAGGGGCAGAGCCGACCTAGGGGCAAGTTGGGCCCCTTGCTCTCCCTGCTGCCCTGAGGCTGCTGGGCCAAAGAGGTCTTGGGCATCCAGCCCCTTGCTGGTCCCTTCCCTCTGACGAGGCCCTCTGAGCTCCAGCACTTTGCAGTGTGGAGACAGCCCCTTCCAGCAACCTCCTCTCCAAGAGGCCTCAACCGAGGCCTAGGCCCAGGGGAAAGGCACCAGCGCGGATGAGCCTGGGGAGACGCCCGGGCATGTCTGGACCCAGTCCCCTCAGCCTGCCCCTTGGTGGGGCAGTACCCCCGGAGGCCAGGAAGGTCTGGGCAAGGCTGGCTAGGGGCAGGCGCCCTGCTGGGTCCTGCCACTGGCCTCTGGGGCCTCTGAGCACAACCGGCCCTCTCCCACTGGAAGACCTCCCCGGCTGCCTCCAAAGGCCGGTTTGCAAGCGCTCCCTCCCACTGTTCCCAGCAGGCGTGCACAATGCTCCCAAGCCCGGGAGAAAAGCGCTTCGGGGTGGTGCTCTCTCCGGGCCCTTGCCCCTGAGCCTGGGGGCAAGGCAGGGTGTCCACACTCCCAGGCCAAGGCAGAACCACATGCACACATCTGATCTGCCCCCTGCACCGGCAGAGAGCTCAGGGGAGCCAGAGTCTGTCAGGCAGCTGCTGGGCTGGCCGCCTGTGTGGGAAGGGGCAGAGCCGACCTAGGGGCAAGTTGGGCCTCTTGCTCTCCCTGCTGCCCTGAGGCTGCTGGGCCAAAGAGGTCTTGGGCATCCAGCCCCTTGCTGGTCCCTTCCCTCTGACGAGGCCCTCTGAGCTCCAGCACCTTGCAGTGTGGAGACAGCCCCTGCCAGCAACCTCCTCTCCAAGGTGGCCTCAACCGAGGCCTAGGCCCAGGGGAAAGGCACCAGCGGGGATGAGCCTGGGGAGGCGCCCGGGCATGTCTGGACACAGTCCCCGCAGCCTGCCACTTGGTGGGGCATTACCCCCGGAGGCCAGGAAGGACTGGGAAAGGCTGGCCAGGGGCAGGGGACCTGCTGGGTCCTGCCCCTGGCCTGTGGGGCCTCTGAGCACATCCGGCCCTCTCCCGCTGGAAGCCCTCCCCGGCTGACTCCAAAGGCCGGTTTGCCAACACTCCCGCCCACTGTTCCCACCAGGCGCGCACAATGCTCCCAAGCCCGGGAGAAAAGCGCTTCGGGGTGGTGCTCTCTCCGGGCCCTTGCCCCTGAGCCTGGGGGCAATGCAGGGGTACCACACTCCCAGGCCAAGGCAGAACCACATGCACACGTCTGTTCCTGCCCCCTGCACCGGCAGAGAGCTAGGGGAGCCAGAGTCTGTCAGGCAGCTGCTGGGCTGGCCGCCTGTGTGGGAAGGGGCAGAGCTGACCTAGGGGCAAGTTGGGCCTCTTGCTCTCCCTGCTGCCCTGAGGCTGCTGGGCCAAAGAGGTCTTGGGCATCCAGCCCCTTGCTGGTCCCTTCCCTCTGACGAGGCCCTCTGAGCTCCAGCACCTTGCAGTGTGGAGACAGCCCCTGCCAGCAACCTCCTCTCCAAGAGGCCTCAACCGAGGCCTAGGCCCAGGGGAAAGGCACCAGCGGGGATGAGTCTGGGGAGGCGCACGGACATGTCTGGACCCAGTCCCCGCAGCCTGCTCCTTGGTGGGGCAGTACCCCCGGAGGCCAGGAAGGTCGGGGCAAGGCTGGCCAGGGGCAGGCGCCCTGCTGGGACCTGCCCCTGGCCTCTGGGGCCTCTGAGCACAACCGGCCCTCTCCCACTGGAAGACCTCCCCGGCTGCCTCCAAAGGCCGGTTTGCAACACTCCCGCCCGCTGTTCCCGCCAGTCACGCACAATGCTCCCAAGCCCGGGAGAAAAGCGCTTCGGGCTGGTGCTCTCTCCGGGCCCTTGCCCCTGAGCCTGGGGGCCAGGCAGGGGGAACACACTCCCAGGCCAAGGCAGAACCACATGCACACGTCTGTTCCTGCCCCCTACACCGGCAGAGAGCTCGGGGGAGCCAGAGACTGCCAGGCAGCTGCTGGGCTGGCTGCCTGTTTGGGACGGGTCAGAGCCGACCTAGGGGCAAGTTGGGCCTCTTGCTCTGCCTGCTGCCCTGAGGCTGCTGGGTCAAAGAGGTCTTGGGCATCCAGCCCTTTGCTGGTCCCTTCCCTCTGACGAGGCCCTCTGAGCTCCAGCACCTTGCAGTGTGGAGACAGCCCCTGCCAGCAACCTCCTCTCCAAGGAGGCCTCAACCGAGGCCTAGGCCAGGGGAAAGGCACCAGCGGGGATGAGCCAGGGGAGGCGCCCGAGCATCTCTGGACCCAGTCCCCGCAGCCTGCCCCTTGGTGGGGCAGTACCCCCGGAGGCCAGGAAGGTCTGGGCAAGGCTGGCCAGGAGCACGGGCCCTGCTGCGTCCTGCCCCTGGCCTGTGGGGCCTCTGAGCACAACCCAACCTCTCCCACTGGAAGACCTCCCCGGCTGCCTCCAAAGGCCGGTTTGCAAGCGCTCCCTCCCACTGTTCCCAGCAGGCGTGCACAATGCTCCCAAGCCCGGGAGAAAAGCGCTTCAGGGTGGTGCTCTCTCCGGGCCCTTGCCCCTGAGCCTGGGGGCAAGGCAGGGTGTCCACACTCCCAGGCCAAGGCAGAACCACATGCACACGTCTGATCTGCCCCCTGCACCGGCAGAGAGCTCAGCAGAGCCAGAGTCTGTCAGGCAGCTGCTGTGCTGGCCACCTGTGTGGGAAGGGGCAGAGCCGACCTAGGGGCAAGTTGGGCCTCTTGCTCTCCCTGCTGCCCTGAGGCTGCTGGGCCAAAGAGGTCTTGGGCATCCAGCCCCTTGCTGGTCCCTTCCCTCTGACGAGGCCCTCTGAGCTCCAGCACCTTGCAGTGTGGAGACAGCCCCTGCCAGCAACCTCCTCTCCAAGGAGGACTAAACCGAGGCCTAGGCCCAGGGGAAAGGCACCAGCGGGGATGAGCCTGGGGAGGCGCCCGGGCATGTCTGGAACCAGTCGCCGCAGCCTGCCCCTTGGTGGGGCAGTACCCCCGGAGGCCAGGAAGGACTGGGAAAGGCTGGCCAGGGGCAGGGGACCTGCTGGGTCCTGCCCCTGGCCTGTGGGGCCTCTGAGCACATCCGGCCCTCTCCCGCTGGAAGACCTCCCCGGCTGCCTCCAAAGGCCGGTTTGCCAACACTCCCGCCCACTGTTCCCACCAGGCGCGCACAATGCTCCCAAGCCCGGGAGAAAAGCGCTTCGGGGTGGTGCTCCCACCGGGCCCTTGCCCCTGATCCTGGGGGCAATGCAGGGGTTCCACACCCCCAGGCCAAGGCAGAACCACATGCACACGTCTGTTCCTGCCCCCTGCACCGGCAGAGAGCTCAGGGGAGCCAGAGTCTGTCAGGCAGCTGCTGGGCTGGCCGCCTGTGTGGGAAGGGGCAGAGCCGACCTAGGGGCAAGTTGGGCCCCTTGCTCTCCCTGCTGCCCTGAGGCTGCTGGGCCAAAGAGGTCTTGGGCATCCAGCCCCTTGCTGGTCCCTTCCCTCTGACGAGGCCCTCTGAGCTCCAGCACCTTGCAGTGTGGAGACAGCCCCTTCCAGCAACCTCCTCTCCAAGAGGCCTCAACCGAGGCCTAGGCCCAGGGGAAAGGCACCAGCGGGGATGAGTCTGGGGAGGCGCACGGACATGTCTGGACCCAGTCCCCGCAGCCTGCCCTTTGGTGGGGCAGTACCCCCGGAGGCCAGGAAGGTCTGGGCAAGGCTGGCCAGGGGCAGGGGCCCTGCTGGGTCCTGCCCCTGGCCTGTGGGGCCTCTGAGCACAACCGGCCCTCTCCCACTGGAAGACCTCCCCGGCTGCCTCCAAGGTCCTGTTTCCAAACACTCCCGCCCGCTGTTCACGCCAGGCTCGCACAATGCTCCCAAGCCCGGGAGAAAAGCGCTTTGGAGTGATGCTCTCTGCTGGTCCTTGCCCCAGAGCCTGGGGGCAGGGCAGGGGGAACACACTCCCAGGCCAAGGCAGAACCACATGCACACGTCTGTTCCTGCCCCCTGCACAGGCAGAGAGCTCGGGGGAGCCAGAGTCTGTCAGGCAGCTGCTGGGCTGGCCGCCTGTGTGGGAAGGGGCAGAGCCGACCTAGGGGCAAGTTGGGCCTCTTGCTCTCCCTGCTGCCCTGAGGCTGCTGGGCCAAAGAGGTCTTGGGCATCCATCCCCTTGCTGGTCCCTTCCCTCTGACGAGGCCCTCTGAGCTCCAGCACCTTGCAGTGTGGAGACAGCCCCTGCCAGCAACCTCTCTCCAAGGAGGCCTCAACCGAGGCCTAGGCCCAGGGGAAAGGCTCCAGCGGGGATGAGCCAGGGGAGGCGCTCGGCCATGTCTGGACCCAGTCCCCGCAGCCTGCCCCTTGGTGGGGCAGTACCCCCGGAGGCGAGGAAGATCTGGGCAAGGCTGGCCAGGGGCAGGGGCCCTGCTAGGTCCTGCCCCTGGCCTGTGGGGCCTCTGAGCACAACCGGCCCTCTCTCGCTGGAAGACCTCCCCGGCTGCCTCCAATGGCCGGTTTGCAAGCCCTCATGCCCGCTGTTCCCACCAGCCGCGCACAATGCTCCCTAGCCCGGGAGAAAAGCATTTTTGGGTGGTGCTCACTCCGGGCCCTTGGAAGACCTCCCTGGCTGCCTCCAAGGCCGGTTTGCAAGCACTTCTGCCTGCTTCTCCCGCCACACGCGCACAATGCTCCCAAGCCCGGGAGAAAAGCGTTTCGGGGTGGTGTTCTCTCTGTGCCCAAGAAAGACCTCCCGGGCTGCCCCCAAAGGCCGGTTTGCAAGCACTCCCACTCGCTGTTCCCGCCATCCGTGCAAATGCTCCAAGCCCAGGAGAAAAGCGCTTCGGGGTGGTGCTCTCTCCTGGCCCTTGGAAGACCTCCCCGGCTGCCTCCAAAGGCTGGTTTTCAAGAACTCCCTCCCGCTGTCCCGCCAGCCGCACACAATGCTCCCAATCACGGGAGAAAAGCGCTTCGGGGTGGTGCTCTCTCCGGGCCCTTGGAAGACCTCCCCGGCTGCCTCCAAAGGCCGGTTTACAAGCACTCATGCCCGATGTTCCCGCCCGCCGCGCACAATGCTCCCAAGCCCGGGAGAAAAGTGCTTCGGGGTGGTGCTCTCTCCCGGCCCTTGGAAGACCTCCCCGGCTGCCTCCAAATGCTGGTTTTCAAGAGCTCCCTCCCGCTGACCCGCCAGCCGCACACAATGCTCCCAAGCCCGGGAGAAAAGCATTTTGGGGTGGTGCTCTCTCCGGGCCCTTGGAAGACCTCCCCTGCTGCCTACAAAGGCCGGTTTGCAAGCACTCATGTCCGCTGTTCCCGCCAGCCGCGCACAATGCTCCCAATTCCGGGAGAAAAGTGCTTCGGGATGGTGCTCTCTCCGGGCCCTTGGAAGACCTCCCCGGCTGCCTCCAAAGGCCGCTTTGCAAGCACTCCCACTCGCTGTTCCCGCCAGCCACGCACAATGCTCCCAAGACCGGGAGAAAAGTGCTTCGGGGTGGTGCTCTCTCCGGGCCCTTGGAAGACCTCCCAGGCTGTCCCCAAAGGCCGGTTTCCAAGCACTCCCACTCGCTGTTCCCGCCAGCCACGCACAATCCTCCAAAACCCCGGAGAAAAGCGCTTCGGGGTGGTTTTCTCTCCTTGCCAATGGAAGACTTCCCGGGGTGCCCCCAAAGGCCGGTTTGGAAGCACTCCCACTCGCTGTTCCCGCCATCCGCGCAAATGTTCCAAGCCCGGGAGAAAAGCGCTTCTGGGTGGTGCTCTCTCCTGGCCCTTGGAAGACCTCCCCGGCTGCCTCCAAAGGCCGGTTTGCAAGCACTCCCGCCCGCTGTTCCCACCAGCCACGCACAATGCTCCCAAGCCCGGGAGAAAAACATTTTGGGGTGGTGCTCACACCGGGCCCTGGAAGACCTCCCCGGATGCCTCCAAAGGACGGTTTTCAAGCACTCCTGCCTGCTGTTCCCGCCACACGCGCACAATGCTCCCAAGCCCGGGAGAAAAGCGCTTCGGGGTTGTGCTCTCTACAGGCCCTTGGAAGACCTCCCCGGCTGCCTCCAAAGGCCGGTTTGCAAGGACACCTTCCTGCTGTTCCCGCCAGCCACGCAACTGCTCCCAAGCCCGGGAGAAAAGCATTTTGGGGTGGTGCTCACTCCGGGCCCTTGGAAGACCTCCCCGGATGCCTCCAAAGGCCAGTTTGCAAGCACTCCTGCCTGCTGTTCCTGCCAGCCGCGCACAATGCTCCCAAGCCCGGAAGAAAAGCGCTTCGGGGTGGTGCTCTCTCCGGGCACTTTCAAGACCTCCCCGGCTGCCTCCAAAGGCAGGTTTGTAAGTACTCATTCCCGCTGCTTCCGCCAGCCACGCACAATGCTCCCAAGCCCGGGAGAAAAGCATTTTGGGGTAGTGATCAGTCCGGGCCCTTGGAAGACCTCCCCGACTGCCCGCAAAGGCCGGTTTGGAAGCACTCCCACTCGATGTTCCCGCAATCCGCGCAAATGTTCCAAGCCCGGGAGAAAAGCGCTTCTGGGTGGTGCTCTCTCCTGGCCCTTGGAAGACCTCCCCGGCTGCCTCCAAAGGCCGGTTTGCAAGCACTCCCGCCCGCTGTTCCCACCAGCCTCGCACAATGCTCCCAAGCCCGGGAGAAAAGCATTTTGGGGTGGTGCTCACACCGGGCCCTGGAAGACCTCCCCGGATGCCTCCAAAGGACGGTTTTCAAGCACTCCTGCCTGCTGTTCCCGCCACCCGCGCACAATGCTCCCAAGCCCGGGAGAAAAGCGCTTCGGGGTGGTGCTCTCTACAGGCCCTTGGAAGACCTCCCCGGCTGCCTCCAAAGGCCGGTTTGCCAACACTCCCGCCCACTGTTCCCACCAGGCGCGCACAATGCTCCCAAGCCCGGGAGAAAAGCGCTTCGGGGTGGTGCTCCCACCGGGCCCTTGCCCCTGAGCCTGGGGGCAATGCAGGGGTTCCACACTCCCAGGCCAAGTAGAACCACATGCACACGTCTGTTCCTGCCCCCTGCACCGGCAGAGAGCTCAGGGGAGCCAGAGTCTTTCAGGCAGCTGCTGGGCTGGCCGCCTGTGTGGGAAGGGGCAGAGCCAACCTAGGGGCAAGTTGGGCCTCTTGCTCTCCCTGCTGCCCTGAGGCTGCTGGGCCAAAGAGGTCTTGGGCATCCAGCCCCTTGCTGGTCCCTTCCCTCAGACGAGGCCCTCTGAGCTCCAGCACCTTGCAGTGTGGAGACAGCCCCTGCCAGCAACCTCCTCTGCAACGAGGCCTCAACCGAGGCCTAGGCCCAGGGGAAAGGCACCAGCGGGGATGAGCCTGGGGAGGCGCCCGAGCATGTCTGGACCCAGTCCCCGCAGCCTGCCCCTTGGTGGGGCTGTTCCCCCGGAGGCAGGAAGGTCTGGGCAAGGCTGGCCAGGGGCAGGGGCCCTGCTGGGTCCTGCCCCTGGCCTGTGGGGCCTCTGAGCACAACCGGCCCTCTCCCACTGGAAGACCTCCCCGGCTGCCTCCAAAGGCCGGTTTGCAAGCACTCCCGCCCACTGTTCCCGCCAGGCGCGCACAATGCTCCCAAGCCCGGGAGAAAAGCGCTTCGGGGTGGTGCTCTCTCCAGGCCCTTGCTCCTGAGCCTGGGGGCCAGGCAGTGGGTCCACACTCCCAGACCAAGGCAGAACCACATGCACACGTCTGTTCCTGACCCCTGCACCTGCAGAGAGCTCGGGGGAGCCAGAGTCTGTCAGGCAGCTGCTGGGCTGGCCGCCTGTGTGGGAAGGGGCAGAGCCGACCTAGGGGCAAGTTGGGCCTCTTGCTCTCCCTGCTTCCCTGAGGCTGCTGGGCCAAAGAGGTCTTGGGCATCCAGCCCCTTGCTTGTCCCTTCCCTCTGACGAGGCCCTCTGAGCTCCAGCACTTGCAGTGTGGAGACAGACCCTCCCAGCAACCTCCTCTCCAAGGAGGCCTCAACCGAGGCCTAGTCCCAGGGAAAGGCACCAGCGGGGATGAACCTGGGGAGGCGCCCGGGAATGTCTGGACCCAGTCCCCGCAGCCTGCCCCTTGGTGGGGCAGTACCCCCGGAGGCGAGGAAGATCTGGGCAAGGCTGGCCAGGGGCAGGGGCCCTGCTGGGTCCTGCCCCTGGCCTGTGGGGCCTCTGAGCACAACCGGCCCTCTCCCACTGGAAGACCTCCCCGGCTGCCTCCAAAGGCTGGTTTGCAAGCGCTCCCGCCCACTGTTCCCAGCAGGCGCGCACAATGCTCCCAAGCCCGGGAGAAAAGCGCTTCGGGGTGGTGCTCTCACCGGGCCCTTGCCCCTGAGCCTGGGGCCATGCAGGGGGAACACACTCCCAGGCCAAGGCAGAACCACATGCACACGTCTGTTCCTGCCCCCTGCACCGGCAGAGAGCTCAGGGGAGCCAGAGTCTGTCAGGCAGCTGCTGGGCTGGCCGCCTGTGTGGGAAGGGGCAGAGCCGACCTAGGGGCAAGTTGGGCCTCTTGCTCTCCCTGCTGCCCTGAGGCTGCTGGGCCAAAGAGGTCTTGGGCATCCAGCCCCTTGCTGGTCCCTTCCCTCTGACGAGGCCCTCTGAGCTCCAGCACCTTGCAGTGTGGAGACAGCCCCTGCCAGCAACCTCCTCTCCAAGGAGGCCTCAACCGAGGCCTAGGCCCAGGGGAAAGGCACCAGCGGGGATGAGCCTGGGGAGGCGCCCGGGCATGTCTGGACCCAGTCCCCGCAGCCTGCCCCTTGGTGGGGCTGTAACCCCGGAGGCAGGAAGGTCTGGGCAAGGCTGGCCAGGGGCTGGGGCCCTGCTGGGTCCTGCCCCTGGCCTGTGGGGCCTCTGAGCACAACCGGCCCTCTCCCACTGGAAGACCTCCCCGGCTGCCTCCAAAGGCCGGTTTGCAAGCACTCCCGCCCACTGTTCCCAGCAGGCGCACACAATGCTCCCAAGCCCGGGAGAAAAGCGCTTCGTTGTGGTGCTCTCTCCGGGCCCTTGCCCCTGAGCCTGGGGGCCAGGCAGTGGGTCCACACTCCAAGACCAAGGCAGAACCACATGCACACGTCTGTTCCTGCCCCCTGCACCGGCAGAGAGCTCGGGGGAGCCAGAGTCTGTCAGGCAGCTGCTGGGCTGGCCGACTGTGTGGGAAGGGGCAGAGCCGACCTAGGGGCAAGTTGGGCCTCTTCCTCTCCCTGCTGCCCTGAGGCTGCTGGGCCAAAGAGGTCTTGGGCATCCAGCCCTTTGCTGGTCCCTTCCCTCTGACGAGGCCCTCTGAGCTCCAGCACCTTGCAGTGTGGAGATAGCCCCTGCCAGCACCCTCCTCTCCATGGAGGCCTTAACCGAGGCCTAGGCCCAGGGGAAAGGCACCAGCGGGGATGAGACTGGGGAGGCACCCGGGCCTGTCTGGACCCAGTCCCCGCAGCCTGCCCCTTGGTGGGGCAGTACCCCCGGAGGCCATGAAGGTCTGAGCAAGGCTGGCCAGGGGTAGGGGCCCTGCTGGGTCCTGCCCCTGTCCTGTGGGGCCTCTGAGCACAACCGGCCGTCTCCCGCTGGAAGACCTCCCCGGCTGCCTCCAAAGGCCGGTTTGCAAGCACTCCAGCCCGCTGTTCCCGCCAGGCACGCACAATGCTCGCAAGCCCGGGAGAAAAGCGTTTCGGGGTGGTGCTCTCTCCGGGCCCTTTCCCCTGAGCCTGGGGGCCAGGCAGGGGGTCCACACTCCCAGGCCAAGGCAGAACGACATGCACACGTCTGTTCCTGCCCCCTACACCGGCAGAGAGCTCGGGGGAGCCAGAGACTGCCAGGCTGCTGCTGGGCTGGCTGCCTGTGTTGGAAGGGGCAGAGCCGACCTAGGGGCAAGTTGGGCCTCTTGCTCTCCCTGCTGCCCTGAGGCTGCTGGGCCAAAGACGTCTTGGGCATTCAGCCCCTTGCTGGTCCCTTCCCTCTGACGAGGCCCTCTGAGCTCCAGCACCTTGCCGTGTGGAGACAGCCCCTGCCAGTAACCTCCTCTCCAAGGAGGCCTCACCCGAGGCCTAGGCCCAGGGGAAAGGCATCAGCGGGGATGAGCCGGGGGAGGCGCCCGGGTATGTCTGGACCCAGTCCCCGCAGCCTGCCCCTTGGTGGGGCTGTACCCCCGGAGGCCAGGAAGATCTGGGCAAGGCTGGCCAGGGACAGGGGCCCTGCTGGGTCCTGCCCCTGGCCTGTGGGGCCTCTGAGCACAACCGGCCCTCTCCCACTGGAAGACCTCCCCAGGCTGCCTCCAAAGGCCGGTTTGCAAACACTCCCGCCCGCTGTTCACGCCAGGTATGCACAATGCTCCCAAGCCCGGGAGAAAAGCGCTTCTGGGTGGTGCTCTCTCCGGGCCCTTGCCCCTGAGCCTGTGGGGAAGGCATGGGGGACACACTCCCAGACCAAGGCAGAACGACATGCACACGTCTGTTCCTATCCCCTGCACCGGCAGAGAGCTCGGGGGAGCCAGAGGCTGTCAGGCAGCTGCTGGGCTGGCCGCCTGTGTGGGAAGGGGCAGAGCCGACCTAGGGGCAAGTTGGGCCTCTTGATCTCCCTGCTGCCCTGAGGCTGCTGGGCCAAAGAGGTCTTGGGCATCCAGCCCCTTACTGGTCCCTTCCCTCTGACGAGGCCCTCTGAGCTCCAGCACCTTGCAGTGTGGAGACAGCCCCTGCCAGCAACCTCTCTCCAAGGAGGCCTCAACCGAGGCCTAGGCCCAGGGGAAAGGCACCAGCGTGGATGAGACTGGGGAGGCGCCCGGGCATGTCTGGACCCAGTCCCCGCAGCCTGCCCCTTGGTGGGGCTGTAACCCCGGAGGCAGGAAGGTCTGGGCAAGGCTGGCCAAGGGTAGGGGCCCTGCTGGGTCCTGCCCCTGGCCTGTGGGGCCTCTGAGCACAACCGGCCCTCTCCCACTGGAAGACCTCCCCGGCTGCCTCCAAAGGCCGGTTTGCAAGCGCTCCCGCCTACTGTTCCCACCAGGCGCGCACAATGCTCCCAAGTCCGGGAGAAAAGCGCTTCAGGGTGGTGCTCTCTCCGGGCCCTTGCCCCTGAGCCTGGGGGCAATGCAGGGGGAACACACTCCCAGGCCAAGGCAGAACCACATGCACACGTCTGTTCCTGCCCCCTGCACAGGCAGAGAGCTAGGGGAGCCAGAGTCTTTCAGGCAGCTGTTGGGCTGGCCACCTGTGTGGGAAGGGGCAGAGCCGACCTAGGGGCAAGTTGGGCCTCTTGCTCTCCCTGCTGCCCTGAGGCTGCTGGGCCAAAGAGGTCTTGGGCATCCAGCCCCTTACTGGTCCCTTCCCTCTGACGAGGCCCTCTGAGCTCCAGCACCTTGCAGTGTGGAGACAGCCCCTGCCAGCAACCTCTCTCCAAGGAGGCCTCACCCGAGGCCTAGGCCCAGGGGAAAGGCACCAGCGGGGATGAGCCAGGGGAGGCGCTCGGCCATGCCTGGACCCAGTCCCCGCAGCCTGCCCCTTGGTGGGGCAGTACCCCCGGAGGCGAGGAAGATCTGGGCAAGGCTGGCCAGGAGCAGGGGCCCTGCTGAGTCCTGCCCCTGGCCTGTGGGGCCTCTGAGCACAACCGGCCCTCTCTCGTTGGAAGACCTCCCCGGCTGCCTCCAATGGCCGGTTTGCAAGCCCTCATGCCCGCTGTTCCAACCAGCTGCGCACAATGCTCCCTAGCCCGGGAGAAAAGCATTTTTGGGTGGTGCTTACTCCGGGCCCTTGGAAGACCTCCCTGGCTGCCTGCAAGGCCGGTTTGCAAGCACTTCTGCCTGCTTCTCCCGCCACACGCGCACAATGCTCCCAAGCCCGGAAGAAAAGCGTTTCGGGGTGGTGTTCTCTCTGTGCCCAAGAAAGACCTCCCGGGCTGCCCCCAAAGGCCGGTTTGCAAGCACTCCCACTCGCTGTTCCCGCCATCCGTGCAAATGCTCCAAGCCCAGGAGAAAAGCGCTTCGGGGTGGTGCTCTCTCCCGGCCCTTGGAAGACCTCCCGGGCTGCCTCCAAAGGCTGGTTTTCAAGAACTCCCTCCCGCTGTCCCGCCAGCCGCACACAATGCTCCCAATCACGGGAGAAAAGCGCTTCGGGGTGGTGCTCTCTCCGGGCCCTTGGAAGACCTCCCCGGCCGCCTCCAAAGGCCGGTTTGCAAGCACTCATGCCCGCTGTTCCCGCCAGCCGCGCACAATGCTCCCAAGCCCGGGAGAAAAGCGCTTCGGGGTGGTGCTCTCTCCCGGCCCTTGGAAGACCTCCCCGGCTGCCTCCAAAGGCCGGTTTGCAAGCACTCAATCCCGCTGTTCCCGCCAGCCGCGCACATAGCTTCCAAGCCCGGGAGAAAAGCGCTTCGGGTTGGTGCTCTCTCCGGGCCCTTGGAAGACCTCCCCGGATGCCTCCGAAGGCTGGTTTTCAAGAATTCCCTCCCGCTGACCCGCCAGCCGCCCACAATGCTCCCAAGCCTGGGAGAAAATCATTTTGGGGTGGTGCTCTCTACGGGCCGTTGGAAGACCTCCCCGGCTGCCTACAAAGGCTGCTTTGCAAGCACTCCCACTCGCTGTTCCCGCCAGCCACGCACAATCCTCCAAAACCCCGGAGAAAAGCGCTTCGGGGTTGTGTTCTCTCCGTGCCCATGGAAGACCTCCCGGGGTGCCCCCAAAGGCCGGTTTGGAAGCACTCCCACTCCCTGTTCCCGCCATCCGCGCAAATGTTCCAAGCCCGGGAGAAAAGCGCTTCTGGGTGGTGCTCTCTCCTGGCCCTTGGAAGACCTCCCCGGCTGCCTCCAAAGGCCGGTTTGCAAGCACTCCCGCCCGCTGTTCCCACCAGCCACGCACAATGCTCCCAAGCCCGGGAGAAAAGCATTTTGGGGTGGTGCTCACACTGGGCCCTGGAAGACCTCCCCGGCTGCCTCCAAAGGACGGTTTTCAAGCACTCCTGCCTGCTGTTCTCGCCACCCGCGCACAATGCTCCCAAGCCCGGGAGAAAAGCTCTTCGGGGTGGTGCTCTCTACAGGCCCTTGGAAGACCTCCCCGGCTGCCTCCACAGGCCGGTTTGCAAGGACTCCTTCCTGCTGTTCCCGCCAGCCACGCACAATGCTCCCAAGCCCGGGAGAAAAGCATTTTGGGGTGGTGCTCACTCCGGGCCCTTGGAAGACCTCCCCGGCTGCCTCCAAAGGCCAGTTTGCAAGCACTCCTGCCTGCTGTTCCCGCCAGCCGCGCACAATGCTCCCAAGCCCGGGAGAAAAGCATTTTGGGGTGGTGATCAGTCCGGGCCCTTGGAAGTCCTCCCCGGCTGCCTCCAAAGGCAGGTTTGTAAGTACTCATTCCCGCTGCTTCCGCCAGCCACGCACAATGCTCCCAAGCCCGGGAGAAAAGCATTTTGGGGTGGTGATCAGTCCGGGCCCTTGGAAGTCCTCCCCGGCTGCCCCCAAAGGCCGGTTTGGAAGCACTCCCACTCGCTTTTCCCGCCATCCGCGCAAATGTTCCAAGCCCGGGATAAAAGCACTTCGGGGTGGTGCTCTCTCTTGGCCCTTGGAAGACCTCCCCGGCTGCCTCCAAAGGCCGGTTTGCAAGCACTCCCGCCCGCTGTTCCCGCCACCCGCGCACAATGCTCCCAATCACGGGAGAAAAGCGCTTCCGGGTGGTGCTCTCTCTGGGCCCTTGGAAGACCTCCCCGGCTGCCTCCAATGGCCAGTTTGCAAGCACTCATGCCCGCTGTTCCCACCAGCCGCGCACAATGCTCCCAAGCCCGGGAGAAAAGCTTTTTGGGGTGGTGCTCACACCGGGCCCTTGCCCCTGAGCCTGGGGGCAATGCAGGGGGAATACACTCCCAGGCCAAGGCAGAACCACATGCACACGTCTGTTCCTGTCCCCTGCACCGGCAGAGAGCTCAGGGGAGCCAGAGTCTGTCAGGCAGCTGCTGGGCTAGCCGCCTGTGTGGGAAGGGGCAGAGCCGACCTGGGGAAAGTTGGGCCTCTTGCTCTCCCTGCTGCCCTGAGGCTGCTGGGCCAAAGAGGTCTTGGGCATCCAGCCCCTTGCTGGTCCCTTCCCTCTGACGAGGCCCTCTGAGCTCCAGCACCTTGCAGTGTGGAGACAGCCCCTGCCAGCAACCTCCTCTCCAAGGAGGCCTCAACCGAGGCCTACGCCCAGGGGAAAGGCACCAGCGGGGATGAGCCTGGGGAGGCGCCCGGGCATGTCTGGACCCAGTCCCCGCAGCCTGCCCCTTGGTGGGGCAGTACCCCCGGAGGCCAGGAAGGTCTGGGCAAGGCTGGCCAGGGGCAGGCGCCCTGCTGGGTCCTGCCCCTGGCCTCTGGGGCCTCTGAGCACAACCGGCCCTCTCCCACTGGAAGACCTCCCCGGCTGCCTCCAAAGGCCGGTTTGCAAGCGCTCAGGCCCACTATTCCCAGCAGGCGCGCAAAATGCTCCCAAGCCCGGGAGAAAAGCGCTTCGGGGTGGTGCTCTCACCGGGCCCTTGCCCCTGAGCCTGGGGACAAGGCAGGGGGAACACACTCCCAGGCCAAGGCAGAACGACATGCACACGTCTGTTCCTGCCCCCTGAACCGGCAGAGAGCTGGGGGGAGCCAGAGTCTGCCAGGCAGCTGCTGGGCTGGCGGCCTGTGTGGGAAGGGGAAGAGCCGACCTAGGGGCAAGTTGGGCCTCCTGCTCTCCCTGCTGCCCTGAGGCTGCTGGGCCAAAGAGGTCTTGGGCATCCAGCCCCTTGCTGGTCCCTTCCCTCTGACGAGGCCCTCTGAGGTCCAGCACCTTGCAGTGTGGAGACAGCCCCTGCCAGCAACCTCCTCTGCAACGAGGCCTCAACCGAGGCATAGGCCCAGGGGAAATGAACCAGCGGGGATGAGCCTGGGGAGGCGCCCGGGCATGTCTGGACCCAGTTCCCGCAGCCTGCCCCTTGGTGGGGCTGTACCCCGGAGGCAGGAAGGTCTGAGCAAAGCTGGCCAGGGGCAGGCGCCCTGCTGGGTCCTGCCCCTGGCCTGTGGGGCCTCTGAGCACAACCGGCCCTCTCCCACTGGAAGACCTCCCCGTCTGCCTCCAAAGGCCGGTTTGCAAGCACTCCAGCCCGCTGTTCCCGCCAGGCCCGCACAATGCTCCCAAGCCCGGGAGAAAAGCGCTTCGGGCTGGTGCTCTCTCCGGGCCCTTGCCCCTGAGCCTGGGGGCCAGGCAGGGGGAACACACTCCCAGGCCAAGGCAGAACGACATGCACACGTCTGTTCCTGTCCCCTGCACTGCCAGAGAGCTTGGGGGAGCCAGAGTCTGTCAGGCAGCTGCTGGGTTGGTCGCCTGTGTGGGAAGGGGCACAGCCGCCCTAGGGGCAAGTTGGGCCACTTGCTCTCCCTGCTGCCCTGAGGCTGCTGGGTCAAAGAGGTCTTGGGCATCCAGCCCCTTGCTGGTCCCTTCCCTCTGACGAGGCCCTCTGAGCTCCAGCACCTTGCAGTGTGGAGACAGCCCCTGCCAGCAACCTCCTCTCCAAGGAGGCCTCAACCGAGGCCTAGGCCCAGGGGAAAGGCACCAGCGGGGATGAGACTGGGGAGGTGGCCGGGCATGTCTGGACCCAGTCCCCGCAGCCTGCCCCTTGGTGGGGCTGTAACCCCGGAGGCAGGAAGGTCTGGGCAAGGCTGGCCAGGGGCAGGGGCCCTGCTGGGTCCTGCCCCTGGCCTGTGGGGCCTCTGAGCACAACCGGCCCTCTCCCACTGGAAGAACTCCCCGGCTGCCTCCAAAGGCCGGTTTGCAAGCACTCCCGCCAACTGTTCCCACCAAGCACGCACAATGCTCCCAAGCCCGGGAGAAAAGCGCTTTGGGGTGGTGCTCTCTCCAGGCCCTTGCCCCTGAGCCTGGGGGCCAGGCAGGGGGAACACACTCCCAGGCCAAGGCAGAACGACATGCACACGTCTGTTCCTGCCCCCTACACCGGCAGAGAGCTCGGGGGAGCCAGAGACTGCCAGGCTGCTGCTGGGCTGGCTGCCTGTGTGGGACAGGGCAGAGCCGACCTAGGGGCAAGTTGGGCCTCTTGCTCTCCCTGCTGCCCTGAGGCTGCTGGGCCAAAGAGGTCTTGGGCATTCAGCCCTTTGCTGGTCCCTTCCCTCTGACGAGGCCCTCTGAGCTCCAGCACCTTGCAGTGTGGAGACAGCCCTTGCCAGCAACCTCCTCTCCAAGGAGGCCTAAACCGAGGCCTAGGCCCAGGGGAAAGGCACCAGCGGGGATGAGCCTGGGGAGGCGCCCGTGCATGTCTGGACCCAGTCCCCGCAGCCTGCCCCTTGGTGGGGCAGTACCCCCGGAGGCCAGGAAGGTCTGGGAAAGGCTGGCCAGGGGCAGGGGACCTGCTGGGTCCTGCCCCTGGCCTGTGGGGCCTCTGAGCACATCCGGCCCTCTCCCGCTGGAAGACCTCCCCGGCTGCCTCCAAAGGCCGGTTTGCCAACACTCACGCCCACTGTTCCCACCAGGCGCGCACAATGCTCCCAAGCCCGGGAGAAAAGCGCTTCGGGGTGGTGTTCTCACCGGGCCCTTGCCCCTGAGCCTGGGGGCAATGCAGGGGGAACACACTCCCAGGCCAAGGCAGAACCACATGCACACGTCTGTTCCTGCCCCCTGCACCGGCAGAGAGCTCAGGGGAGCCAGAGTCTGTCAGGCAGCTGCTGGGTTGGCCGCCTGTGTGGGAAGGGGCAGAGCCGACCTAGGGGCAAGTTGGGCCTCTTGCTCTCCCTGCTGCCCTGAGGCTGCTGGGCCAAAGAGGTCTTGGACATCCAGCCCCTTGCTGGTCCCTTCCCTCTGGCGAGGCCCTCTGAGCTCCAGCACCTTGCAGTGTGGAGACAGCCCCTGCCAGCAACCTCCTCTCCAAGGACGCCTCAACCGAGGCCTAGGCCCAGGGGAAAGGCACCAGCGGGGATGAGCCTGGGGAGGCGCCCGGCCATGTCTGGACCCAGTCCCCTCAGCCTGCCCCTTGGTGGGGCAGTACCCCCGGAGGCCAGGAAGGTCTGGGCAAGGCTGGCCAGGGGCAGGCGCCCTGCTGGGTCCTGCCCCTGGCCTGTGGGGCCTCTGAGCACAACCGGCCCTCTCCCACTGGAAGACCTCCCCGGCTGCCTCCAAAGGCCGGTTTGCAAGCACTCCAGCCCGCTGTTCCCGCCAGGCACGCTCAATGCTCCCAAGCCCAGGAGAAAAGCACTTCGGGGTGTTGCTCTCTCCTGGCCCTTGCCCCTGAGCCTGGGGGACAGGCAGTGGGTCCACACTCCCAGACCAAGGCAGAACCACATGCACACGTCTGTTCCTGACCCCTGCACCGGCAGAGAGCTCGGGGGAGCCAGAGTCTGTCAGGCAGCTGCTGGGCTGGCCGCCTGTGTGGGAAGGGGCAGAGCCGACCTAGGGGCAAGTTGGGCCTCTTGCTCTCCCTGCTTCCCTGAGGCTACTGGGCCAAAGAGGTCTTGGGCATCCAGCCCCTTGCTGGTCCCTTCCCGCTGACGAGGCCCTCTGAGCTCCAGCACCTTGCCGTGTGGAGACAGCCCCTGCCAGCAACCTCCTCTCCAAGGAGGCCTCACCCGAGGCCTAGGCCCAGGGGAAAGGCACCAGCGGGGATGAGCCTGGGGAGGCGCCCGGCCATGTCTGGACCCAGTCCCCGCAGCCTGCCCCTTGGTGGGGCTGTACCCCCGGAGGCCAGGAAGGTCTGGGCAAGGCTGCGAGGGGCAGGGACACTGCTGGGTCCTGCCCCTGGCCTGTGGGGCCTCTGAGCACAACCGGCACTCTCCCGCTGGAAGACCTCCCCGTCTGCCTCCAAAGGCCGGTTTGCAAGCACTCCAGCCCGCTGTTCCCGCAGGGCCCGCACAATGCTCCCAAGCCCGGGAGAAAAGCGCTTCGGGCTGGTGCTCTCTCCGGGCCCTTGCCCCTGAGCCTGGGGGCCAGGCAGGGGGAACACACTCCCAGGCCAAGGCAGAACGACATGCACACGTCTGTTCCTGTCCCCTGCACTGCCAGAGAGCTTGGGGGAGCCAGAGTCTGTCAGGCAGCTGCTGGGTTGGCCGCCTGTGTGGGAAGGGGCAGAGCCGCCCTAGGGGCAAGTTGGGCCTCTTGCTCTCCCTGCTGCCCTGAGGCTGCTGGGCCAAAGAGGTCTTGGGCATCCAGCCCCTTACTGGTCCCTTCCCTCTGACGAGGCCCTCTGAGCTCCAGCACCTTGCAGTGTGGAGACAGCCCCTGCCAGCAACCTCCTCTCCAAGAGGCCTCAACCTAGGCCTAGGCCCAGGGGAAAGGCACCAGCGGGGATGAGCCAGGGGAGGCGCCCGAGCATGTCTGGACCCAGACCCCGCAGCCTGCCCCTTGGTGGGGCAGTACACCGGAGGCCAGGAAGGTCTGGGCAAGGCTGGCCAGGGGCAGGGGCCCTGCTGGGTCCTGCCCCTGGCCTGTGGGGCCTCTGAGCACAACCGGCGCTCTCCCACTGGAAGACCTCCCCGGCTGCCTCCAAAGGCCGGTTTGCAAGCGCTCCCACCCACTGTTCCCAGCAGGCGCGCACAATGCTCCCAAGCCCGGGAGAAAAGCGCTTCGGGGTGGTGCTCTCACCGGGCCCTTGCCCATGAGCCTGGGGGCAATGCAGGGGGAACACACTCCCAGGCCAAGGCAGAACCACATGCACACGTCTGTTCCTGCCTCCTGCACCGGCAGAGAGCTCAGGGGAGCCAGAGTCTGTCAGGCAGCTGCTGGGCTGGCCGCCTGTGTGGGAAGGGGCAGAGCCGACCTAGGGGCAAGTTGGGCCTCTTGCTCTCCCTGCTGCCCTGAGTCTGCTGGGACAAAGAGGTCTTGGGCATCCAGCCCCTTGCTGGTCCCTTCCCTCTGACGAGGCCCTCTGAGCTCCAGCACCTTGCAGTGTGGAGACAGCCCCTGCCAGCAACCTCCTCTCCAAGGAGGCCTCAACCGAGGCCTAGGCCCAGGGGAAAGGCACCAGCGGGGATGAGACTGGGGAGGTGGCCGGGCATGTCTGGACCCAGTCCCCGCAGCCTGCCCCTTGGTGGGGCTGTAACCCCGGAGGCAGGAAGGTCTGGGCAAGGCTGGCCAGGGGCAGGGGCCCTGCTGGGTCCTGCCCCTGGCCTGTGGGGCCTCTGAGCACAACCGGCCCTCTCCCACTGGAAGAACTCCCCGGCTGCCTCCAAAGGCCGGTTTGCAAGCACTCCCGCCCACTGTTCCCACCAAGCACGCACAATGCTCCCAAGCCCGGGAGAAAAGCGCTTCGGGGTGGTGCTCTCTCCGGGCCCTTGCCCCTGAGCCTGGGGGCCAGGCAGGGGGAACACACTCCCAGGCCAAGGCAGAACCACATGCACACGTCTGTTCCTGCCCCCTACACCGGCAGAGAGCTCGGGGGAGCCAGAGACTGCCAGGCTGCTGTTGGGCTGGCTGCCTCTGTGGGACGGGGCAGAGCCGACCTAGGGGCAAGTTGGGCCTCTTGCTCTCCCTGCTGCCCTGAGGCTGCTGGGCCAAAGAGGTCTTGGGCATTCAGCCCTTTGCTGGTCCCTTCCCTCTGACGAGGCCCTCTGAGCTCCAGCACCTTTCAGTGTGGAGACAGCCCCTGCCAGCAACCTCCTCTCCAAGGAGGCCTAAACCGAGGCCTAGACCCAGGGGAAAGGCACCAGCGGGGATGAGCCTGGGGAGGCGCCCGTGCATGTCTGGACCCAGTCCCCGCAGCCTGCCCCTTGGTGGGGCAGTACCCCCGGAGGCCAGGAAGGTCTGGGAAAGGCTGGCCAGGGGCAGGGGACCTGCTGGGTCCTGCCCCTGGCCTGTGGGGCCTCTGAGCACATCCGGCCCTCTCCCGCTGGAAGACCACCCCGGCTGCCTCCAAAGGCCGGTTTGCAAGCACTCCAGCCCGCTGTTCCCGCAGGGCCCGCACAATGCTCCCAAGCCCGGGAGAAAAGCGCTTCGGGCTGGTGCTCTCTCCGGGCCCTTGCCCCTGAGCCTGGGGGCCAGGCAGGGGGAACACACTCCCAGGCCAAGGCAGAACGACATGCACACGTCTGTTCCTGTCCCCTGCACTGCCAGAGAGCTTGGGGGAGCCAGAGCCTGTCAGGCAGCTGCTGGGTTGGCCGCCTGTGTGGGAAGGGGCAGAGCCGCCCTAGGGGCAAGTTGGGCCTCTTGCTCTCCCTGCTGCCCTGAGGCTGCTGGGCCAAAGAGGTCTTGGGCATCCAGCCCCTTACTGGTCCCTTCCCTCTGACGAGGCCCTCTGAGCTCCAGCACCTTGCAGTGTGGAGACAGCCCCTGCCAGCAACCTCCTCTCCAAGAGGCCTCAACCGAGGCCTAGGCCCAGGGGAAATGCACCAGCGGGGATGAGCCAGGGGAAGCGCCCGAGCATGTCTGGACCCAGTCCCCGCAGCCTGCCCCTTGGTGGGGCAGTACCCCCGGAGGCCAGGAAGGTCTGGGCAAGGCTGGCCAGGGGCCCGGGCCCTGCTGCGTCCTGCCCCTGGCCTGTGGGGCCTCTGAGCACAACCGGCCCTCTCCCACTGGAAGAACTCCCCGGCTGCCTCCAAAGGCCGGTTTGCAAGCACTCCCGCTCACTGTTCCCGCCAGGCGCGCACAATGCTCCCAAGCCCGGGAGAAAAGCGCTTCGGGGTGGTGCTCTCTCCGGGCCCTTGCCCCTGAGCCTGGGGGCCAGGCAGGGGTCCACACTCCCAGGCCAAGGCAGAACCACATGCACACGTCTGTTCCTGCCCTCTGCACCGGCAGAGAGCTCAGTGGAGCCAGAGTCTGTCAGGCAGCTGCTGGGCTGGCCGCCTGTGTGGGAAGGGGCAGAGCCGACCTAGGGGCAAGTTGGGCCTCTTGCTCTCCCTTCTGCCCTGAGGCTGCTGGGCCAAAGAGGTCTTGGGCATCCAGCCCCTTGCTGGTCCCTTCCCTCTGACGAGGCCCTCTGAGCTCCAGCACCTTGCAGTGTGGAGACAGCCCCTGCCAGCAACCTCCTCTCCAAGGAGGCCTCAACCGAGGCCTAGGCCCAGGGGAAAGGCACCAGCGGGGATGAGACTGGGGAGGTGGCCGGGCATGTCTGGACCCAGTCCCCGCAGCCTGCCCCTTGGTGGGGCTGTAACCCCGGAGTCAGGAAGGTCTGGGCAAGGCTGGGCAGGGGCAGGGGCCCTGCTGGGTCCTGCCCCTGGCCTGTGGGGCCTCTGAGCACAACCGGCCCTCTCCCACTGGAAGACCTCCCCGGCTGCCTCCAAAGGCCGGTTTGCAAGCACTCCCGCCCACTGTTCCCACCAAGCACGCAAAATGCTCCCAAGCCCGGGAGAAAAGCGCTTCGGGGTGGTGCTCTCTCCGGGCCCTTGCCCCTGAGCCTGGGGGCCAGGCAGGGGTTCCAACTCCCAGGCCAAGGCAGAACCACATGCACACGTCTGTTCCTGCCCCCTGAACCGGCAGAGAGCTGGGGGGAGCCAGAATCTGCCAGGCAGCTGCTGGGCTGGCGGCCTGTGTGGGAAGGGGCAGAGCCGACCTAGGGGCAAGTTGGGCCTCTTGCTCTCCCTGCTGCCCTGAGGCTGCTGGGCCAAAGAGGTCTTGGGCATCCAGCCCCTTGCTGGTCCCTTCCCTCTGACGAGGCCCTCTGAGCTCCAGCACCTTGCAGTGTGGAGACAGCCCCTGCCAGCAACCTCCTCTGCAACGAGGCCTCAACCGAGGCATAGGCCCAGGGGAAAGAAACCAGCGGGGATGAGCCTGGGGAGGCGCCCGGGCATGTCTGGACCCAGTCCCCGCAGCCTGCCCCTTGGTGGGGCTGTACCCCGGAGGCAGGAAGGTCTGAGCAAAGCTGGCCAGGGGCAGGCGCCCTGCTGGGTCCTGCCCCTGGCCTGTGGGGCCTCTGAGCACAACCGGCCCTCTCCCACTGGAAGACCTCCCCGTCTGCCTCCAAAGGCCGGTTTGCAAGCACTCCAGCCCGCTGTTCCCGCCAGGCCCGCACAATGCTCCCAAGCCCGGGAGAAAAGCGCTTCGGGCTGGTGCTCTCTCCGGGCCCTTGCCCCTGAGCCTGGGGGCCAGGCAGGGGGAACACACTCCCAGGCCAAGGCAGAACGACATGCACACGTCTGTTCCTGTCCCCTGCACTGCCAGAGAGCTTGGGGGAGCCAGAGTCTGTCAGGCAGCTGCTGGGTTGGCCGACTGTGTGGGAAGGGGCAGAGCCGCCCTAGGGGCAAGTTGGGCCACTTGCTCTCCCTGCTGCCCTGAGGCTGCTGGGTCAAAGAGGTCTTGGGCATCCAGCCCTTTGCTGGTCCCTTCCCTCTGACGAGGCCCTCTGAGCTCCAGCACCTTGCAGTGTGGAGACAGCCCCTGCCAGCAACCTCCTCTCCAAGGAGGCCTCAACCGAGGCCTAGGCCCAGGGGAAAGGCACCAGCGGGGATGAGACTGGGGAGGTGGCCGGGCATGTCTGGACCCAGTCCCCGCAGCCTGCCCCTTGGTGGGGCTGTAACCCCGGAGGCAGGAAGGTCTGGGCAAGGCTGGCCAGGGGCAGGGGCCCTGCTGGGTCCTGCCCCTGGCCTGTGGGGCCTCTGAGCACAACCGGCCCTCTCCCACTGGAAGAACTCCCCGGCTGCCTCCAAAGGCCGGTTTGCAAGCACTCCCGCCAACTGTTCCCACCAAGCACGCACAATGCTCCCAAGCCCGGGAGAAAAGCGCTTTGGGGTGGTGCTCTCTCCGGGCCCTTGCCCCTGAGCCTGGGGGCCAGGCAGGGGGAACACACTCCCAGGCCAAGGCAGAACGACATGCACACGTCTGTTCCTGCCCCCTACACCGGCAGAGAGCTCGGGGGAGCCAGAGACTGCCAGGCTGCTGCTGGGCTGGCTGCCTGTGTGGGACGGGGCAGAGCCGACCTAGGGGCAAGTTGGGCCTCTTGCTCTCCATGCTGCCCTGAGGCTGCTGGGCCAAAGAGGTCTTGGGCATTCAGCCCTTTGCTGGTCCCTTCCCTCTGACGAGGCCCTCTGAGCTCCAGCACCTTGCAGTGTGGAGACAGCCCCTGCCAGCAACCTCCTCTCCAAGGAGGCCTAAACCGAGGCCTAGGCCCAGGGGAAAGGCACCAGCGGGGATGAGCCTGGGGAGGCGCCCGGGCATGTCTGGACCCAGTCCCCGCAGCCTGCCCCTTGGTGGGGCAGTACCCCCGGAGGCCAGGAAGGTCTGGGAAAGGCTGGCCAGGGGCAGGGGACCTGCTGGGTCCTGCCCCTGGCCTGTGGGGCCTCTGAGCACATCCGGCCCTCTCCCGCTGGAAGACCTCCCCGGCTGCCTCCAAAGGCCGGTTTGCCAACACTCATGCCCACTGTTCCCACCAGGCGCGCACAATGCTCCCAAGCCCGGGAGAAAAGCGCTTCGGGGTGGTGCTCTCACCGGGCCCTTGCCCCTGAGCCTGGGGGCAATGCAGGGGGAACACACTCCCAGGCCAAGGCAGAACCACATGCACACGTCTGTTCCTGCCCCCTGAACCGGCAGAGAGCTCAGGGGAGCCAGAGTCTGTCAGGCAGCTGCTGGGTTGGCCGCCTGTGTGGGAAGGGGCAGAGCCGACCTAGGGGCAAGTTGGGCCTCTTGCTCTCCCTGCTGCCCTGAGGCTGCTGGGCCAAAGAGGTCTTGGGCATCCAGCCCCTTGCTGGTCCCTTCCCTCTGACGAGGCCCTCTGAGCTCCAGCACCTTGCAGTGTGGAGACAGCCCCTGCCATCAACCTCCTCTCCAAGGAGGCCTCAACCGAGGCCTAGGCCCAGGGGAAAGGCACCAGCGGGGATGAGCCTGGGGAGGCGCCCGGCCATGTCTGGACCCAGTCCCCTCAGCCTGCCCCTTGGTGGGGCAGTACCCCCGGAGGCCAGGAAGGTCTGGGCAAGGCTGGCCAGGGGCAGGCGCCCTGCTGGGTCCTGCCCCTGGCCTGTGGGGCGTCTGAGCACAACCGGCCCTCTCCCACTGGAAGACCTCCCCGGCTGCCTCCAAAGGCCGGTTTGCAAGCACTCCAGCCCGCTGTTCCCGCCAGGCACGCTCAATGCTCCCAAGCCCAGGAGAAAAGCACTTCGGGGTGTTGCTCTCTCCTGGCCCTTGCCCATGAGCCTGGGGGCAATGCAGGGGGAACACACTCCCAGGCCAAGGCAGAACCACATGCACACGTCTGTTCCTGACCCCTGCACCGGCAGAGAGCTCAGGGGAGCCAGAGTCTGTCAGGCAGCTGCTGGGCTGGCCGCCTGTGTGGGAAGGGGCAGAGCCGACCTAGGGGCAAGTTGGGCCTCTTGCTCTCCCTGCTGCCCTGAGTCTGCTGGGACAAAGAGGTCTTGGGCATCCAGCCCCTTGCTGGTCCCTTCCCTCTGACGAGGCCCTCTGAGCTCCAGCATCTTGCAGTGTGGAGACAGCCCCTGCCAGCAACTTCCTCTCCAAGGAGGCCTCACCCGAGGCCTAGGCCCAGGGGAAAGGCACCAGCGGGGATGAGCCAGGGGAGGCGCCCGAGCATGTCTGGACCCAGTCCCCGCAGCCTGCCCCTTGGTGGGTCAGTACCCCCGGAGGCCAGGAAGGTCTGGGCAAGGCTGGCCAGGGGCCCGGGCCCTGCTGCGTCCTGCCCCTGGCCTGTGGGGCCTCTGAGCACAACCGGCCCTCTCCCACTGGAAGACGTACCCGGCTGCCTCCAAAGGCCGGTTTGCAAGCACTCCAGCCCGCTGTTCCCGCAGGGCCCGCACAATGCTCCCAAGCCCGGGAGAAAAGCGCTTCGGGCTGGTGCTCTCTCCGGGCCCTTGCCCCTGAGCCTGGGGGCCAGGCAGGGGGAACACACTCCCAGGCCAAGGCAGAACGACATGCACACGTCTGTTCCTGCCCCCTGCACTGCCAGAGAGCTTGGGGGAGCCAGAACCTGTCAGGCAGCTGCTGGGTTGGCCGCCTGTGTGGGAAGGGGCAGAGCCGCCCTAGGGGCAAGTTGGGCCTCTTGCTCTCCCTGCTGTCCTGAGGCTGCTGGGCCAAAGAGGTCTTGGGCATCCAGCCCCTTACTGGTCCCTTCCCTCTGACGAGGCCCTCTGAGCTCCAGCACCTTGCAGTGTGGAGACAGCCCCTGCCAGCAACCTCCTCTCCAAGAGGCCTCAACCGAGGCCTAGGCCCAGGGGAAAGGCACCAGCGGGGATGAGCCAGGGGAGGCGCCCGAGCATGTCTGGACCCAGTCCCCGCAGCCTGCCCCTTGGTGGGTCAGTACCCCCGGAGGCCAGGAAGGTCTGGGCAAGGCTGGCCAGGGGCCCGGGCCCTGCTGCGTCCTGCCCCTGGCCTGTGGGGCCTCTGAGCACAACCGGCCCTCTCCCACTGGAAGACGTACCCGGCTGCCTCCAAAGGCCGGTTTGCAAGCACTCCCGCTCACTGTTCCCGCCAGGCGCGCACAATGCTCCCAAGCCCGGGAGAAAAGCGCTTCGGGGTGGTGCTCTCTCCGGGCCCTTGCCCCTGAGCCTGGGGGCCAGGCAGGGGTCCACACTCCCAGGCCAAGGCAGAACCACATGCACACGTCTGTTCCTGCCGCCTGCACCGGCAGAGAGCTCGGGGGAACCAGAGTCTGCCAGGGAGCTGCTGGGCTGGCCCCCTGAGTGGAATGGGGCAGAGCCGACCTAGGGGCAAGTTGGGCCTCTTGCTCTCCCTGCTGCCCTGAGGCTGCTGGGCCAAAGAGGTCTTGGGCATCCAGCCACTTGCTGGTCCCTTCCCTCTGACGAGGCCCTCTGAGCTCCCGCACCTTGCAGTGTGGAGAAAGCCCCTGCCAGCAACCTCCTCTCCAAGGAGGCCTAAACCAAGGCCTAGGCCCAGGGGAAAGGCACCAGCGGGGATGAGCCTGGGGAGGGGCCCGGGCATGTCTAGACCCAGTCCCCGCAGCCTGACCCTTGGTGGGGCAGTACACCCGGAGGACAAGAAAATCTGGGCAAGGCTGGCCAGGGGCAGGGGCCCTGCTGTGTCCTGCCCCTGGCCTGTGGGGCGTCTGAGCAGAACCGGCACTCTCCCGCTGGAAGACCTCCCCGTCTGCCTCCAAAGGACGGTTTGCAAGCACTCCCACCCGCTGTTCCCACCAGGCACGCACAATGATCCCAAGCCCGGGAGAAAAGCGCTTCGGGCTGGTGCTCTCTCCGGGTCCTTGCCCCTGAGCCTGGGGGCCAGGCAGGGGGAACACACTCCCAAGCCAAGGCAGAACCACATGCACACGTCTGTTCCTACCCCCTACACCGGCAGAGAGCTCGGGGGAGCCAGAGACTGCCAGGCTGCTGCTGGGCTGGCTGCCTGTGTGGGACGGGGCAGAGCCGACCTAGGGGCAAGTTGGGCCTCTTGCTCTCCCTGCTGCCCTGAGGCTGCTGGGTCAAAGAGGTCTTGGGCATCCAGCCCTTTGCTGGTCCCTTCCCTCTGACGAGGCCCTCTGAGCTCCAGCACCTTGCAGTGTGGAGACAGCCCCTGCCAGCAACCTCCTCTCCAAAGAGGCCTAAACCGAGGCCTACGCCCAGGGGAAAGGCACCAGCGGGGATGATCCTGGGGAGGCGCACGGACATGTCTGGACCCAGTCCCCGCAGCCTGCCCCTTGGTGGGGCAGTACCCCCGGAGGCCAGGAAGGTCTGGGCAAGGCTGGCCAGGGGCAGGGGCCCTGCTGGGTCCTGACCCTGGCCTGTGGGGCCTCTGAGCACAACCGGCCCTCTCCCACTGGAAGACCTCCCCGGCTGCCTCCAAATTCCTGTTTGCAAACACTCCCGCCCGCTGTTCACGCCAGGCTCGCACAATGCTCCCAAGCCCGGGAACAAAGCGCTTTGGAGTGATGCTCTCTGCGGGCCCTTGCCCCTGAGCCAGGGGGCAAGGCAGGGGGAACACACTCCCAGGCCAAGGCAGAACCACATGCCCACGTCTGTTCCTGTCCCCTGCACCGGCAGAGAGCTTGGGGGAGCCAGAGTCTGTCAGGCAGCTGATGGGTTTTCCGCCTGTGTGGGAAGGGGCAGAGCCGCCCTAGGGGCAAGTTGGGCCTCTTGCTCTCCCTGCTGCCCTGAGGCTGCTGGGCCAAAGACGTCTTGAGCATCCAGCCCCTTACTGGTCCCTTCCCTCTGACGAGGCCCTCTGA
Source organism: Dama dama (assembly GCF_033118175.1). Classification (NCBI taxonomy): domain Eukaryota; kingdom Metazoa; phylum Chordata; class Mammalia; order Artiodactyla; family Cervidae; genus Dama; species Dama dama. Next base: position 3,243,866 of record NW_026870900.1, read on the forward strand.
GCTCCAGCACCTTGCAGTGTGGAGACAGCCCCTGCCAGCAACCTCCTCTCCAAGGAGGCCTCAACCGAGGCCTAGGCCCAGGGGAAAGGCACCAGCGGGGATGAGCCAGGGGAGGCGCCCGAGCATGTCTGGACCCAGTCCCCGCAGCCTGCCCCTTGGTGGGGCAGAACCCCCGGAGGCCAGGAAGATCTGGGCAAGGCTGGCCAGGGGCAGGGGCCCTGCTGGGTCCTGCCCCTGGCCTGTGGGGCCTCTGAGCACAACCGGCCATCTCCCACTGGAAGACCTCCCCGGCTGTCTCCAAAGGCCGGTTTGCCAACACTCACGCCCACTGTTCCCACCAGGCGCGCACAATGCTCCCAAGCCCGGGAGAAAAGCGCTTCGGGGTGGTGCTCTCACCGGGCCCTTGCCCCTGAGCCTGGGGGCAATGCAGGGGGAACACACTCCCAGGCCAAGGCAGAACCACATGCACACGTCTGTTCCTGCCCCCTGAACCGGCAGAGAGCTCAGGGGAGCCAGAGTCTGTCAGGCAGCTGCTGGGTTGGCCGCCTGTGTGGGAAGGGGCAGAGCCGACCTAGGGGCAAGTTGGGCCTCTTGCTCTCCCTGCTGCCCTGAGGCTGCTGGGCCAAAGAGGTCTTGGGCATCCAGCCCCTTGCTGGTCCCTTCCCTCTGACGAGGCCCTCTGAGCTCCAGCACCTTGCAGTGTGGAGACAGCCCCTGCCAGCAACCTCCTCTCCAAGGAGGCCTCAACCGAGGCCTAGGCCCAGGGGAAAGGCACCAGCGGGGATGAGCCTGGGGAGGCGCCCGGGCATGTCTGGACCCAGTCCCCTCAGCCTGCCCCTTGGTGGGGCAGTACCCCCGGAGGCCAGGAAGGTCTGGGCAAGGCTGGCCAGGGGCAGGCGCCCTGCTGGGTCCTGCCCCTGGCCTGTGGGGCCTCTGAGCACAACCGGCCCTCTCCCACTGGAAGACCTCCCCGGCTGCCTCCAAAGGCCGGTTTGCAAGCACTCCAGCCCCCTGTTCCCGCCAGGCACGCTCAATGCTCCCAAGCCCAGGAGAAAAGCACTTCGGGGTGTTGCTCTCTCCTGGCCCTTGCCCCTGAGCCTGGGGGCCAGGCAGTGGGTCCACACTCCCAGACCAAGGCAGAACCACATGCACACGTCTGTTCCTGACCCCTGCACCGGCAGAGAGCTCGGGGGAGCCAGAGTCTGTCAGGCAGCTGCTGGGCTGGCCGCCTGTGTGGGAAGGGGCAGAGCCGACCTAGGGGCAAGTTGGGCCTCTTGCTCTCCCTGCTTCCCTGAGGCTACTGGGCCAAAGAGGTCTTGGGCATCCAGCCCCTTGCTGGTCCCTTCCCGCTGACGAGGCCCTCTGAGCTCCAGCACCTTGCCGTGTGGAGACAGCCCCTGCCAGCAACCTCCTCTCCAAGGAGGCCTCACCCGAGGCCTAGGCCTAGGGGAAAGGCACCAGCGGGGATGAGCCTGGGGAGGCGCCCGGCCATGTCTGGACACAGTCCCCGCAGCCTGCCCCTTGGTGGGGCTGTACCCCCGGAGGCCAGGAAGGTCTGGGCAAGGCTGGCCAGGGGCAGGGGCCCTGCTGGGTCCTGCCCCTGGCCTGTGGGGCCTCTGAGCACAACCGGCCCTCTCCCACTGGAAGACCTCCCCGGCTTCCTCCAAATTCCGGTTTGCAAGCCCTCCCGACCACTGTTCCCACCAAGCACGCAAAATGCTCCCAAGCCCGGGAGAAAAGCGCTGCGGGGTGGTGCTCTCTCCGGGCCCTTGCCCCTGAGCCTGGGGGCCAGGCAGGGGGAACACACTCCCAGGCCAAGGCAGAACGACATGCACACGTCTGTTCCTGCCCCCTACACTGGCATAGAGCTCGGGGGAGCCAGAGACTGCCAGGCTGCTGCTGGGCTGGCTGCCTGTGTGGGACGGGGCAGAGCCGACCTAGGGGCAAGTTGGGCCTCTTGCTCTCCCTGCTGCCCTGAGGCTGCTGGGCCAAAGAGGTCTTGGGCATCCAGCCCTTTGCTGGTCCCTTCCCTCTGACGAGGCCCTCTGAGCTCCAGCACCTTGCAGTGTGGAGACAGCCCCTGCCAGTAACCTCCTCTCCAAGGAGGCCTAAACCGAGGCCTAGGCCCAGGGGAAAGGCACCAGCGGGGATGAGCCTGGGGAGGCGCTCGGCCATGTCTGGACCCAGTCCCCGCAGCCTGCCCCTTGGTGGGGCAGTACCCCCGGAGGCGAGGAAGATCTGGGCAAGGCTGGCCAGGAGCAGGGGCCCTGCTGGGTCCTGCCCCTGGCCTGTGGGGCCTCTGAGCACAACCGGCCCTCTCTCGTTGGAAGACCTCCCCGGCTGCCTCCAATGGCCGGTTTGCAAGCCCTCATGTCCGCTGTTCCAACCAGCCGCGCACAATGCTCCCTAGCCCGGGAGAAAAGCATTTTTAGGTGGTGCTTACTCCGGGCCCTTGGAAGACCTCCCTGGCTGCCTCCAAGGCCGGTTTGCAAGCACTTCTGCCTGCTTCTCCCGCCACACGCGCACAATGCTCCCAAGCCCGGGAGAAAAGCGTTTCGGGGTGGTGTTCTCTCTGGGCCCAAGAAAGACCTCTCGGGCTGCCCCCAAAGGCCGGTTTGCAAGCACTCCCACTCGCTGTTCCCGCCATCCGTGCAAATGCTCCAAGCCCAGGAGAAAAGCGCTTCGGGGTGGTGCTCTCTCCCGGCCCTTGGAAGACCTCCCCGGCTGCCTCCAAAGGCTGGTTTTCAAGAACTCCCTCCCGCTGTCCCGCCAGCCGCACACAATGCTCCCAATCACGGGAGAAAACGCTTCGGGGTGGTGCTCTCTCCGGGCCCTTGGAAGACCTCCCCGGCTGCCTCCAAAGGCCGGTTTGCAAGCACTCATGCCCGCTGTTCCCAGCAGGCGCGCACAATGCTCCCAAGCCCGGGAGAAAAGCGCTTCGGGGTGGTGCTCTCTCCGGGCCCTTGCCCCTTAGCCTGGGGGCAATGCAGGGGGAACACACTCCCAGGCCAAGGCAGAACCACATGCACACGTCTGTTCCTGCCCACTGCACAGGCAGAGAGCTAGGGGAGCCAGAGTCTGTCAGGCAGCTGCTGGGCTGGCCACCTGTGTGGGAAGGGGCAGAGCCGACCTAGGGGCAAGTTGGGCCTCTTGCTCTCCCTGCTGCCCTGAGGCTGCTGGGCCAAAGAGGTCTTGGGCATCCAGCCCCTTGCTGGTCCCTTCCCTCTGACGAGGCCCTCTGAGCTCCAGCACCTTGCAGTGTGGAGACAGCCCCTGCCAGAAACCTCTCTCCAAGGAGGCCTCAACCGAGGCCTAGGCCCAGGGGAAAGGCACCAGAGGGGATGAGCCAGGGGAGGCGCTCGGCCATGTCTGGACCCAGTCCCCGCAGCCTGCCCCTTGGTGGGGCAGTACCCCCGGAGGCGAGGAAGATCTGGGCAAGGCTGGCCAGGAGCAGGGGCCCTGCTGGGTCCTGCCCCTGGCCTGTGGGGCCTCTGAGCACAACCGGCCCTCTCTCGTTGGAAGACCTCCCCGGCTGCCTCCAATGGCCGGTTTGCAAGCCCTCATGCCCGCTGTTCCCACCAGCCGCGCACAATGCTCCCTAGCCCGGGAGAAAAGCATATTTGGGTGGTGCTTACTCCGGGCCCTTGGAAGACCTCCCTGGCTGCCTCCAAGGCCGGTTTGCAAGCACTTCTGCCTGCTTCTCCCGCCACACGCGCACAATGCTCCCAAGCCCGGGAGAAAAGCGTTTCGGGGTGGTGTTCTCTCTGGGCCCAAGAAAGACCTCCCGGGCTGCCCCCAAAGGCCGGTTTGCAAGCACTCCCACTCGCTGTTCCCGCCATCCGTGCAAATGCTCCAAGCCCAGGAGAAAAGCGCTTCGGGGTGGTGCTCTCTCCCGGCCCTTGGAAGACCTCCCCGGCTGCCTCCAAAGGCTGGTTTTCAAGAACTCCCTCCCGCTGTCCCGCCAGCCGCACACAATGCTCCCAATCACGGGAGAAAAGCGCTTCGGAGTGGTGCTCTCTCCCGGCCCTTGGAAGACCTCCCCGGCTGCCTCCAAAGGCCGCTTTGCAAGCACTCCCACTCGCTGTTCCCGCCAGCCACGCACAATCCTCCAAAACCCCGGAGAAAAGCGCTTCGGGGTGGTGTTCTCTCCGTGCCCATGGAAGACCTCCCAGGGTGCCCCCAAAGGCCGGTTTGGAAGCACTCCCACTCGCTGTTCCCACCATCCGCGCAAATGTTCCAAGCCCGGGAGAAAAGCGCTTCTGGGTGGTGCTCTCTCCTGGCCCTTGGAAGACCTCCCCGGCTGCCTCCAAAGGCCGGTTTGCAAGCACTCCCGCCCGCTGTTCCTACCAGCCACGCACAATGCTCCCAAGCCCGGGAGAAAAGCATTTTGTGGTGGTGCTCACACTGGGCCCTGGAAGACCTCCCCGGCTGCCTCCAAAGGACGGTTTTCAAGCACTCCTGCCTGCTGTTCTCGCCACCCGCGCACAATGCTCCCAAGCCCGGGAGAAAAGCGCTTCGGGGTGGTGCTCTCTACAGGCCCTTGGAAGACCTCCCCGGCTGCCTCCACAGGCCGGTTTGCAAGGACTCCTTCCTGCTGTTCCCGCCAGCCACGCACAATGCTCCCAAGCCCGGGAGAAAAGCATTTTGGGGTGGTGCTCACTCCGGGCCCTTGGAAGACCTCCCCGGCTGCCTCCAAAGGCCAGTTTGCAAGCACTCCTGCCTGCTGTTCCCGCCACCCGCGCACAATGCTCCCAATCACGGGAGAAAAGCGCTTCCGGGTGGTGCTCTCTCCGGGCACTTTCAAGACCTCCCCGGCTGCCTCCAAAGGCAGGTTTGTAAGTACTCATTCCCGCTGCTTCCGCCAGCCGCGCACAATGCTCCCAAGCCCGGGAGAAAAGCGCTTCAGGGTGGTGCTCTCTCCGGGCCCTTGGAAGACCTCCCGGGCTGCCCCCAAAGGCCGGTTTGTAAGCACTCATGTCCGCTGTTCCCGACAGCCGCACACAATGCTCCCAAGCCCGGGAGAAAAGCATTTTGGGGTGGTGATCAGTCCGGGCCCTTGGAAGACCTCCCCGGCTGCCTCCAAAGGACAGTTTGCAAGCACTCATGCCCGCTGTTCCCGCCAGCCGTGCACAATGCTCCCAAGACCGTGAGAAAAGCGCTTCGGGGTGGTGTTCTCCTCGGGACCATGGAGGACGTCCCCGGCTGCCCCCAAAGGCCGCTTTGCAAGCACTCCCACTCGCTGTTCCCGCCAGCCACACACAATGTTCCAAAACCCCAGAGAAAAGCGCTTCGGGGTGGTGCTCTCTCCGGGCCCTTGGAAGACTTCTCTGGCTGCCTCCAAAGGCCGGTTTGCAAGAATTCCCTCCCGCTGTTCCACCAGCCGCACACAATGCTCCAAAACCCGAGAGAAAAGCGCTTCGAGGTGGTGTTCTCTCCGGGCCCTTGGAAGACCTCCCCGGCTGCCTCCAAAGGCCGGTTTGCAAGCACTCCTGCCTGCTGTTCCCGCCACACGCGAACAATGCACCGAAGCCCGGGAGAAAAGCGCTTCGGGGTGGTGCTCTCTCCGGGCCCTTGGAAGACCTCCCAGGCTGTCCCCAAAGGCCGGTTTGCAAGCACTCCCACTCGCTGTTCCGCCAGCCACGCACAATCCTCCAAAACCCCGGAGAAAAGTGCTTCGGGGTGGTGTTCTCTCCGTGCCCATGGAAGACCTCCCGGGGTGCCCACAAAGGCTGGTTTGGAAGCACTCCCACTCGCTGTTCCCGCCATCCGCGCAAATGTTCCAAGCCCGGGAGAAAAGCGCTTCTGGGTGGTGCTCTCTCCTGGCCCTTGGAAGACCTCCCCGGCTGCCTCCAAAGGCCGGTTTGCAAGCACTCCCGCCCGCTCTTCCCACCAGCCACGCACAATGCTCCCAAGCCAGGGAGAAAAGCATTTTGGGGTGGTGCTTACACCGGGCCCTGGAAGACCTCCCCGGCTGCCTCCAAAGGCCAGTTTGCAAGCACTCCTGCCTGCTGTTCCCGCCAGCCACGCACAATGCTCCCAAGCCCGGGAGAAAAGCATTTTGGGGTGGTGCTCACACCGGGCCCTGGAAGACCTCCCCGGCTGCCTCCAAAGGACGGTTTTCAAGCACTCCTTCCTGCTGTTCCCGCCAGCCGCGCACAATGCTCCCAAGCCCGGGAGAAAAGCGCTTCGGGGTGGTGCTCTCTCCGGGCACTTTCAAGACCTCCCCGGCTGCCTCCAAAGGCCGGTTTGTAAGTACTCATTCCCGCTGCTTCCGCCAGCCACGCACAATGCTCCCAATCCCGGGAGAAAAGCATTTTGGGGTGGTGCTCTCTCCGGGCCCTTGGAAGACCACCCCGGCTGCCTCAAAAGGCCGGTTTGCAAGCACTCAGGCCCGCTGTTCCCGCCAGCCGCGTACAATGCTCCCTAGACCGGGAGAAAAGCATTTTGGGGTGGTGCTCACTCCGGGCCCTTGAAAGACCTGCCCGGCTGCCTCCAAAGTCCGGTTTGCAAGAACTCATGCCCGCTGTTCCCGCCAGCCGCGCACAATGCTCCCAAGACCGGGAGAAATGCGCTTCGGGTTGGTGTTCTCTCCGTGCCCATGGAGGACCTCCCCGGCTGCCCCCAAAGGCCGGTTTGCAATCACTCCCACTCACTGTTCCGGCCAGCCACGCACATGCTCCAAAACACGGGAGAGAAGCGCTTCAGGGTGGTGCTCTCTCAGGGCCCTTTGAAGATATCCCCGGCTGCCTCCAATGGCCGGTATGCAAGCACTCATGCCCGCTGTTCCCACCAGCCGTATACAATGCTCCCAAGCACGGGAGAAAAGCATTTTGGGGTGGTGCTCACTCCTTGCCCTTGGAAGACCTCCGCGCCTGCCTCCAAATGCCGGTTTGCAAGCACTCCTGCCTGCTGTTCCCGCCACCCGCGCACACTGCTCCCAAGCCCGGGAGAAAAGCGCATCGGGGTGGTGTTCCCTCCGGGCCCATGGAGGACCTCCCCGGCTGCCCCCAAAGGCCGGTTTGCAAGCATTCCCACTAGCTGTTCCCGCCAGCCATGCAAATGCTCCCAAGCCGGGGGGAAAAGCATTTTGGGGTGGTGCTCTCTCCGGGCCCTTGCCCCTGTGCCTGGGGGACAGGCAGGGGGTCCACACTTCCAGGCCAAGTCAGAATCACATGCACACGATTGTTCCTGCCCCCTACACCGGCAGAGAGCTCGGGGGAGCCAGAGTCTGCCAGGCAGCTGCTGGGCTGGCCGCCTGTGTGGGAAGGGCAGAGCCGACCTAGGGGCAAGTTGGGCCTCTTGCTCTCCCTGCTGCCCTGAGACTGCTGGGCCAAAGAGGTCTTGGGCATCCAGCCCCTTGCTGGTCCCTTCCCGCTGACGAGGCCCTCTGAGCTCCAGCACCTTGCAGTGTGGAGACAGCCCCTGCCAGCAACCTCCTCTCCAAAGAGGCCTCAACCGAGGCCTACTCCCAGGGGAAAGGCACCAGCGGGGATGATCCTGGGGAGGCGCACGGACATGTCTGGACCCAGTCCCCGCAGCCTGCCCCTTGGTGGGGCAGTACCCCCGGAGGCCAGGAAGGTCTGGGCAAGGCTGGCCAGGGGCAGGGGCCCTGCTGGGTCCTGCCCCTGTCCTGTGGGGCCTCTGAGCACAAACGGCCCTCTCCCACTGGAAGACCTCCCCGGGTGCCTCCAAAGGCCGGTTTGCAAGCACTCCCGCCCACTGTTCCCACCAGGCGCGCACAATGCTCCCAAGCCCGGGAGAAAAGCGCTTCGGGGTGGTGCTCTCTCCGGGCCCTTGCCCCTGAGCCTGGGGGCAAGGCAGGTGATCCACACTCCCAGGCCAAGGCAGAACCACATGCACACGTCTGTTCCTGCCCCCTGCACCGGCAGAGAGCTCGCGGGAGCCAGAGTCTGTCAGGCAGCTGCTGGGCTGGCCGCCTGTGTGGGAAGGGGCAGAGCTGACCTAGGGGCAAGTTGGGCCTCTTGCTCTCCCTGCTGCCCTGAGGCTGCTGGGCCAAAGAGGTCTTGGGCATCCAGCCCCTTGCTGGTCCCTTCCATCTGACGAGGCCCTCTGAGTCCAGCACCTTGCAGTGTGGAGACAGCCCCTGCCAGCAACCTCCTCTCCAAGGAGGCCTCAACCGAGGCCTAGTCCCAGGGAAAGGCACAAGCGGGGATGAACCTGGGGAGGCGCCCGGGAATGTCTGGACCCAGTCCCCGCAGCCTGCCCCTTGGTGGGGCAGTACCCCCGGAGGCCAGGAAGGTCTGGGCAAGGCTGGCCAGGGGCAGGGGCCCTGCTGGGTCCTGCCCCTGGCCTGTGGGGCCTCTGAGCATGACCGGCCCTCTCCCGCTGGAGACCTCCCCGACTGCCTCCAAAGGCCGGTTTGCCAACACTCGCGCCTGCTGTTCCCGCCAGGCACGCACAATGCTCCCAAGCCCGGGAAAAAAGCGCTTCGGTGTGATGCTCTCTCCGGGCCCTTGCCCCTGAGCCTGGGGGCCAGGCAGGGGGAACACACTCCCAGGCCAAGTCAGAACGACATGCACACGTCTGTTCCTGCCCCCTACACCGGCAGAGAGCTCGGGGGAGCCAGAGACTGCCAGGCTGCTGCTGGGCTGGCTGCCTGTGTAGGACGGGGCAAGCCGACCTAGGGGCAAGTTGGGCCTCTTGCTCTCCCTGCTGCCCTGAGGCTGCTGGGTCAAAGAGGTCTTGGGCATCCAGCCCTTTGCTGGTCCCTTCCCTCTGACGAGGCCCTCTGAGCTCAGGCACCTTGCAGTGTGGAGACAGCCCCTGCCAGCAACCTCCTCTCCAAGGAGGCCTCAACTGAGGCCTAGTCCCAGGGAAAGGCACAAGCGGGGATGAACCTGGGGAGGCGCCCGGGAATGTCTGGACCCAGTCCCCGCAGCCTGCCCCTTGGTGGGGCAGTACCCCCGGAGTCCAGGAAGGTCTGGGCAAGGCTGGCCAGGGGCAGGGGCCCTGCTGGGTCCTGCCCCTGGCCTGTGGGACCTCTGAGCACAACCGGCCCTCTCCCACTGGAAGACCTCCCCGGCTGCCTCCAAAGGCCGGTTTGCAAGCGCTCCTGCCCACTATGCCCAGCAGGCGTGCACAATGCTCCCAAGCCCGGGAGAAAAGCGCTTCGGGGTGGTGCTCTCACCGGGCCCTTGCCCCTGAGCCTGGGGGCAATGCAGGGGGAACACACTCCCAGGCCAAGGCAGAACCACATGAACTCGTCTGTTCCTGCCCCCTGCACCGGCAGAGAGCTCAGCGGAGCCAGAGTCTGTCAGGCAGCTGCTGGGCTGGCCGCCTGTGTGGGAAGGGGCAGAGCCGACCTAGGGGCAAGTTGGGCCTCTTGCTCTGCCTGCTTCCCTGAGGCTGCTGGGCCAAAGAGGTCTTGGGCATCCAGCCCCTTGCTGGTCCCTTCCCTCTGACGAGGCCCTCTGAGCTCCAGCACCATGCAGTGTGGAGACAGCCCCTGCCAGCAACCTCCTCTCCAAGGAGGCCTCAACCGAGGCCTAGGCCCAGGGGAAAGGCACCAGCGGGGATGAGCCTAGGGAGGCGCCCGGGCATGTCTGGACCCAGTTCCCGCAGCCTGCCCCTTGGTGGGGCTGTAACCCCGGAGGCAGGAAGGTCTGGGCAAGGCTGGCCAGGGGCTGGGGCCCGGCTGGGTCCTGCCCCTGGCCTGTGGGGCCTCTGAGCACAACCGGCCCTCTCCCACTGGAAGACCTCCACGGCTGCCTCCAAAGGCCGGTTTGCAAGCACTCCCGCCCAGTGTTCCCACCATGCACGCAAAATGCTCCCAAGCCCGGGAGAAAAGCGCTTCGGGGTTGTGCTCTCTCCGGGCCCTTGCCCCTGAGACTGGGGGCCAGGCAGGGGAACACACTCCCAGGCCAAGGCAGAACGACATGCACACGTCTGTTCCTGCCCCATACACGGGCAGAGAGCTCGGGGGAGCCAGAGACTGCCAGGTTGCTGCTGGGCTGGCTGCCTCTGTGGGACGGGGCAGAGCCGACCTAGGGGCAAGTTGGGCCTCTTGCTCTCCCTGCTGCCCTGAGGCTGCTGGGTCAAAGAGGTCTTGGGCATCCAGCCCCTTGCTGGTCCCTTCCCTCTGACGAGGCCCTCTGAGCTCCAGCACCTTGCAGTGTGGAGACAGCCCCTGCCAGCAACCTCCTCTCCAAGGAGGCCTAAACCGAGGCCTAGGCCCAGGGGAAAGGCACCAGCGGGGATGAGCCTGGGGAGGCGCCCGGGCGTGTCTGGACCCAGTCCCCGCAGCCTGCCCCTTGGTGAGGCAGTACCCCCGGAGGCCAGGAAGGTCTGGGCAAGGCTGGCCAGGGGCAGGGGCCCTGCTGGGTCCTGCCCCTGGCCTGTGGGCCCTCTGAGCACAACCGGCCCTCTCCCACTGGAAGACCTCCCCGGCTGCCTCCAAAGGCCGGTTTGCAACACTCCCGCCCGCTGTTCCCGCCAGGCACGCACAATGCTCCCAAGCCCGGGAGAAAAGCACTTCAGGGTGTTGCTCTCTCCGGGCCCTTGCCCCTGAGCCTGGAGGCCAGGCAGTGGGTCCACACTCCCAGACCAAGGCAGAACCACATGCACACGTCTGTTCCTGACCCCTGCACCGGCAGAGAGCTCGGGGAAGCCAGAGTCTGTCAGGCAGCTGCTGGGCTGGCCGCCTGTGTGGGAAGGGGCAGAGCCGACCTAGGGGCAAGTTGGGCCTCTTGCTCTCCCTGCTGCCCTGAGTCTGCTGGGCCAAAGAGGTCTTGGGCATCCAGCCCCTTGCTGGTCCCTTCCCTCTGACGAGGCCCTCTGAGCTCCAGCACCTTGCAGTGTGGAGACAGCCCCTGCCAGCAACCTCCTCTCCAAAGAGGCCTCAACCAAGGCCTAGGCCCAGGGGAAAGGCACCAGCGGGGATGATCCTGGGGAAGCGCACGGACATGTCTGGACCCAGTCCCCGCAGCCTGCCCCTTGGTGGGGCAGTACCCCCGGAGGCCAGGAAGGTCTGGGCAAGGCTGGCCAGGGGCAGGGGCCCTCCTGGGTCCTGCCCCTGGCCTGTGGGGCCTCTGAGCACAACCGGCCCTCTCCCACTGGAAGACCTCCCCGGCTGCCTCCAAAGGCCGGTTTGCAAACACTCCCGCCCGCTGTTCACGCCAGGCTCGCACAATGCTCCCAAGCCCGGGAGAAAAGCGCTTCGGGCTGGTGCTCTCTCCGGGCCCTTGCCCCGGAGCCTGGGGGCAATGCAGGGGGAACACTCTCCCAGGCCAAGGCAGAACCACATGCACACGTCTGTTCCTGCCCCCTGCACCGGCAGAGAGCTCAGGGGAGCCAGAGTCTGTCAGGCAGCGGCTGGGCTGGCCGCCTGTGTGGGAAGGGGCAGAGCCGACCTAGGGGCAAGTTGGGCCTCTTGCTCTCCCTGCTGCCCTGAGGCTGCTGGGCCAAAGAGGTCTTGGGCATCCAGCCCCTTGCTGGTCCCTTCCCTCTGACGAGGCCCTCTGAGCTCCAGCACCTTGCAGTGTGGAGACAGCCCCTGCCAGCAACCTCTTCTCCAAGGAGGCCTCAACCGAGGCCTAGGCCCAGGGGAAAGGCACCTGCGGGGATGAGCCTGGGGATGCGCCCGGGCATGTCTGGACCCAGTCCCGGCAGTCTGCCCCTTGGTGGCGCAGTATCCCCGGAGGCCAGGAAGGTCTGGGCAAGGCTGCCAGGGGCAGGGACACTGCTGGGTCCTGCCCCTGGCCTGTGGGGCCTCTGAGCACAACCGGCACTCTCCCGCTGGAAGACCTCCACGGCTGCCTCCAAAGGCCGGTTTGCAAGCACTGCCACCCGCTGTTCACGCCAGGCACGCACAATGCTCTCAAGCCCGGGAGAAAAGCGCTTCGGGGTGTTGCTCTCTCCGGGCCCTTGCCCCTGAGCCGGGGGACAGGCAGGGGGAACACAATCCCAGGCAAAGGCAGAACCACATGCACACGTCTGTTCCTGCCCCGAGCACCGGCAGAGAGCTCGGGGGAACCAGAGTCTGTCAGGCAGCTGCTGGGCTGGCCGCCTGTGTGGGAAGGGGCAGAGCCGACCTAGGGGCAAGTTGGGCCTCTTGCTCTCCCTGCTGCCCTGAGGCTGCTGGGCCAAAGAGGTCTTGGGCATCCAGCCCCTTGCTGGTCCCTTCCCTCTGACGAGGCCCTCTGAGCTCCAGCACCTTGCAGTGTGGAGACAGCCCCTGCCAGCAACCACCTCTCTAAGGAGGCCTCAACCGAGGCCTAGGCCCAGGGGAAAGGCACCAGCGGGGATGAGCCAGGGGAGGCGCTCGGCCATGTCTGGACCCAGTCCCCGCAGCCTGCCCCTTGGTGGGGCAGTACCCCCGGAGGCGAGGAAGATCTGGGCAAGGCTGGCCAGGGGCAGGGGCCCTGCTGGGTCCTGCCCCTGGCCTGTGGGGCCTCTGAGCACAACCGGCCCTCTCTCGCTGGAAGACCTCTCCGGCTGCCTCCAATGGCCAATTTGCAAGCCCTCATGCCCGCTGTTCCCACCAGCCGCGCACAATGCTCCCTAGCCCGGGAGAAAAGCATTTTTGGGTGGTGCTCACTCCGGGCCCTTGGAAGACCTCCCTGGCTGCCTCCAAGGCCGGTTTGCAAGCACTTCTGCCTGCTTCTCCCGCCACATGCGCACAATGCTCCCAAGCCCGGGAGAAAAGCGTTTCGGGGTGGTGTTCTCTCTGTGCCCAAGAAAGACCTCCCGGGCTGCCCCCAAAGGCTGGTTTGCAAGCACTCCCACTCGCTGTTCCCGCCATCCGTGCAAATGCTCCAAGCCCAGGAGAAAAGCGCTTCGGGGTGGTGCTCTCTCCTGGCCCTTGGAAGACCTCCCCGGCTGCCTCCAAAGGCTGGTTTTCAAGAACTCCCTCCCGCTGTCCCGCCAGCCGCACACAATGCTCCCAATCTCGGGAGAAAAGCGCTTCGGGGTGGTGCTCTCTCCGGGCCCTTGGAAGACCTCCCCGGCTGCCTCCAAAGGCCGGTTTACAAGCACTCATGCCCGCTGTTCCCGCCCGCCGCGCACAATGCTCCCAAGCCCGGGAGAAAAGTGCTTCGGGGTGGTGCTCTCTCCCGGCCCTTGGAAGACCTCCCCGGCTGCCTCCAAAGGCCGGTTTTCAAGAACTCCCTCCCGCTGACCCGCCAGCCGCACACAATGCTCCCAAGCCCGGGAGAAAAGCATTTTGGGGTGGTGTTCTCTCCGGGCCCTTAGAAGACCTCCCCGGCTGCCTCCAAAGGCTGGTTTTCAAGAACTCCCTCCCGCTGACCCGCCAGCCGCACACAATGCTCCCAAGCCCGGGAGAAAAGCATTTTGGGGTGGTGCTCTCTCCGGGCCCTTGGAAGACCTCCCCGGCTGCCTACAAAGGCCGGTTTGCAAGCACTCATGTCCGCTGTTCCCGCCAGCCGCGCACAATGCTCCCAAGACCGGGAGAAAAGTGCTTCGGGATGGTGCTCTCTCCGGGCCCTTGGAAGACCTCCCAGGCTGTCCCCAAAGGCCGGTTTCCAAGCACTCCCACTCGCTGTTCCCGCCAGCCACGCACAATCCTCCAAAACCCCGGAGAAAAGCGCTTCGGGGTGGTGTTCTCTCCTTGCCAATGGAAGACTTCCCGGGGTGCCCCCAAACGCCGGTTTGGAAGCACTCCCACTCGCTGTTCCCGCCATCCGCGCAAATGTTCCAAGCCCGGGAGAAAAGCGCTTCTGGGTGGTGCTCTCTCCGGGCCCTTGGAAGACCTCCCCGGCTGCCTCCAAAGGCCGGTTTGCAAGCACTCCCGCCCGCTGTTCCCACCAGCCACGCACAGTGCTCCCAAGCCCGGGAGAAAAACATTTTGGGGTGGTGCTCACACCGGGCCCTGGAAGACCTCCCCGGCTGCCTCCAAAGGACGGTTTTCAAGCACTCCTGCCTGCTGTTCCCGCCACCCGCGCACAATGCTCCCAAGCCCGGAAGAAAAGCGCTTCATGGTGGTGCTCTCTCCGGGCACTTTCAAGACCTCCCCGGCTGCCTCCAAAGTCAGGTTTGTAAGTACTCATTCCCGCTGCTTCCGCCAGCCACGCACAATGCTCCCAAGCCCGGGAGAAAAGCATTTTGGGGTAGTGATCAGTCCGGGCCCTTGGAAGACCTCCCCGACTGCCCCCAAAGGCCGGTTTGGAAGCACTCCCACTCGCTGTTCCCGCCATCCGCGCAAATGTTCCAAGCCCGGGAGAAAAGCGCTTCTGGGTGGTGCTCTCTCCTGGCCCTTGGAAGACCTCCCCGGCTGCCTCCAAAGGCCGGTTTGCAAGCACTCCCGCCCGCTGTTCCCACCAGCCACGCACAATGCTCCCAAGCCCGGGAGAAAAGCATTTTGGGGTGGTGCTCACACCGGGCCCTGGAAGACCTCCCCGGCTGCCTCCAAAGGACGGTTTTCAAGCACTCCTGGCTGCTGTTCCCGCCATCCGCGCACAATGCTCCCAAGCCCGGGAGAAAAGCGCTTCTGGGTGGTGCTCTCTCCTGGCCCTTGGAAGACCTCCCCGGCTGCCTCCAAAGTCCTGTTTGCAAACACTCCCGCCCGCTGTTCACGCCAGGCTCGCACAATGCTCCCAAGCCCGGGAGAAAAGCGCTTCGGGGTGGTGCTCTCTCCGGGCCCTTGCCCCTGAGCCTGGGGGCAATGCAGGCGGAACACACTCCCAGGCCACGGCAGAACCACATGCCCACGTCTGTTCCTGTCCCCTGCACTGCCAGAGAGCTTGGGGGAGCCAGAGTCTTTCAGGCAGCTGCTGGGTTGGCCGCCTATGTGGGAAGGGGCAGAGCCGCACTAGGGGCAAGTTGGGCCTCTTGCTCTCCCTGCTGCCCTGAGGCTGCTGGGCCAAAGACGTCTTGGGCATCCAGCCCTTTGCTGGTCCCTTCCCTCTGACGAGGCCCTCTGAGCTCCAGCACCTTGCAGTGTGGAGACAGCCCCTGCCAGCAACCTCCTCTCCAAGGAGGCCTTAACCGAGGCCTAGGCCCAGGGGAAAGGCACCAGCGGGGATGAGACTGGGGAGGCACCCGGGCCTGTCTGGACCCAGTCCCCGCAGCCTGCCCCTTGGTGGGGCAGTACCCCCGGAGGCCAGGAAGGTCTGAGCAAGGCTGGCCAGGGGCAGGGGCCCTGCTGGGTCCTGCCCCTGTCCTGTGGGGCCTCTGAGCACAACCGGCCCTCTCCCGCTGGAAGACCTCCCCGGCTGCCTCCAAAGGCCGGTTTGCAAGCACTCCCGCCCGCTGTTCCCGCCAGGCACGCACAATGCTCCCAAGCCCGGGAGAAAACCGCTTCGGGGTGGTGCTCTCTCCGGGCCCTTGCCCCTGAGCCTGGGGGCCAGGCAGGGGTTCCACACTCCCAGGCCAAGTCAGAACCACATGCACACGTCTGTTGCTGCCCCCTGCACCGGCAGAGAGCTCGGGGGAGCCAGAGACTGCCAGGCTGCTGCTGGGCTGGCTGCCTGTGTGGGAAGGGGCAGAGCCGACCTAGGGGCAAGTTGGGCCTCTTGCTCTCCCTGCTGCCCTGAGGCTGCTGGGCCAAAGAGGTCTTGGGCATCCAGCCCCTTGCTGGTCCCTTCCCCCTGACGAGGCCCTCTGAGCTCCAGCACCTTGCAGTGTGGAGACAGCCCCTGCCAGCAACCTCCTCTCCAAAGAGGCCTCAACCGAGGCCTACGCCCAGGGGAAAGGCACCAGCGGGGATGATCCTGGGGAGGCGCACGGACATGTCTGGACCCAGGCCCGCAGCCTGCCCCTTGGTGGGGCAGTACCCCCGGAGGCCAGGAAGGTTTGGGCAAGGCTGGCCAGGGGCAGGGGCCCTGCTGGGTCCTGCCCCTGGCCTGTGGGGCCTCTGAGCACAACCGGCCCTCTCCCACTGGAAGACCTCCCCGGCTGCCTCCAAAGTCCTGTTTGCAATCACTCCCGCCCGCTGTTCACGCCAGGCTCGCACAATGCTCCCAAGCCCGGGAGAAAAGCGCTTTGGAGTGATGCTCTCACCGGGCCCTTGCCCTTGAGCCTGGGGGCAAGGCAGGGGGAACACACTCCCAGGCCAAGGCAGAACCACATGCACAGGTCTGTTCCTGTCCCCTGCACCGGCAGAGAGCTTGGGGGAGCCAGAGTCTGTCAGGCAGCTGCTGGGTTGGCCGCCTGTGTGGGAAGGGGCAGAGCCGCCCTAGGGGCAAGTTGGGCCTCTTGCTCTCCCTGCTGCCCTGAGGCTGCTGGGCCAAAGACGTCTTGGGCATCCAGCCCCTTACTGGTCCCTTCCCTCTGACGAGGCCCTCTGAGCTCCAGCACCTTGCAGTGTGGAGACAGCCCCTGCCAGCAACCTCCTCTCCAAGGAGGCCTCAACCGAGGCCTAGGCCTAGGGGAAAGGCACCAGCGGGGATGAGCCAGGGGAGGCGCTCGAGCATGTCTGGACCCAGTCCCCGCAGCCTGCCCCTTGGTGGGGCAGTACCCCCGGAGGCCAGGAAGGTCTGGGCAAGGCTGGCCAGGGGCAGGCGCCCTGCTGGGTCCTGCCCCTGGCCTGTGGGGCCTCTGAGCACAACCGGCCCTCTCCCACTGGAAGACCTCCCCGGCTGCCTCCAAAGGCCGGTTTGCAAGCGCTCCCGCCCACTGTTCCCAGCAGGCACGCACAATGCTCCCAAGCCCGGGAGAAAAGCGCTTCGGGGTGGTGCTCTCACCGGGCCCTTGCCCATGAGCCTGGGGGCAATGCAGGGGGAACACACTCCCAGGCCAAGGCAGAACCACATGCACACGTCTGTTCCTGCCCCCTGCACTGGCAGAGAGCTCAGGGGAGCCAGAGTCTGTCAGGCAGCTGCTGGGCTGGCCGCCTGTGTGGGAAGGGGCAGAGCCGACCTAGGGGCATGTTGGGCCTCTTGCTCTCCCTGCTGCCCTGAGTCTGCTGGGCCAAAGAGGTCTTGGGCATCCAGCCCCTTGCTGGTCCCTTCCCTCTGACGAGGCCCTCTGAGCTCCAGCACCTTGCAGTGTGGAGACAGCCCCTGCCAGCAACCTCCTCTCCAAAGAGGCCTCAATCGAGGCCTACGCCCAGGGGAATGGCACCATCGGGGATGATCCTGGGGAGGCGCACGGACATGTCTGGACCCAGTCCCCGCAGCCTGCCCCTTGGTGGGGCAGTACCCCAGGAGGCCAGGAAGGTCTGGGCAAGGCTGGCCAGGGGCAGGGGCCCTGCTGGGTCCTGACCCTGGCCTGTGGGGCCTCTGAGCACAACCGGCCCTCTCCCACTGGAAGACCTCCCCGGCTGCCTCCAAAGGCCGGTTTGCAAGCGCTCCCTCCCACTGTTCCCAGCAGGCGTGTACAATGCTCCCAAGCCCGGGAGAAAAGTGCTTCATGGTGGTGCTCTCTCTGGGCCCTTGCCCCTGAGCCTGGGGGCAAGGCAGGGTGTCCACACTCCCAGGCAAAGGCAGAACCACATGCACACGTCTGATCTGCCCCCTGCACCGGCAGAGAGCTCGGCAGAGCCAGAGTCTGTCAGGCAGCTGCTGGGCTGGCCGCCTGTGTGGGAAGGGGCAGAGCCGCCCTAGGGGCAAGTTGGGCCTCTTGCTCTCCCTGCTGCCCTGAGGCTGCTGGGCCAAAGACGTCTTGGGCATCCAGCCCCTTACTGGTCCCTTCCCTCTGACGAGGCCCTCTGAGCTCCAGCACCTTGCAGTGTGGATACAGCCCCTGCCAGCAACCTCCTCTCCAAGGAGGCCTCAACCGAGGCCTAGGCCCAGGGGAAAGGCACCAGCGGGGATGAGCCTGGGGAGGCGCCCGAGCATGTCTGGACCCAGTCCCCGCAGCCTGCCCCTTGGTGGGGCAGTACCCCCGGAGGCCAGGAAGGTCTGGGCAAGGCTGGCCAGGGGCAGGGGCCCTGCTGGGTCCTGCCCCTGGCCTGTGGGGCCTCTGAGCACAACCGGCCCTCTCCCACTGGAAGACCTCCCCGGCTGCCTCCAAAGGCCGGTTTGCAAGCGCTCCCGCCCACTGTTCCCAGCAGGCGCGCACAATGCTCCCAAGCCCGGGAGAAAAGCACTTCGGGGTGGTGCTCTCACCGGGCCCTTGCCCATGAGCCTGGGGGCAATGCAGGGGGAACACACTCCCAGGCCAAGGCAGAACCACATGCACACATCTGTTCCTGCCCCATGCACCGGCAGAGAGCTCAGGGGAGCCAGAGTCTGTCAGGCAGCTGCTGGGCTGGCCGCCTGTGTGGGAAGGGGCAGAGCCGACCTAGGGGCAAGTTGGGCCTCTTGCTCTCCCTGCTGCCCTGAGTCTGCTGGGCCAAAGAGGTCTTGGGCATCCAGCCCCTTGCTGGTCCCTTCCCTCTGACGAGGCCCTCTGAGCTCCAGCACCTTGCAGTGTGGAGACAGCCCCTGCCAGCAACCTCCTCTCCAAGGAGGCCTCAACCGAGGCCTAGGCCCAGGGGAAAGGCACCAGCGGGGATGAGACTGGGGAGGTGGCCGGGCATGTCTGGACCCAGTCCCCGCAGCCTGCCCCTTGGTGGGGCTGTAACCCCGGAGGCAGGAAGGTCTGGGCAAGGCTGGCCAGAGGCAGGGGCCCTGCTGGGTCCTGCCCCTGGCCTGTGGGGCCTCTGAGCACAACCGGCCCTCTCCCACTGGAAGAACTCCCCGGCTGCCTCCAAAGGCCGGTTTGCAAGCACTCCCGCCCACTGTTCCCACCAAGCACGCACAATGCTCCCAAGCCCGGGAGAAAAGCGCTTCGGGGTGGTGCTCTCTCCGGGCCCTTGCCCCTGAGCCTGGGGGCCAGGCAGGGGGAACACACTCCCAGGCCAAGGCAGAACGATATGCACACGTCTGTTCCTGCCCCCTACACCGGCAGAGAGCTCGGGGGAGCCAGAGACTGCCAGGCTGCTGCTGGGCTGGCTGCCTGTGTGGGACAGGGCAGAGCCGACCTAGGGGCAAGTTGGGCCTCTTGCTCTCCCTGCTGCCCTGAGGCTGCTGGGCCAAAGAGGTCTTGGGCATTCAGCCCTTTGCTGGTCCCTTCCCTCTGACGAGGCCCTCTGAGCTCCAGCACCTTGCAGTGTGGAGACAGCCCCTGCCAGCAACCTCCTCTCCAAGGAGGCCTAAACCAAGGCCTAGGCCCAGGGGAAAGGCACCAGCGGGGATGAGCCTGGGGAGGCGCCCGGGCATGTCTGGACCCAGTCCCCGCAGCCTGCCCCTTGGTGGGGCAGTACCCCCGGAGGCCAGGAAGGTCTGGGAAAGGCTGGCCAGGGGCAGGGGACCTGCTGGGTCCTGCCCCTGGCCTGTGGGGCCTCTGAGCACATCCGGCCCTCTCCCGCTGGAAGACCTCCCCGGCTGCCTCCAAAGACCGGTTTGCCAACACTCACGCCCACTGTTCCCACCAGGCGCGCACAATGCTCCCAAGCCCGGGAGAAAAGCGCTTCGGGGTGGTGCTCTCACCGGGCCCTTGCCCCTGAGCCTGGGGGCAATGCAGGGGGAACACACTCCCAGGCCAAGGCAGAACCACATGCACACGTCTGTTCCTGCCCCCTGAACCGGCAGAAGGCTCAGGGGAGCCAGAGTCTGTCAGGCAGCTGCTGGGTTGGCCGCCTGTGTGGGAAGGGGCAGAGCCGACCTAGGGGCAAGTTGGGCCTCTTGCTCTCCCTGCTGCCCTGAGGCTGCTGGGCCAAAGAGGTCTTGGGCATCCAGCCCCTTGCTGGTCCCTTCCCTCTGACGAGGCCCTCTGATCTCCAGCACCTTGCAGTGTGGAGACAGCCCCTGCCAGCAACCTCCTCTCCAAGGAGGCCTCAACCGAGGCCTAGGCCCAGGGGAAAGGCACCAGCGGGGATGAGCCTGGGGAGGCGCCCGGCCATGTCTGGACCCAGTCCCCTCAGCCTGCCCCTTGGTGGGTCAGTACCCCCGTAGGCCAGGAAGGTCTGGGCAAGGCTGGCCAGGGGCAGGCGCCCTGCTGGGTCCTGCCATCGCCTGTGGGGCCTCTGAGCACAACCGGCCCTCTCCCACTGGAAGACCTCCCCGGCTGCCTCCAAAGGCCGGTTTGCAAGCACTCCAGCCCGCTGTTCCCGCCAGGCACGCTCAATGCTCCCAAGCCCGGGAGAAAAGCACTTCGGGGTGTTGCTCTCTCCTGGCCCTTGCCCCTGAGCCTGGGGGCCAGGCAGTGGGTCCACACTCCCAGACCAAGGCAGAACCACATGCACACGTCTGTTCCTGACCCCTGCACCGGCAGAGAGCTCGGGGGAGCCAGAGTCTGTCAGGCAGCTGCTGGGCTGGCCGCCTGTGTGGGAAGGGGCAGAGCCGACCTAGGGGCAAGTTGGGCCTCTTGCTCTCCCTGCTTCCCTGAGGCTACTGGGCCAAAGAGGTCTTGGGCATCCAGCCCCTTGCTGGTCCCTTCCCGCTGACGAGGCCCTCTGAGCTCCAGCACCTTGCCGTGTGGAGACAGCCCCTGCCAGCAACCACCTCTCCAAGGAGGCCTCACCCGAGGCCTAGGCCCAGGGGAAAGGCACCAGCGGGGATGAGCCTGGGGAGGCGCCCGGCCATGTCTGGACCCAGTCCCCGCAGCCTGCCCCTTGGTGGGGCTGTACCCCCGGAGGCCAGGAAGGTCTGGGCAAGGCTGCCAGGGGCAGGGACACTGCTGGGTCCTGCCCCTGGCCTGTGGGGCCTCTGAGCACAACCGGCACTCTCCCGCTGGAAGACCTCCCCGTCTGCCTCCACAGGCCGGTTTGCAAGCACTCCCGCCCGCTGTTCCCGCCAGGCCCGCACAATGCTCCCAAGCCCGGGAGAAAAGCGCTTCGGGCTGGTGCTCTCTCCCGGCCCTTGCCCCTGAGCCTGGGGGCCAGGCAGGGGGAACACACTCCCAGGCCAAGGCAGAACGACATGCACACGTCTGTTCCTGTCCCCTGCACTGCCAGAGAGCTTGGGGGAGCCATAGTCTGTCAGGCAGCTCCTGGGTTGGCCGCCTGTGTGGGAAGGGGCAGAGCCGCCCTAGGGGCAAGTTGGGCCTCTTGCTCTCCCTGCTGCCCTGAGGCTGCTGGGTCAAAGAGGTCTTGGGCATCCAGCCCTTTGCTGGTCCCTTCCCTCTGACGAGGCCCTCTGAGCTCCAGCACCTTGCAGTGTGGAGACAGCCCCTGCCAGCAACCTCCTCTCCAAAGAGGCCTCAACCGAGGCCTACGCCCAGGGGAAAGGCACCAGCGGGGATGATCCTGGGGAGGCGCACGGACATGTCTGGACCCAGTCCCCGCAGCCTGCCCCTTGGTGGGGCAGTACCCCCGGAGGCCAGGAAGGTCTGGGCCAGGCTGGCCAGGGGCAGGGGCCCTGCTGGGTCCTGCCCCTGGCCTATGGGGCCTCTGAGCACAACCGGCCCTCTCCCACTGGAAGACCTCCCCGGCTGCCTCCAAATTCCTGTTTGCAAACACTCCCGCCCGCTGTTCACGCCAGGCTCGCACAATGCTCCCAAGCCCGGGAGAAAAGCGCTTTGGAGTGATGCTCTCACCGGGCCCTTGCCCCTGAGCCTGGGGGCAAGGCAGGGGGAACACACTCCCAGGCCAAGGCAGAACCACATGCACACGTCTGTTCCTGTCCCCTGCACCGGCAGAGAGCTTGGGGGAGCCAGAGTCTGTCAGGCAGCTGCTGGGTTGGCCGCCTGTGTGGGAAGGGGCAGAGCCGCCCTAGGGGCAATTTGGGCCTCTTGCTCTCCCTGCTGCCCTGAGGCTGCTGGGCCAAAGACGTCTTGGGCATCCAGCCCCTTACTGGTCCCTTCCCTCTGACGAGGCCCTCTGAGCTCCAGCACCTTGCAGTGTGGAGACAGCCCCTGCCAGCAACCTCCTCTCCAAGGAGGCCTCAACCGAGGCCTAGGCCCAGGGGAAAGGCACCAGCGGGGATGAGCCTGGGGAGGCGCCCGAGCATGTCTGGACCCAGTCCCCGCAGCCTGCCCCTTGGTGGGGCAGTACCCCCGGAGGCCAGGAAGGTCTGGGCAAGGCTGGCCAGGGGCAGGGGCCCTGCTGGGTCCTGCACCTGGCCTGTGGGGCCTCTGAGCACAACCGGCCCTCTCCCACTGGAAGACCTCCCCGGCTGCCTCCAAAGGCCGGTTTGCAAGCGCTCCCGCCCACTGTTCCCAGCAGGCGCGCACAATGCTCCCAAGCCCGGGAGAAAAGCGCTTCGGGGTGGTGCTCTCACCGGGCCCTTGCCCATGAGCCTGGGGGCAATGCAGGGGGAACACACTCCCAGGCCAAGGCAGAACCACATGCACACATCTGTTCCTGCCCCATGCACCGGCAGAGAGCTCAGGGGAGCCAGAGTCTGTCAGGCAGCTGCTGGGCTGGCCGCCTGTGTGGGAAGGGGCAGAGCCGACCTAGGGGCAAGTTGGGCCTCTTGCTCTCCCTGCTGCCCTGAGTCTGCTGGGCCAAAGAGGTCTTGGGCATCCAGCCCCTTGCTGGTCCCTTCCCTCTGACGAGGCCCTCTGAGCTCCAGCACCTTGCAGTGTGGAGACAGCCCCTGCCAGCAACCTCCTCTCCAAGGAGGCCTCAACCGAGGCCTAGGCACAGGGGAAAGGCACCAGCGGGGATGAGACTGGGGAGGTGGCCGGGCATGTCTGGACCCAGTCCCCGCAGCCTGCCCCTTGGTGGGGCTGTAACCCCGGAGGCAGGAAGGTCTGGGCAAGGCTGGCCAGGGGCAGGGGCCCTGCTGGGTCCTGCCCCTGGCCTGTGGGGCCTCTGAGCACAACCGGCCCTCTCCCACTGGAAGAACTCCCCGGCTGCCTCCAAAGGCCGGTTTGCAAGCACTCCCGCCCACTGTTCCCACCAAGCACGCACAATGCTCCCAAGCCCGGGAGAAAAGCGCTTCGGGGTGGTGCTCTCTCCGGGCCCTTGCCCCTGAGCCTGGGGGCCAGGCAGGGGGAACACACTCCCAGGCCAAGGCAGAACGACATGCACACGTCTGTTCCTGCCCCCTACACCGGCAGAGAGCTCGGGGGAGCCAGAGACTGCCAGGCTGCTGCTGGGCTGGCTGCCTGTGTGGGACGGGGCAGAGCCGACCTAGGGGCAAGTTGGGGCTCTTGCTCTCCCTGCTGCACTTAGGCTGCTGGGCCAAAGAGGTCTTGGGCATTCAGCCCTTTGCTGGTCCCTTCCCTCTGATGAGGCCCTCTGAGCTCCAGCACCTTGCAGTGTGGAGACAGCCCCTGCCAGCAACCTCCTCTCCAAGGAGGCCTAAACCGAGGCCTAGGCCCAGGGGAAAGACACCAGCGGGGATGAGCCTGGGGAGGCGCCCGGGCATGTCTGGACCCAGTCCCCGCAGCCTGCCCCTTGGTGGGGCAGTACCCCCGGAGGCCAGGAAGGTCTGGGAAAGGCTGGCCAGGGGCAGGGGACCTGCTGGGTCCTGCCCCTGGCCTGTGGGGCCTCTGAGCACATCCGGCCCTCTCCCGCTGGAAGACCTCCCCGGCTGCCTCCAAAGGCCGGTTTGCCAACACTCACGCCCACTGTTCCCACCAGGCGCGCACAATGCTCCCAAGCCCGGGAGAAAAGCGCTTCGGGGTGGTGCTCTCACCAGGCCCTTGCCCCTGAGCCTGGGGGCAATGCAGGGGGAACACGCTCCCAGGCCAAGGCAGAACCACATGCACACGTCTGTTCCTGCCCCCTGAACCGGCAGAGAGCTCAGGGGAGCCAGAGTCTGTCAGGCAGCTGCTGGGTTGGCCGCCTGTGTGGGAAGGGGCAGAGCCGACCTAGGGGCAAGTTGGGCCTCTTGCTCTCCCTGCTGCCCTGAGGCTGCTGGGCCAAAGAGGTCTTGGGCATCCAGCCCCTTGCTGGTCCCTTCCCTCTGACGAGGCCCTCTGAGCTCCAGCACCTTGCAGTGTGGAGACAGCCCCTGCCAGCAACCTCCTCTCCAAGGAGGCCTCAACCGAGGCCTAGGCCCAGGGGAAAGGCACCAGCGGGGATGAGCCTGGGGAGGCGCCCGGCTATGTCTGGACCCAGTCCCCTCAGCCTGCCCCTTGGTGGGGCAGTACCCCCGGAGGCCAGGAAGGTCTGGGCAAGGCTGGCCAGGGGCAGGCGCCCTGCTGGGTCCTGCCCCTGGCCTGTGGGGCCTCTGAGCACAACCGGCCCTCTCCCACTGGAAGACCTCCCCGGCTGCCTCCAAAGGCCGGTTTGCAAGCACTCCAGCCCGCTGTTCCTGCCAGGCACGATCAATGCTCCCAAGCCCAGGAGAAAAGCACTTCGGGGTGTTGCTCTCTCCTGGCCCTTGCCCCTGAGCCTGGGGGCCAGGCAGTGGGTCCACACTCCCAGACCAAGGCAGAACCACATGCACACGTCTGTTCCTGACCCCTGCACCGGCAGAGAGCTCGGGGGAGCCAGAGTCTGTCAGGCAGCTGCTGGGTTGGCCGCCTGTGTGGGAAGGGGCAGAGCCGCCCTAGGGGCAAGTTGGGCCTCTTGCTCTCCCTGCTGCCCTGAGGCTGCTGGGCCAAAGAGGTCTTGGGCATCCAGCCCCTTACTGGTCCCTTCCCTCTGACGAGGCCCTCTGAGCTCCAGCACCTTGCCGTGTGGAGACAGCCCCTGCCAGCAACCTCCTCTCCAAGAGGCCTCAACCGAGGCCTAGGCCCAGGGGAAAGGCACCAGCGGGGATGAGCCAGGGGAGGCGCCCGAGCATGTCTGGACCCAGTCCCCGCAGCCTGCCCCTTGGTGGGGCAGTACACCGGAGGCCAGGAAGGTCTGGGCAAGGCTGGCCAGGGGCAGGCGCCCTGCTGGGTCCTGCCCCTGGCCTGTGGGGCCTCTGAGCACAACCGGCCCTCTCCCACTGGAAGACCTCCCCGGCTGCTCCAAAGGCCGGTTTGCAAGCACTCCAGCCCGCTGTTCCTGCCAGGCACGATCAATGCTCCCAAGCCCAGGAGAAAAGCACTTCGGGGTGTTGCTCTCTCCTGGCCCTTGCCCCTGAGCCTGGGGGCCAGGCAGTGGGTCCACACTCCCAGACCAAGGCAGAACCACATGCACACGTCTGTTCCTGACCCCTGCACCGGCAGAGAGCTCGGGGGAGCCAGAGTCTGTCAGGCAGCTGCTGGGTTGGCCGCCTGTGTGGGAAGGGGCAGAGCCGCCCTAGGGGCAAGTTGGGCCTCTTGCTCTCCCTGCTGCCCTGAGGCTGCTGGGCCAAAGAGGTCTTGGGCATCCAGCCCCTTACTGGTCCCTTCCCTCTGACGAGGCCCTCTGAGCTCCAGCACCTTGCCGTGTGGAGACAGCCCCTGCCAGCAACCTCCTCTCCAAGAGGCCTCAACCGAGGCCTAGGCCCAGGGGAAAGGCACCAGCGGGGATGAGCCAGGGGAGGCGCCCGAGCATGTCTGGACCCAGTCCCCGCAGCCTGCCCCTTGGTGGGGCAGTACACCGGAGGCCAGGAAGGTCTGGGCAAGGCTGGCCAGGGGCAGGGGCCCTGCTGGGTCCTGCCCCTGGCCTGTGGGGCCTCTGAGCACAACCGGCCCTCTCCCACTGGAAGACTTCCCCGGCTGCCTCCAAAGTCCTGTTTGCAAACACTCCCGCCCGCTGTTCACGCCAGGCTCGCACAATGCTCCCAAGCCCGGGAGAAAAGCGCTTTGGAGTGATGCTCTCACCGGGCCCTTGCCCCTGAGCCTGGGGGCAAGGCAGGGGGAACACACTCCCAGGCCAAGGCAGAACCACATGCACACGTCTGTTCCTGTCCCCTGCACCGGCAGAGAGCTCGGGGGAGCCAGAGTCTGTCAGGCAGCTGCTGGGCTGGCCGCCTGTGTGGGAAGGGGCAGAGCCGACCTAGGGGCAAGTTGGGCCTCTTGCTCTCCCTGCTGCCCTGAGTCTGCTGGGCCAAAGAGGTCTTGGGCATCCAGCCCCTTGCTGGTCCCTTCCCTCTGACGAGGCCCTCTGATCTCCAGCACCTTGCAGTGTGGAGACAGCCCCTGCCAGCAACCTCCTCTCCAAGGAGGCCTCAACCGAGGCCTAGGCCCAGGGGAAAGGCACCAGCGGGGATGAGCCAGGGGAGGCGCCCGAGCATGTCTGGACCCAGTCCCCGCAGCCTGCCCCTTGGTGGGGCAGTACCCCCGGAGGCCATTAAGGTCTGGGCAAGGCTGGCCAGGGGCAGGGGCCCTGCTGGGTCCTGCCCCTGGCCTGTGGGGCCTCTGAGCACAACCGGCCCTCTCCCACTGGAAGACCTCCCCGGCTGCCTCCAAAGGCCGGTTTGCAAGCGCTCCCGCCCACTGTTCCCAGCAGGCGCGCACAATGCTCCCAAGCCCGGGAGAAAAGCGCTTCGGGGTGGTGCTCTCACCGGGCCCTTGCCCATGAGCCTGGGGGCAATGCAGGGGGAACACACTCCCAGGCCAATGCAGAACCACATGCACACATCTGTTCCTGCCCCCTGCACCGGCAGAGAGCTCAGGGGAGCCAGAGTCTGTCAGGCAGTTGCTGGGCTGGCCGCCTGTGTGGGAAGGGGCAGAGCCGACCTAGGGGCAAGTTGGGCCTCTTGCTCTCCCTGCTGCCCTGAGTCTGCTGGGCCAAAGAGGTCTTGGGCATCCAGCCCCTTGCTGGTCCCTTCCCTCTGACGAGGCCCTCTGAGCTCCAGCACCTTGCAGTGTGGAGACAGCCCCTGCCAGCAACCTCCTCTCCAAGGAGGCCTCAACCGAGGCCTAGGCCCAGGGGAAAGGCACCAGCGGGGATGAGACTGGGGAGGTAGCCGGGCATGTCTGGACCCAGTCCCCGCAGCCTGCCCCTTGGTGGGGCTGTAACCCCGGAGGCAGGAAGGTCTGGGCAAGGCTGGCCAGGGGCAGGGGCCCTGCTGGGTCCTGCCCCTGGCCTGTGGGGCCTCTGAGCACATCCGGCCCTCTCCCGCTGGAAGACCTCCCCGGCTGCCTCCAAAGGCCGGTTTGCCAACACTCACGCCCACTGTTCCCACCAGGCGCGCACGATGCTCCCAAGCCCGGGAGAAAAGCGCTTCGGGGTGGTGCTCTCTCCGGGCCCTTGCCCCTGAGCCTGGGGGCCAGGCAGGGGGAACACACTCCCAGGCCAAGGCAGAACCACATGCACACGTCTGTTTCTGCCCCCTACACCGGCAGAGAGCTCGGGGGAGCCAGAGTCTGTCAGGCAGCTGCTGGGCTGGCCACCTGTGTGGGAAGGGTCAGAGCCGACCTAGGGGCAAGTTGGGCCTCTTGCTCTCCCTGCTGCCCTGAGGCTGCTGGGCCAAAGAGGTCTTGGGCATCCAGCCCCTTGCTGGTCCCTTCCCTCTGACGAGGCCCTCTGAGCTCCAGCACCTTGCAGTGTGGAGACAGCCCCTGCCAGCAACCTCTCTCCAAGGAGGCCTCAACCGAGGCCTAGGCCCAGGGGAAAGGCACCAGCGGGGATGAGCCTGGGGAGGCGCTCGGCCATGTCTGGACCCAGTCCCCGCAGCCTGCCCCTTCGTGGGGCAGTACCCCCGGAGGCGAGGAAGATCTGGGCAAGGCTGGGCAGGAGCAGGGGCCCTGCTGGGTCCTGCCCCTGGCCTGTGGGGCCTCTGAGCACAACCGGCCCTCTCTCGTTGGAAGACCTCCCCGGCTGCCTCCAATGGCCGGTTTGCAAGCCCTCATGCCCGCTGTTCCAACCAGCCGCGCACAATGCTCCCTAGCCCGGGAGAAAAGCATTTTTGGGTGGTGCTTACTCCGGGCCCTTGAAAGACCTCCCTGGCTGCCTCCAAGGCCGGTTTGCAAGCACTTCTGCCTGCTTCTCCCGCCACACGCGCACAATGCTCCCAAGCCCGGGAGAAAAGCGTTTCGGGGTGGTGTTCTCTCTGGGCCCAAGAAAGACCTCCCGGGCTGCCCCCAAAGGCCGGTTTGCAAGCACTCCCACTCGCTGTTCCCGCCATCCGTGCAAATGCTCCAAGCCCAGGAGAAAAGCGCTTCGGGGTGGTGCTCTCTCCGGGCCCTTGGAAGACCTCCCCGGCTGCCTCCAAAACCGGTTTGCCAACACTCACGCCCGCTGTTCCCACCAGGCGCGCACAATGCTCCCAAGCCCGGGAGAAAAGCGCTTCGGGGTGGTGCTCTCACCGGGCCCTTGCCCCTGAGCCTGGGGGCAATGCAGGGGGAACACACTCCCAGGCCAAGGCAGAACCACATGCACACGTCTGTTCCTGCCCCCTGAACCGGCAGAGAGCTCAGGGGAGCCAGAGTCTGTCAGGCAGCTGCTGGGTTGGCCGCCTGTGTGGGAAGGGGCAGAGCCGACCTAGGGGCAAGTTGGGCCTCTTGCTCTCCCTGCTGCCCTGAGGCTGCTGGGCCAAAGAGGTCTTGGGCATCCAGCCCCTTGCTGGTCCCTTCCCTCTGACGAGGCCCTCTGAGCTCCAGCACCTTGCAGTGTGGAGACAGCCCCTGCCAGCAACCTCCTCTCCAAGGAGGCCTCAACCGAGGCCTAGGCCCAGGGGAAAGCCACCAGCGGGGATGAGCCTGGGGAGGCGCCCGGCCATGTCTGGACCCAGTCCCCTCAGCCTGCCCCTTGGTGGGGCAGTACCCCCGGAGGCCAGGAAGGTCTGGGCAAGGCTGGCCAGGGGCAGGCGCCCTGCTGGGTCCTGCCCCTGGCCTGTGGGGCCTCTGAGCACAACCGTCCCTCTCCCACTGGAAGACCTCCCCGGCTGCCTCCAAAGGCCGGTTTGCAACACTCCCGCCCGCTGTTCCCGCCAGGCACGCTCAATACTCCCAAGCCCGGGAGAAAAGCACTTCGGGGTGTTGCTCTCTCCGGGCCCTTGCCCCTGAGCCTGGGGGCCAGGCAGTGGGTCCACACTCCCAGACCAAGGCAGAACCACATGCACACTTCTGTTCCTGACCCCTGCACCGGCAGAGAGCTCGGGGGAGCCAGAGTCTGTCAGGCAGCTGCTGGGCTGGCCGCCTGTGTGGGAAGGGGCAGAGCCGACCTAGGGGCAAGTTGGGCCTCTTGCTCTCCCTGCTTCCCTGAGGCTACTGGGCCAAAGAGGTCTTGGGCATCCAGCCCCTTGCTGGTCCCTTCACTCTGACGAGGCCCTCTGAGCTCCAGCACCTTGCAGTGTGGAGACAGCCCCTGCCAGCAACCTCCTCTCCAAAGAGGCCTCAACCGAGGCCTACGCCCAGGGGAAAGGCACCAGCGGGGATGATCCTGGGGAGGCGCTCGGACATGTCTGGACCCAGTCCCCGCAGCCTGCCCCTTGGTGGGGCAGTACCCCCGGAGGCCAGGAAGGTCTGGGCAAGGCTGGCCAGGGGCAGGGGCCCTGCTGGGTCCTGCCCCTGGCCTGTGGGGCCTCTGAGCACAACCGGCCCTCTCCCACTGGAAGACCTCCCCGGCTGCCTCCAAAGTCCTGTTTGCAAACACTCCCGCCCGCTGTTCACGCCAGGCTCGCACAATGCTCCCAAGCCCGGGAGAAAAGCGCTTTGGAGTGATGCTCTCACCGGGCCCTTGCCCCTGAGCCTGGGGGCAAGGCAGGGGGAACACACTCCCAGGCCAAGGCAGAACCACATGCACACGTCTGTTCCTGTCCCCTGCACCGGCAGAGAGCTTGGGGGAGCCAGAGTCTGTCAGGCAGCTGCTGGGTTGGCCGCCTGTGTGGGAAGGGGCAGAGCCGCCCTAGGGGCAAGTTGGGCCTCTTGCTCTCCCTGCTGCCCTGAGGCTGCTGGGCCAAAGACGTCTTGGGCATCCAGCCCCTTACTGGTCCCTTCCCTCTGACGAGGCCCTCTGAGCTCCAGCACCTTGCAGTGTGGAGACAGCCCCTGCCAGCAACCTCCTCTCCAAGGAGGCCTCAACCAAGGCCTAGGCCCAGGGGAAAGGCACCAGCGGGGATGAGCCAGGGGAGGCGCCCGAGCATGTCTGGACCCAGTCCCCGCAGCCTGCCCCTTGGTGGGGCAGTACCACCGGAGGCCATTAAGGTCTGGGCAAGGCTGGCCAGGGGCAGGGGCCCTGCTGGGTCCTGCCCCTGGCCTGTGGGGCCTCTGAGCACAACCGGCCCTCTCCCACTGGAAGACCTCCCCGGCTGCCTCCAAAGGCCGGTTTGCAAGCGCTCCCGCCCACTGTTCCCAGCAGGTGCGCACAATGCTCCCAAGCCCGGGAGAAAAGCGCTTCGGGGTGGTGCTCTCACCGGGCCCTTGCCCCTGAGCCTGGGGGCAATGCAGGGGGAACACACTCCCAGGCCAAGGCAGAACCACATGCACACATCTGTTCCTGCCCCCTGCACCGGCAGAGAGCTCAGGGGAGCCAGAGTCTGTCAGGCAGTTGCTGGGCTGGCCGCCTGTGTGGGAAGGGGCAGAGTCGACCTAGGGGCAAGTTGGGCCTCTTGCTCTCCCTGCTGCCCTGAGTCTGCTGGGCCAAAGAGGTCTTGGGCATCCAGCCCCTTGCTGGTCCCTTCCCTCTGACGAGGCCCTCTGAGCTCCAGCACCTTGCAATGTGGAGACAGCCCCTGCCAGCAACCTCCTCTCCAAGGAGGCCTCAACCGAGGCCTAGGCCCAGGGGAAAGGCACCAGCGGGGATGAGACTGGGGAGGTGGCCGGGCATGTCTGGACCCAGTCCCCGCAGCCTGCCCCTTGGTGGGGCTGTAACCCCGGAGGCAGGAAGGTCTGGGCAAGGCTGGCCAGGGGCAGGGGCCCTGCTGGGTCCTGCCCCTGGCCTGTGGGGCCTCTGAGCACATCCGGCCCTCTCCCGCTGGAAGACCTCCCCGGCTGCCTCCAAAGGCCGGTTTGCCAACACTCACGCCCACTGTTCCCACCAGGCGCGCACGATGCTCCCAAGCCCGGGAGAAAAGCGCTTCGGGGTGGTGCTCTCTCCGGGCCCTTGCCCCTGAGCTTGGGGGCCAGGCAGGGGGAACACACTCCCAGGCCAAGGCAGAACCACATGCACACGTCTGTTTCTGCCCCCTACACCGGCAGAGAGCTCGGGGGAGCCAGAGACTGCCAGGCTGCTGCTGGGCTGGCTCCCTGTGTGGGACGGGGCAGAGCCGACTTAGGGGCAAGTTGGGCCTCTTGCTCTCCCTGCTGCCCTGAAGCTGCTGGGCCAAAGAGGTCTTGGGCATTCAGCCCTTTGCTGGTCCCTTCCCTCTGACGAGGCCCTCTGAGCTCCAGCACCTTGCAGTGTGGAGACAGCCCCTGCCAGCAACCTCCTCTCCAAGGAGGCCTAAACCGAGGCCTAGGCCCAGGGGAAAGGCACCAGCGGGGATGAGGCTGGGGAGGCGCCCGTGCATGTCTGGACCCAGTCCCCGCAGCCTGCCCCTTGGTGGGGCAGTACCCCCGGAGGCCAGGAAGGTCTGGGAAAGGCTGGCCAGGGGCAGGGGACCTGCTGGGTCCTGCCCCTGGCCTGTGGGGCCTCTGAGCACATCCGGCCCTCTCCCGCTGGAAGACCTCCCCAGCTGCCTCCAAAGGCCGGTTTGCCAACACTCACGCCCACTGTTCCCACCAGGCGCGCACAATGCTCCCAAGCCCGGGAGAAAAGCGCTTCGGGGTGGTGCTCTCACCGGGCCCTTGCCCCTGAGCCTGGGGGCAATGCAGGGGGAACACACTCCCAGGCCAAGGCAGAACCACATGCACACGTCTGTTCCTGCCGCCTGCACCGGCAGAGAGCTCGGGGGAACCAGAGTCTGCCAGGGAGCTGCTGGGCTGGCCGCCTGAGTGGAAAGGGGCAGAGCCGACCTAGGGGCAAATTGGGCCTCTTGCTCTCCCTGCTGCCCTGAGGCTGCTGGGCCAAAGATGTCTTGGGCATCCAGCCACTTGCTGGTCCCTTCCCTCTGCCGAAGCCCTCTGAGCTCCCGCACCTTGCAGTGTGGAGAAAGCCCCTGCCAGCAACCTCCTCTCCAAGGAGGCCTAAACTGAGTCCTAGGCCCAGGGGAAAGGCACCAGCGGGGATGAGGCTGGGGAGGGGCCCGGGCATGTCTGGACCCAGTCCCCGCAGCCTGACCCTTGGTGGGGCAGTACCCCCGGAGGACAAGAAAATCTGGGCAAGGCTGGCCAGGGGCAGGGGCCCTGCTGGGTCCTGCCCCTGGCCTGTGGGGCGTCTGAGCACAACCGGCACTCTCCCGCAGGAAGACCTCCCCGTCTGCCTCCAAAGGCCGGTTTGCAAGCACTCCCGCCCGCTGTTCCCACCAGGCACGCACAATGCTTCCAAGCCCGGGAGAAAAGCGCTTCGGGCTGGTGCTCTCTCCGGGCCCTTGCCCCTGAGCCTGTGGGTCAGGCAGGGGGAACACACTCCCAAGCCAAGGCAGAACCACATGCACACGTCTGTTCCTGCCCCCTACACCGGCAGAGAGCTCGGGGGAGCCAGAGACTGCCAGGCTGCTGCTGGGCTGGCTGCCTGTGTGGGACGGGGCAGAGCCGACCTAGGGGCAAGTTGGGCCTCTTGCTCTCCCTGCTGCCCTGAGGCTGCTGGGTCAAAGAGGTCTTGGGCATCCAGCCCTTTGCTGGTCCCTTCCCTCTGACAAGGCCCTCTGAGCTCCAGCACCTTGCAGTGTGGAGACAGCCCCTGCCAGCAACCTCCTCTCCAAAGAGGCCTAAACCGAGGCCTACGCCCAGGGGAAAGGCACCAGCGGGGATGATCCTGGGGAGGCGCACGGACATGTCTGGACCCAGTCCCCGCAGCCTGCCCCTTGGTGGGGCTGTAACCCCGGAGGCAGGAAGGTCTGGGCAAGGCTGGCCAGGGGCAGGGGCCCTGCTGGGTCCTGCCCCTGGCCTGTGGGGCCTCTGAGCACAACCGGCCCTCTCCCACTGGAAGACCTCCCCGGCTGCCTCCAAAGTCCTGTTTGCAAACACTCCCGCCCGCTGTTCACGCCAGGCTCGCACAATGCTCCCAAGCCCGGGAGCAAAGCGCTTTGGAGTGATGCTCTCTGCGGGCCCTTGCCCCTGAGCCAGGGGGCAAGGCAGGGGGAACACACTCCCAGGCCAAGGCAGAACCACATGCCCACGTCTGTTCCTGTCCCCTGCACCGGCAGAGAGCTCGGGGGAGCCAGAGTCTGTCAGGCAGCTGCTGGGTTTTCCGCCTGTGTGGGAAGGGGCAGAGACGCCCTAGGGGCAAGTTGGGCCTCTTGCTCTCCCTGCTGCCCTGAGGCTGCTGGGTCAAAGAGGTCTTGGGCATCCAGCCCCTTGCTGGTCCCGTCCCTCTGACGAGGCCCTCTGAGCTCCAGCACCTTGCAGTGTAGAGACAGCCCCTGCCAGCAACCACTTCTCCAAGGAGTCCTCAACCGAGGCCTAGGCCCAGGGGAAAGGCACCAGCGGGGATGAGACTGGGGAGGCGCCCGGGAATGTCTGGACCCAGTCCCCGCAGCCTGCCACTTGGTGGGGCTGTAACCCCGGAGGCAGGAAGGTCTGGGCAAGGCTGGCCAGGGGCAGGGGCCCTGCTGGGTCCTGCCCCTGGCCTGTGGGGCCTCTGAGCACAACCGGCCCTCTCCCACTGGAAGACCTCCCCGGCTTCCTCCAAATTCCGGTTTGCAAGCACTCCCGCCCACTGTTCCCACCAAGCACGCAAAATGCTCCCAAGCCCGGGAGAAAAGCGCTTCGGGGTGGTGCTCTCTCCGGGCCCTTGCCCCTGAGCCTGGGGGCCAGGCAGGGGGAACACACTCCCAGGCCAAGGCAGAACGACATGCACACGTCTGTTCCTGCCCCCTACACTGGCATAGAGCTCGGGGGAGCCAGAGACTGCCAGGCTGCTGCTGGGCTGGCTGCCTGTGTGGGACGGGGCAGAGCCGACCTAGGGGCAAGTTGGGCCTCTTGCTCTCCCTGCTGCCCTGAGGCTGCTGGGCCAAAGAGGTCTTGGGCATCCAGCCCTTTGCTGGTCCCTTCCCTCTGATGAGGCCCTCTGAGCTCCAGCACCTTGCAGTGTGGAGACAGCCCCTGCCAGCAACCTCCTCTCCAAGGAGGCCTAAACCGAGGCCTAGGCCCAGGGGAAAGGCACCAGCGGGGATGAGCCTGGGGAGGCTCCCGGGCATGTCTGGACCCAGGCCCCGCAGCCTGCCCCTTGGTGGGGCAGTACCCCCGGAGGCCAGGAAGGTCTGGGAAAGGCTGGCCAGGGGCAGGGGACCTGCTGGGTCCTGCCCCTGGCCTGTG
This sequence comes from Dama dama, assembly GCF_033118175.1. Taxonomy (NCBI): domain Eukaryota; kingdom Metazoa; phylum Chordata; class Mammalia; order Artiodactyla; family Cervidae; genus Dama; species Dama dama. The sequence continues at coordinate 3,277,814 of NW_026870900.1, forward strand.
GGGCCTCTGAGCACATCCGGCCCTCTCCTGCTGGAAGACCTCCCCGGCTGCCTCCAAAGGCCAGTTTGCCAACACTCACGCCCACTGTTCCCACCAGGCGGGCACAATGCTCCCAAGCCCGGGAGAAAAGCTCTTCAGGGTGGTGCTCTCACCGGGCCCTTGCCCCTGAGCCTGGGGGCAATGCAGGGGGAACACACTCCCAGGCCAAGGCAGAACCACATGCACACGTCTGGTCCTGCCCCCTGCACGGGCAGAGAGCTCAGGGGAGCCAGAGTCTGTCAGGCAGCTGCTGGGCTGGCCGCCTTTGTGGGAAGGGGCAGAGCCGACCTAGGGGCAAGTTGGGCCTCTTGCTCTCCCTGCTGCCCTGAGGCTGCTGGGCCAAAGAGGTCTTGGGCATCCAGCCCCTTGCTGGTCCCTTCCCTCTGACGAGGCCCTCTGAGCTCCAGCACCTTGCAGTGTGGAGACATCCCCTGCCAGCAACCTCCTCTGCAACGAGGCCTCAACCGAGGCCTAGGCCCAGGGGAAAGTCACCAGCAGGGATGAGCCTGGGGAGGCTCCCGGTCATGTCTGGACCCAGTCCCCGCAGCCTGCCCCTTGGTGGGGCTGTACCCCCGGAGGCAGGAAGGTCTGGGCAAGCCTGGCCAGGGGCAGGGGCCCTGCTGGGTCCTGCCCCTGGCCTGTGGGGCCTCTGAGCACAACCGGCCCTCTCCCACTGGAAGACCTCCCCGGCTGCCTCCAAAGGCCGGTTTGCAAGCGCTCCCGCCTACTGTTCCCACCAGGCGCGCACAATGCTCCCAAGCCCGGGAGAAAAGCGCTTCGGGGTGGTGCTCTCTCCGGGCCCTTGCCCCTGAGCCTGGGGGCAATGCAGGGGGAACACACTCCCAGGCCAAGGCAGAACCACATGCACACGTCTGTTCCTGCGCCCTGCACAGGCAGAGAGCTAGGAGAGCCAGAGTCTGTCAGGCAGCTGCTGGGCTGGCCACCTGTGTGGGAAGGGTCAGAGCCGACCAAGGGGCAAGTTGGGCCTCTTGCTCTCCCTGCTGCCCTGAGGCTGCTGGGCCAAAGAGGTCTTGGGCATCCAGCCCCTTGCTGGTCCCTTCCCTCTGACGAGGCCCTCTGAGCTCCAGCACCTTGCAGTGTGGAGACAGCCCCTGCCAGCAACCTCTCTCCAAGGAGGCCTCAACCGAGGCCTAGGCCCAGGGGAAAGGCACCAGCGGGGATGAGCCTGGGGAGGCACTCGGCCATGTCTGGACCCAGTCCCCGCAGCCTGCCCCTTCGTGGGGCAGTACCCCCGGAGGCGAGGAAGATCTGGGCAAGGCTGGGCAGGAGCAGGGGCCCTGCTGGGTCCTGCCCCTGGCCTGTGGGGCCTCTGAGCACAACCGGCCCTCTCTCGTTGGAAGACCTCCCCGGCTGCCTCCAATGGCCGGTTTGCAAGCCCTCATGCCCGCTGTTCCAACCAGCCGCGCACAATGCTCCCTAGCCCGGGAGAAAAGCATTTTTGGGTGGTGCTTACTCCGGGCCCTTGAAAGACCTCCCTGGCTGCCTCCAAGGCCGGTTTGCAAGCACTTCTGCCTGCTTCTCCCGCCACACGCGCACAATGCTCCCAAGCCCGGGAGAAAAGCGTTTCGGGGTGGTGTTCTCTCTGGGCCCAAGAAAGACCTCCCGGGCTGCCCCCAAAGGCCGGTTTGCAAGCACTCCCACTCGCTGTTCCCGCCATCCGTGCAAATGCTCCAAGCCCAGGAGAAAAGCGCTTCGGGGTGGTGCTCTCTCCGGGCTCTTGGAAGACCTCCCCGGCTGCCTCCAAAGGCCGGTTTGCAAGCACTCATGCCCGCTGTTCCCGCCAGCCGCGCACAATGCTCCCAAGCCCGGGAGAAAAGCGCTTCGGGGTGGTGCTCTCTCCCGTCCCTTGGAAGACCTCCCCGGCTGCCTCCAAAGGCCGGTTTGCAAGCAGTCAATCCCGCTGTTCCCGCCAGCCGCGCACATAGCTTCCAAGCCCGGGAGAAAAGCGCTTTGGGGTGGTGCTCTCTCCCGGCCCTTGGAAGACCTCCCCGGATGCCTCCGAAGGCTGGTTTTCAAGAATTCCCTCCCGCTGACCCGCCAGCCGCACACAATGCTCCCAAGCCTGGGAGAAAAGCATTTTGGGGTGGTGCTCTCTACGGGCCCTTGGAAGACCTCCCCGGCTGCCTACAAAGGCCGGTTTGCAAGCACTCATGTCCGCTGTTCCCGCCAGCCGCGCACAATGCTCCCAATTCCGGGAGAAAAGTTCTTCGGGATGGTGCTCTCTCTGGGCCCTTGGAAGACCTCCCCGGCTGCCTCCAAAGGCCGCTTTGCAAGCACTCCCACTCGCTGTTCCCGCCAGCCACGCACAATCCTCCAAAACCCCGGAGAAAAGCGCTTCGGGGTGGTGTTCTCTCCGTGCCCATGGAAGACCTCCCGGGGTGCCCCCAAAGGCCGGTTTGGAAGCACTCCCACTCGCTGTTCCCGCCATCCGCGCAAATGTTCCAAGCCCGGGAGAAAAGCGCTTCTGGGTGGTGCTCTCTCCTGGCCCTTGGAAGACCTCCCCGGCTGCCTCCAAAGGCCGGTTTGCAAGCACTCCCGCCCGCTGTTCCCACCAGCCACGCACAATGCTCCCAAGCCCGGGAGAAAAGCATTTTGGGGTGGTGCTCACACCGGGCCCTGGAAGACCTCCCCGGCTGCCTCCAAAGGACGGTTTTCAAGCACTCCTGCCTGCTGTTCTCGCCACCCGCGCACAATGCTCCCAAGCTCGGGAGAAAAGCGCTTCGGGGTGTTGCTCTCTACAGGCCCTTGGAAGACCTCCCCGGCTGCCTCCACAGGCCGGTTTCCAAGGACTCCTTCCTGCTGTTCCCGCCAGCCACGCACAATGCTCCCAAGCCCGGGAGAAAAGCATTTTGGGGTGGTGCTCACTCCGGGCCCTTGGAAGACCTCCCCGGCGGCCTCCAAAGGCCAGTTTGCAAGCACTCCTGCCTGCTGTTCCCGCCAGCCGCGCACAATGCTCCCAAGCCCGGGAGAAAAGCGCTTCGGGGTGGTGCTCTCTCCGGGCACTTTCAAGACCTCCCCGGCTGTCTCCAAAGGCCGGTTTGTAAGTACTCATTCCCGCTGCTTCCGCCAGCCACGAACAATGCTCCCAATCCCGGGAGAAAAGCATTTTGGGGTGGTGCTCTCTCCGGGCCCTTGGAAGACCTCCAGGGCTGCCCCCAAAGGCCGGTTTGTAAGCACTCATGTCCGCTGTTCCCGACAGCCGCACACAATGCTCCCAAGCCCGGGAGAAAAGCATTTTGGGGTGGTGATCAGTCCGGGCCCTTGGAAGACCTCCCCGGCTGCCTCCAAAGGACAGTTTGCAAGCACTCATGCCCGCTGTTCCCGCCAGCCGTGCACAATGCTCCCAAGACCGTGAGAAAAGCGTTTCGGGGTGGTGTTCTCTCCGGGACCATGGAGGACGTCCCCGGCTGCCCCCAAAGGCCGCTTTGCAAGCACTCCCACTCGCTGTTCCCGCCAGCCACACACAATGTTCCAAAACCCCGGAGAAAAGCGCTTCGGGGTGGTGTTCTCTCCGGGACCATGGAAGACCTCCCCGGCTGCCTCCAAAGGCCGGTTTGCAAGAATTACATCCCGCTGTTCCACCAGCCGCACACAATGCTCCAAAACCCGAGAGAAAAGCGCTTCGAGGTGGTGTTCTCTCCGGGCCCTTGGAAGACCTCCCCGGCTGCCTCCAAAGGCCGGTTTGCAAGCACTCCTGCCTGCTGTTCCCGCCACACGCGCACAATGCACCCAAGCCCGGGAGAAAAGCGCTTCGGGGTGGTGCTCTCTCCGGGCCTTTGGAAGACCTCCCCGGCTGCCTCCAAAGGCCGGTTTGCAAGGACTCCTTCCTGCTGTTCCCGCCAGGCACGCACAATGCTCCCAATCCCGGGAGAAAAGTGCTTCGGGATGGTGCTCTCTCCGGGCCCTTGGAAGACCTCACCGGCTACCTCCAAAGGCGGGTTTGCAAGTACTCATTCCCGCTGTTCCCGCCAGCTGCGCACAATGCTCCCAAGCCCGGGAGAAAAGCATTTTGGGGTGGTGCTCTCTCCGGGCCCTTGGAAGACCACCCCGGCTGCCTCAAAAGGCCGGTTTGCAAGCACTCAGGCCCGCTGTTCCCGCCAGCCGTGTACAATGCTCCCTAGCCCGGGAGAAAAGCATTTTGGGGTGGTGCTCACTCCGGGCCCTTGAAAGACCTGCCCGGCTGCCTCCAAAGTCCGGTTTGCAAGAACTCATGCCCGCTGTTCCCGCCAGCCGCGCACAATGCTCCCAAGACCGGGAGAAATGCGCTTCGGGGTGGTGTTCTCTCCGTGCCCATGGAGGACCTCCCCGGCTGCCCCCAAAGGCCGGTTTGCAATCACTCCCACTCACTGTTCCGGCCAGCCATGCACATGCTCCAAAACACGGGAGAGAAGCGCTTTGGGGAGGTGCTCTCTCCCGGCCCTTGGAAGACTTCCCCAGCTGCCTCCAAAGGCCGGTTTGCAAGAACTCCCTCCCGCTGTCCCGCCAGCCGCACACAATGCTCCCAATCACGGGAGAAAAGTGCTTCGGGGTGGTGCTCTCTCAGGGCCCTTTGAAGACCTCCCCGGCTGCCTCCAATGGCCGGTATACAAGCACTCATGCCCGCTGTTCCCACCAGCCGTGTACAATGCTCCCAAGCACGGGAGAAAAGCATTTTGGGGTGGTGCTCACTCCTTGCCCTTGGAAGACCACGGCGCCTGCTTCCAAAGGCCGGTTTGCTAGCACTCCTGCCTGCTGTTCCCGCCACCCGCGCACACTGCTCCCAAGCCCGGGAGAAAAGCGCATCGGGGTGGTGTTCTCTCCGGGCCCATGGAGGACCTCCCCAGCTGCCCCCAAAGGCCGGTTTGCAAGCATTCCCACCAGCTGTTCCCGCCAGCCATGCAAATGCTCCCAAACCGGGGGGAAAAGCATTTTGGGGTGGTGCTCTCTCCGGGCCCTTGCCCCTGTGCCTGGGGGCCAGGAAGGGGGTCCACACTCCCAGGCCAAGTCAGAACCACATGCACACGTTTGTTCCTGCCCCCTGCACCAGCAGAGAGCTCGGGGGAGCCAGAGTCTGCCAGGAAGCTGCTGGGCTGGCTGCCTGTGTGGGAAGGGGCAGAGCCGACCTAGGGGCAAGATGTGGCCTCTTGCTCTCCCTGCTGCCCTGAGGTTGCTGGGCCAAAGAGGTCTTGAGCATCCAGCCCCTTGCTGGTCCCTTCCCTCTGACGAGGCCCTCTGAGCTCCAGCATCTCGCAGTGTGGAGACAGCCCCTGCCAGCAACCTCCTCTCCAAGGAGGCCTCAACCGAGGCCTAGGCCGAGGGGAAAGGCACCAGCGGGAATGAGCATGGGGAGGCGCCCGGGCATGTCTGGACCCAGTCCCCGCAGCCTGCCCCTTGGTGGGGCAGTACTCCCGGAGGACAGGAAGGTCTGGGCAAGGCTGGCCAGGGGCAGGGGCCCTGCTTGGTCCTGCCCCTGGCCTGTGGGGCCTCTGAGCACGACCGGCCCTCTCCTACTGGAAGACCTCCCCGGCTGCCTCCAAGGCTGGTTTGCAAGCCCTCCCGCCCACTGTTCCCACCAGGCGCGCACAATGCTCCCACGACCGGGAGAAAAGCGCTTCGGGGTGGTGCTCTCTACGGGCCTTTGCCCCTGAGCCTGGGGGCCAGGCAGGGGGTCCACACTCCCAGGCCAAGGCAGAACGACATGCACACGTCTGTTCCTGCCCCCTGCACCGGCAGAGAGCTCGGGGGAGCCAGAGTCTGTCAGGCAGCTGCTGGGCTGGCCGCCTGTGTGGGAAGGGGCAGAGCCGACCTAGGGGCAAGTTGGGCCTCTTGCTCTCCCTGCTGCCCTGAGGCTGCTGGGCCAAAGAGGTCTTGGGCATCCAGCCCCTTGCTGGTCCCTTCCCTCTGACGAGGCCCTCTGAGCTCCAGCACCTTGCAGTGTGGAGACATCCCCTGCCAGCAACCTCCTCTGCAACGAGGCCTCAACCGAGGCCTAGGCCCAGGGGAAAGTCACCAGCAGGGATGAGCCTGGGGAGGCTCCCTGTCATGTCTGGACCCAGTCCCCGCAGCCTGCCCCTTGGTGGGGCTGTAACCCCGGAGGCAGGAAGGTCTGGGCAAGCCTGGCCAGGGGCAGGGGCCCTGCTGGGTCCTGCCCCTGGCCTGTGGGGCCTCTGAGCACAACCGGCCCTCTCCCACTGGAAGACCTCCCCGGCTGCCTCCAAAGGCCGGTTTGCCAGCGCTCCCGCCTACTGTTCCCACCAGGCGCGCACAATGCTCCCAAGCCCGGGAGAAAAGCGCTTCGGGGTGGTGCTCTCTCCGGGCCCTTGCCCCTGAGCCTGGGGGCAATGCACGGGGAACACACTCCCAGGCCAAGGCAGAACCACATGCACACGTCTGTTCCTGCCCCCTGCACAGGCAGAGAGCTAGGAGAGCCAGAGTCTGTCAGGCAGCTGCTGGGCTGGCCACCTGTGTGGGAAGGGTCAGAGCCGACCTAGGGGCAAGTTGGGCCTCTTGCTCTCCCTGCTGCCCTGAGGCTGCTGGGCCAAAGAGGTCTTGGGCATCCAGCCCCTTGCTGGTCCCTTCCCTCTGACGAGGCCCTCTGAGCTCCAGCACCTTGCAGTGTGGAGACAGCCCCTGCCAGCAACCTCTCTCCAAGGAGGCCTCAACCGAGGCCTAGGCCCAGGGGAAAGGCACCAGCGGGGATGAGCCAGGGGAGGCGCTCGGCCATGTCTGGACCCAGTCCCCGCAGCCTGCCCCTTCGTGGGGCCGTACCCCCGGAGGCGAGGAAGATCTGGGCAAGGCTGGGCAGGAGCAGGGGTCCTGCTGGGTCCTGCCCCTGGCCTGTGGGGCCTCTGAGCACAACCGGCCCTCTCTCGTTGGAAGACCTCCCCGGCTGCCTCCAATGGCCGGTTTGCAAGCCCTCATGCCCGCTGTTCCAACCAGCCGCGCACAATGCTCCCTAGCCCGGGAGAAAAGCATTTTTGGGTGGTGCTTACTCCGGGCCCTTGGAAGACCTCCCTGGCTGCCTCCAAGGCCGGTTTGCAAGCACTTCTGCCTGCTTCTCCCGCCACACGCGCACAATGCTCCCAAGCCCGGGAGAAAAGCGTTTCGGGGTGGTGTTCTCTCTGGGCCCAAGAAAGACCTCCCGGGCTGCCCCCAAAGGCCGGTTTGCAAGCACTCCCACTCGCTGTTCCCGCCATCCGTGCAAATGCTCCAAGCCCAGGAGAAAAGCGCTTCGGGGTGGTGCTCTCTCCCGGCCCTTGGAAGACCTCCCCGGCTGCCTCCAAAGGCTGGTTTTCAAGAACTCCCTCCCGCTGTCCCGCCAGCCGCACACAATGCTCCCAATCACGGGAGAAAAGCGCTTCGGGGTGGTGCTCTCTCCGGGCCCTTGGAAGACCTCCCCGGCTGCCTCCAAAGGCCGGTTTGCAAGCACTCATGCCCGCTGTTCCCGCCAGCCGCGCACAATGCTCCCAAGCCCGGGAGAAAAGCGCTTCGGGGTGGTGCTCTCTCCCGGCCCTTGGAAGACCTCCCCGGCTGCCTCCAAAGGCCGGTTTGCAAGCACTCAATCCCGCTGTTCCCGCCAGCCGCGCACATAGCTTCCAAGCCCGGGAGAAAAGCGCTTTGGGGTGGTGCTCTCTCCCGGCCCTTGGAAGACCTCCCCGGATGCCTCCGAAGGCTGGTTTTCAAGAATTCCCTCGCGCTGACCCGCCAGCCGCACACAATGCTCCCAAGCCTGGGAGAAAAGCATTTTGGGGTGGTGCTCTCTACGGGCCCTTGGAAGACCTCCCCGGCTGCCTACAAAGGCCGGTTTGCAAGCACTCATGTCCGCTGTTCCCGACAGCCGCGCACAATGCTCCCAATTCCGGGAGAAAAGTGCTTCGGGATGGTGCTCTCTCCGGGCCCTTGGAAGACCTCCCCGGCTGCCTCCAAAGGCCGCTTTGCAAGCACTCCCACTCGCTGTTCCCGCCAGCCACGCACAATCCTCCAAAACCCCGGAGAAAAGCGCTTCGGGGTGGTGTTCTCTCCGTGCCCATGGAAGACCTCCCGGGGTGCCCCCAAAGGCCGGTTTGGAAGCACTCCCACTCGCTGTTCCCGCCATCCGCGCAAATGTTCCAAGCCCGGGAGAAAAGCGCTTCTGGGTGGTGCTCTCTCCTGGCCCTTGGAAGACCTCCCCGGCTGCCTCCAAAGGCCGGTTTGCAAGCACTCCCGCCCGCTGTTCCCACCAGCCACGCACAATGCTCCCAAGCCCGGGAGAAAAGCATTTTGGGGTGGTGCTCACACCGGGCCCTGGAAGACCTCCCCGGCTGCCTCCAAAGGACGGTTTTCAAGCATTCCTGCCTGCTGTTCTCGCCACCCGCGCACAATGCTCCCAAGCCCGGGAGAAAAGCGCTTCGGGGTGGTGCTCTCTACAGGCCCTTGGAAGACCTCCCCGGCTGCCTCCACAGGCCGGTTTCCAAGGACTCCTTCCTGCTGTTCCCGCCAGCCACGCACAATGCTCCCAAGCCCGGGAGAAAAGCATTTTGGGGTGGTGCTCACTCCGGGCCCTTGGAAGACCTCCCCGGCGGCCTCCAAAGGCCAGTTTGCAAGCACTCCTGCCTGCTGTTCCCGCCAGCCGCGCACAATGCTCCCAAGCCCGGGAGAAAAGCGCTTCAGGGTGGTGCTCTCTCCGGGCACTTTCAAGACCTCCCCGGTTGCCTCCAAAGGCAGGTTTGTAAGTACTCATTCCCGCTGCTTCCGCCAGCCACGCACAATGCTCCCAAGCCCGGGAGAAAAGCATTTTGGGGTGGTGATCAGTCCGGGCCCTTGGAAGTCCTCCCCGGCTGCCCCCAAAGGCCGGTTTGGAAGCACTCCCACTCGCTGTTCCCGCCATCCGCGCAAATGTTCCAAGCCCGGGATAAAAGCACTTCGGGGTGGTGCTCTCTCTTGGCCCTTGGAAGACCTCCCCGGCTGCCTCCAAAGGCCGGTTTGCAAGCACTCCCGCCCGCTGTTCCCGCCACCCGCGCACAATGCTCCCAAGCCCGGGAGAAAAGCGCTTCGGGGTGGTGCTCTCTCCGGGCACTTTCAAGACCTCCCCGGCTGTCTCCAAAGGCCGGTTTGTAAGTACTCATTCCCGCTGCTTCCGCCAGCCACGAACAATGCTCCCAATCCCGGGAGAAAAGCATTTTGGGGTGGTGCTCTCTCCGGGCCCTTGGAAGACCTCCCGGGCTGCCCCCAAAGGCCGGTTTGTAAGCACTCATGTCCGCTGTTCCCGACAGCCGCACACAATGCTCCCAAGCCCGGGAGAAAAGCATTTTGGGGTGGTGATCAGTCCGGGCCCTTGGAAGACCTCCCCGGCTGCCTCCAAAGGACAGTTTGCAAGCACTCATGCCCGCTGTTCCCGCCAGCCGTGCACAATGCTCCCAAGACCGTGAGAAAAGCGCTTCGGGGTGGTGTTCTCTCCGGGACCATGGAGGACGTCCCCGGCTGCCCCCAAAGGCCGCTTTGCAAGCACTCCCACTCGCTGTTCCCGCCAGCCACACACAATGTTCCAAAACCCCGGAGGAAAGCGCTTCGGGGTGGTGCTCTCTCCGGGCCCTTGGAAGACTTCTCTGGCTGCCTCCAAAGGCCGGTTTGCAAGAATTCCATCCCGCTGTTCCACCAGCCGCACACAATGCTCCAAAACCCGAGAGAAAAGCGCTTCGAGGTGTTGTTCTCTCCGGGCCCTTGGAAGACCTCCCCGGCTGCCTCCAAAGGCCGGTTTGCAAGCACTCTTGCCTGCTGTTCCCGCCACACGCGCACAATGCACCCAAGCCCGGGAGAAAAGCGCTTCGGGGTGGTGCTCTCTCCGGGCCTTTGGAAGACCTCCCCGGCTGCCTCCAAAGGCCGGTTTGCAAGGACTCCTTCCTGCTGTTCCCGCCAGGCACGCACAATGCTCCCAATCCCGGGAGAAAAGTGCTTCGGGATGCTGCTCTCTCCGGGCCCTTGGAAGACCTCACCGGCTACCTCCAAAGGCGGGTTTGCAAGTACTCATTCCCGCTGTTCCCGCCAGCTGCGCACAATGCTCCCAAGCCCGGGAGAAAAGCATTTTGGGGTGGTGCTCTCTCCGGGCCCTTGGAAGACCACCCCGGCTGCCTCAAAAGGCCGGTTTGCAAGCACTCAGGCCCGCTGTTCCCGCCAGCCGCGTACAATGCTCCCTAGCCCGGGAGAAAAGCATTTTGGGGTGGTGCTCACTCCGGGCCCTTGAAAGACCTGCCCGGCTGCCTCCAAAGTCCGGTTTGCAAGAACTCATGCCCGCTGTTCCCGCCAGCCGCGCACAATGCTCCCAAGACCGGGAGAAATGCGCTTCGGGGTGGTGTTCTCTCTGTGCCCATGGAGGACCTCCCCGGCTGCCCCCAAAGGCCGGTTTGCAATCACTCCCACTCACTGTTCTGGCCAGCCATGCACATGCTCCAAAACACGGGAGAGAAGCGCTTTGGGGAGGTGCTCTCTCCCGGCCCTTGGAAGACTTCCCCAGCTGCCTCCAAAGGCCGGTTTGCAAGAACTCCCTCCCGCTGTCCCGCCAGCCGCACACAATGCTCCCAATCACGGGAGAAAAGCGCTTCGGGGTGGTGCTCTCTCAGGGCCCTTTGAAGACCTCCCCGGCTGCCTCCAATGGCCGGTATACAAGCACTCATGCCCGCTGTTCCCACCAGCCGTGTACAATGCTCCCAAGCACGGGAGAAAAGCATTTTGGGGTGGTGCTCACTCCTTGCCCTTGGAAGACCACGGCGCCTGCTTCCAAAGGCCGGTTTGCTAGCACTCCTGCCTGCTGTTCCCGCCACCCGCGCACACTGCTCCCAAGCCCGGGAGAAAAGCGCATCGGGGTGGTGTTCTCTCCGGGCCCATGGAGGACCTCCCCAGCTGCCCCCAAAGGCCGGTTTGCAAGCATTCCCACCAGCTGTTCCCGCCAGCCATGCAAATGCTCCCAAACCGGGGGGAAAAGCATTTTGGGGTGGTGCTCTCTCCGGGCCCTTGCCCCTGTGCCTGGGGGCCAGGCAGGGGGTCCACACTCCCAGGCCAAGTCAGAACCACATGCACACGTTTGTTCCTGCCCCCTGCACCAGCAGAGAGCTCGGGGGAGCCAGAGTCTGCCAGGAAGCTGCTGGGCTGGCTGCCTGTGTGGGAAGGGGCAGAGCCGACCTAGGGGCAAGATGTGGCCTCTTGCTCTCCCTGCTGCCCTGAGGTTGCTGGGCCAAAGAGGTCTTGAGCATCCAGCCCCTTGCTGGTCCCTTCCCTCTGACGAGGCCCTCTGAGCTCCAGCATCTCGCAGTGTGGAGACAGCCCCTGCCAGCAACCTCCTCTCCAAGGAGGCCTCAACCGAGGCCTAGGCCGAGGGGAAAGGCACCAGCGGGAATGAGCATGGGGAGGCGCCCGGGCATGTCTGGACCCAGTCCCCGCAGCCTGCCCCTTGGTGGGGCAGTACTCCCGGAGGACAGGAAGGTCTGGGCAAGGCTGGCCAGGGGCAGGGGCCCTGCTTGGTCCTGCCCCTGGCCTGTGGGGCCTCTGAGCACGACCGGCCCTCTCCTACTGGAAGACCTCCCCGGCTGCCTCCAAGGCTGGTTTGCAAGCCCTCCCGCCCACTGTTCCCACCAGGCGCGCACAATGCTCCCACGACCGGGAGAAAAGCGCTTCGGGGTGGTGCTCTCTACGGGCCTTTGCCCCTGAGCCTGGGGGCCAGGCAGGGGGTCCACACTCCCAGGCCAAGGCAGAACGACATGCACACGTCTGTTCCTGCCCCCTGCACCGGCAGAGAGCTCGGGGGAGCCAGAGTCTGTCAGGCAGCTGCTGGGCTGGCCGCCTGTGTGGGAAGGGGCAGAGCCGACCTAGGGGCAAGTTGGGCCTCTTGCTCTCCCTGCTGCCCTGAGGCTGCTGGGCCAAAGAGGTCTTGGGCATCCAGCCCCTTGCTGGTCCCTTCCCTCTGACGAGGCCCTCTGAGCTCTAGCACCTTGCAGTGTGGAGACATCCCCTGCCAGCAACCTCCTCTGCAACGAGGCCTCAACCGAGGCCTAGGCCCAGGGGAAAGTCACCAGCAGGGATGAGCCTGGGGAGGCTCCCTGTCATGTCTGGACCCAGTCCCCGCAGCCTGCCCCTTGGTGGGGCTGTAACCCCGGAGGCAGGAAGGTCTGGGCAAGCCTGGCCAGGGGCAGGGGCCCTGCTGGGTCCTGCCCCTGGCCTGTGGGGCCTCTGAGCACAACCGGCCCTCTCCCACTGGAAGACCTCCCCGGCTGCCTCCAAAGGCCGGTTTGCAAGCGCTCCCGCCTACTGTTCCCACCAGGCGCGCACAATGCTCCCAAGCCCGGGAGAAAAGCGCTTCGGGGTGGTGCTCTCTCCGGGCCCTTGCCCCTGAGCCTGGGGGCAATGCACGGGGAACACACTCCCAGGCCAAGGCAGAACCACATGCACACGTCTGTTCCTGCCCCCTGCACAGGCAGAGAGCTAGGAGAGCCAGAGTCTGTCAGGCAGCTGCTGGGCTGGCCACCTGTGTGGGAAGGGTCAGAGCCGACCTAGGGGCAAGTTGGGCCTCTTGCTCTCCCTGCTGCCCTGAGGCTGCTGGGCCAAAGAGGTCTTGGGCATCCAGCCCCTTGCTGGTCCCTTCCCTCTGACGAGGCCCTCTGAGCTCCAGCACCTTGCAGTGTGGAGACAGCCCCTGCCAGCAACCTCTCTCCAAGGAGGCCTCAACCGAGGCCTAGGCCCAGGGGAAAGGCACCAGCGGGGATGAGCCAGGGGAGGCGCTCGGCCATGTCTGGACCCAGTCCCCGCAGCCTGCCCCTTCGTGGGGCCGTACCCCCGGAGGCGAGGAAGATCTGGGCAAGGCTGGGCAGGAGCAGGGGTCCTGCTGGGTCCTGCCCCTGGCCTGTGGGGCCTCTGAGCACAACCGGCCCTCTCTCGTTGGAAGACCTCCCCGGCTGCCTCCAATGGCCGGTTTGCAAGCCCTCATGCCCGCTGTTCCAACCAGCCGCGCACAATGCTCCCTAGCCCGGGAGAAAAGCATTTTTGGGTGGTGCTTACTCCGGGCCCTTGGAAGACCTCCCTGGCTGCCTCCAAGGCCGGTTTGCAAGCACTTCTGCCTGCTTCTCCCGCCACACGCGCACAATGCTCCCAAGCCCGGGAGAAAAGCGTTTCGGGGTGGTGTTCTCTCTGGGCCCAAGAAAGACCTCCCGGGCTGCCCCCAAAGGCCGGTTTGCAAGCACTCCCACTCGCTGTTCCCGCCATCCGTGCAAATGCTCCAAGCCCAGGAGAAAAGCGCTTCGGGGTGGTGCTCTCTCCCGGCCCTTGGAAGACCTCCCCGGCTGCCTCCAAAGGCTGGTTTTCAAGAACTCCCTCCCGCTGTCCCGCCAGCCGCACACAATGCTCCCAATCACGGGAGAAAAGCGCTTCGGGGTGGTGCTCTCTCCGGGCCCTTGGAAGACCTCCCCGGCTGCCTCCAAAGGCCGGTTTGCAAGCACTCATGCCCGCTGTTCCCGCCAGCCGCGCACAATGCTCCCAAGCCCGGGAGAAAAGCGCTTCGGGGTGGTGCTCTCTCCCGGCCCTTGGAAGACCTCCCCGGCTGCCTCCAAAGGCCGGTTTGCAAGCACTCAATCCCGCTGTTCCCGCCAGCCGCGCACATAGCTTCCAAGCCCGGGAGAAAAGCGCTTTGGGGTGGTGCTCTCTCCCGGCCCTTGGAAGACCTCCCCGGATGCCTCCGAAGGCTGGTTTTCAAGAATTCCCTCCCGCTGACCCGCCAGCCGCACACAATGCTCCCAAGCCTGGGAGAAAAGCATTTTGGGGTGGTGCTCTCTACGGGCCCTTGGAAGACCTCCCCGGCTGCCTACAAAGGCCGGTTTGCAAGCACTCATGTCCGCTGTTCCCGACAGCCGCGCACAATGCTCCCAATTCCGGGAGAAAAGTGCTTCGGGATGGTGCTCTCTCCGGGCCCTTGGAAGACCTCCCCGGCTGCCTCCAAAGGCCGCTTTGCAAGCACTCCCACTCGCTGTTCCCGCCAGCCACGCACAATCCTCCAAAACCCCGGAGAAAAGCGCTTCGGGGTGGTGTTCTCTCCGTGCCCATGGAAGACCTCCCGGGGTGCCCCCAAAGGCCGGTTTGGAAGCACTCCCACTCGCTGTTCCCGCCATCCGCGCAAATGTTCCAAGCCCGGGAGAAAAGCGCTTCTGGGTGGTGCTCTCTCCTGGCCCTTGGAAGACCTCCCCGGCTGCCTCCAAAGGCCGGTTTGCAAGCACTCCCGCCCGCTGTTCCCACCAGCCACGCACAATGCTCCCAAGCCCGGGAGAAAAGCATTTTGGGGTGGTGCTCACACCGGGCCCTGGAAGACCTCCCCGGCTGCCTCCAAAGGACGGTTTTCAAGCATTCCTGCCTGCTGTTCTCGCCACCCGCGCACAATGCTCCCAAGCCCGGGAGAAAAGCGCTTCGGGGTGGTGCTCTCTACAGGCCCTTGGAAGACCTCCCCGGCTGCCTCCACAGGCCGGTTTCCAAGGACTCCTTCCTGCTGTTCCCGCCAGCCACGCACAATGCTCCCAAGCCCGGGAGAAAAGCATTTTGGGGTGGTGCTCACTCCGGGCCCTTGGAAGACCTCCCCGGCGGCCTCCAAAGGCCAGTTTGCAAGCACTCCTGCCTGCTGTTCCCGCCAGCCGCGCACAATGCTCCCAAGCCCGGGAGAAAAGCGCTTCAGGGTGGTGCTCTCTCCGGGCACTTTCAAGACCTCCCCGGCTGCCTCCAAAGGCAGGTTTGTAAGTACTCATTCCCGCTGCTTCCGCCAGCCACGCACAATGCTCCCAAGCCCGGGAGAAAAGCATTTTGGGGTGGTGATCAGTCCGGGCCCTTGGAAGTCCTCCCCGGCTGCCCCCAAAGGCCGGTTTGGAAGCACTCCCACTCGCTGTTCCCGCCATCCGCGCAAATGTTCCAAGCCCGGGATAAAAGCACTTCGGGGTGGTGCTCTCTCTTGGCCCTTGGAAGACCTCCCCGGCTGCCTCCAAAGGCCGGTTTGCAAGCACTCCCGCCCGCTGTTCCCGCCACCCGCGCACAATGCTCCCAAGCCCGGGAGAAAAGCGCTTCGGGGTGGTGCTCTCTCCGGGCACTTTCAAGACCTCCCCGGCTGTCTCCAAAGGCCGGTTTGTAAGTACTCATTCCCGCTGCTTCCGCCAGCCACGAACAATGCTCCCAATCCCGGGAGAAAAGCATTTTGGGGTGGTGCTCTCTCCGGGCCCTTGGAAGACCTCCCGGGCTGCCCCCAAAGGCCGGTTTGTAAGCACTCATGTCCGCTGTTCCCGACAGCCGCACACAATGCTCCCAAGCCCGGGAGAAAAGCATTTTGGGGTGGTGATCAGTCCGGGCCCTTGGAAGACCTCCCCGGCTGCCTCCAAAGGACAGTTTGCAAGCACTCATGCCCGCTGTTCCCGCCAGCCGTGCACAATGCTCCCAAGACCGTGAGAAAAGCGCTTCGGGGTGGTGTTCTCTCCGGGACCATGGAGGACGTCCCCGGCTGCCCCCAAAGGCCGCTTTGCAAGCACTCCCACTCGCTGTTCCCGCCAGCCACACACAATGTTCCAAAACCCCGGAGAAAAGCGCTTCGGGGTGGTGCTCTCTCCGGGCCCTTGGAAGACTTCTCTGGCTGCCTCCAAAGGCCGGTTTGCAAGAATTCCATCCCGCTGTTCCACCAGCCGCACACAATGCTCCAAAACCCGAGAGAAAAGCGCTTCGAGGTGTTGTTCTCTCCGGGCCCTTGGAAGACCTCCCCGGCTGCCTCCAAAGGCCGGTTTGCAAGCACTCTTGCCTGCTGTTCCCGCCACACGCGCACAATGCACCCAAGCCCGGGAGAAAAGCGCTTCGGGGTGGTGCTCTCTCCGGGCCTTTGGAAGACCTCCCCGGCTGCCTCCAAAGGCCGGTTTGCAAGGACTCCTTCCTGCTGTTCCCGCCAGGCACGCACAATGCTCCCAATCCCGGGAGAAAAGTGCTTCGGGGTGGTGCTCTCTCCGGGCCCTTGGAAGACCTCACCGGCTACCTCCAAAGGCGGGTTTGCAAGTACTCATTCCCGCTGTTCCCGCCAGCTGCGCACAATGCTCCCAAGCCCGGGAGAAAAGCATTTTGGGGTGGTGCTCTCTCCGGGCCCTTGGAAGACCACCCCGGCTGCCTCAAAAGGCCGGTTTGCAAGCACTCAGGCCCGCTGTTCCCGCCAGCCGCGTACAATGCTCCCTAGCCCGGGAGAAAAGCATTTTGGGGTGGTGCTCACTCCGGGCCCTTGAAAGACCTGCCCGGCTGCCTCCAAAGTCCGGTTTGCAAGAACTCATGCCCGCTGTTCCCGCCAGCCGCGCACAATGCTCCCAAGACCGGGAGAAATGCGCTTCGGGGTGGTGTTCTCTCCGTGCCCATGGAGGACCTCCCCGGCTGCCCCCAAAGGCCGGTTTGCAATCACTCCCACTCACTGTTCCGGCCAGCCATGCACATGCTCCAAAACACGGGAGAGAAGCGCTTTGGGGAGGTGCTCTCTCCCGGCCCTTGGAAGACTTCCCCAGCTGCCTCCAAAGGCCGGTTTGCAAGAACTCCCTCCCGCTGTCCCGCCAGCCGCACACAATGCTCCCAATCACGGGAGAAAAGCGCTTCGGTGTGGTGCTCTCTCAGGGCCCTTTGAAGACCTCCCCGGCTGCCTCCAATGGCCGGTATACAAGCACTCATGCCCGCTGTTCCCACCAGCCGTGTACAATGCTCCCAAGCACGGGAGAAAAGCATTTTGGGGTGGTGCTCACTCCTTGCCCTTGGAAGACCACGGCGCCTGCTTCCAAAGGCCGGTTTGCTAGCACTCCTGCCTGCTGTTCCCGCCACCCGCGCACACTGCTCCCAAGCCCGGGAGAAAAGCGCATCGGGGTGGTGTTCTCTCCGGGCCCATGGAGGACCTCCCCAGCTGCCCCCAAAGGCCGGTTTGCAAGCATTCCCACCAGCTGTTCCCGCCAGCCATGCAAATGCTCCCAAACCGGGGGGAAAAGCATTTTGGGGTGGTGCTCTCTCCGGGCCCTTGCCCCTGTGCCTGGGGGCCAGGCAGGGGGTCCACACTCCCAGGCCAAGTCAGAACCACATGCACACGTTTATTCCTGCCCCCTGCACCAGCAGAGAGCTCGGGGGAGCCAGAGTCTGCCAGGAAGCTGCTGGGCTGGCTGCCTGTGTGGGAAGGGGCAGAGCCGACCTAGGGGCAAGATGTGGCCTCTTGCTCTCCCTGCTGCCCTGAGGTTGCTGGGCCAAAGAGGTCTTGAGCATCCAGCCCCTTGCTGGTCCCTTCCCTCTGACGAGGCCCTCTGAGCTCCAGCATCTCGCAGTGTGGAGACAGCCCCTGCCAGCAACCTCCTCTCCAAGGAGGCCTCAACCGAGGCCTAGGCCGAGGGGAAAGGCACCAGCGGGAATGAGCATGGGGAGGCGCCCGGGCATGTCTGGACCCAGTCCCCGCAGCCTGCCCCTTGGTGGGGCAGTACTCCCGGAAGACAGGAAGGTCTGGGCAAGGCTGGCCAGGGGCAGGGGCCCTGCTTGGTCCTGCCCCTGGCCTGTGGGGCCTCTGAGCACGACCGGCCCTCTCCTACTGGAAGACCTCCCCGGCTGCCTCAAAGGCTGGTTTGCAAGCCCTCCCGCCCACTGTTCCCACCAGGCGCGCACAATGCTCCCACGACCGGGAGAAAAGCGCTTCGGGGTGGTGCTCTCTACGGGCCTTTGCCCCTGAGCCTGGGGGCCAGGCAGGGGGTCCACACTCCCAGGCCAAGGCAGAACGACATGCACACGTCTGTTCCTGCCCCCTGCACCGGCAGAGAGCTCGGGGGAGCCAGAGTCTGTCAGGCAGCTGCTGGGCTGGCCGCCTGTGTGGGAAGGGGCAGAGCCGACCTAGGGGCAAGTTGGGCCTCTTGCTCTCCCTGCTGCCCTGAGGCTGCTGGGCCAAAGAGGTCTTGGGCATCCAGCCCCTTGCTGGTCCCTTCCCTCTGACGAGGCCCTCTGAGCTCTAGCACCTTGCAGTGTGGAGACATCCCCTGCCAGCAACCTCCTCTGCAACGAGGCCTCAACCGAGGCCTAGGCCCAGGGGAAAGTCACCAGCAGGGATGAGCCTGGGGAGGCTCCCTGTCATGTCTGGACCCAGTCCCCGCAGCCTGCCCCTTGGTGGGGCTGTAACCCCGGAGGCAGGAAGGTCTGGGCAAGCCTGGCCAGGGGCAGGGGCCCTGCTGGGTCCTGCCCCTGGCCTGTGGGGCCTCTGAGCACAACCGGCCCTCTCCCACTGGAAGACCTCCCCGGCTGCCTCCAAAGGCCGGTTTGCAAGCGCTCCCGCCTACTGTTCCCACCAGGCGCGCACAATGCTCCCAAGCCCGGGAGAAAAGCGCTTCGGCGTGGTGCTCTCTCCGGGCCCTTGCCCCTGAGCCTGGGGGCAATGCACGGGGAACACACTCCCAGGCCAAGGCAGAACCACATGCACACGTCTGTTCCTGCCCCCTGCACAGGCAGAGAGCTAGGAGAGCCAGAGTCTGTCAGGCAGCTGCTGGGCTGGCCACCTGTGTGGGAAGGGTCAGAGCCGACCTAGGGGCAAGTTGGGCCTCTTGCTCTCCCTGCTGCCCTGAGGCTGCTGGGCCAAAGAGGTCTTGGGCATCCAGCCCCTTGCTGGTCCCTTCCCTCTGACGAGGCCCTCTGAGCTCCAGCACCTTGCAGTGTGGAGACAGCCCCTGCCAGCAACCTCTCTCCAAGGAGGCCTCAACCGAGGCCTAGGCCCAGGGGAAAGGCACCAGCGGGGATGAGCCAGGGGAGGCGCTCGGCCATGTCTGGACCCAGTCCCCGCAGCCTGCCCCTTCGTGGGGCCGTACCCCCGGAGGCGAGGAAGATCTGGGCAAGGCTGGGCAGGAGCAGGGGTCCTGCTGGGTCCTGCCCCTGGCCTGTGGGGCCTCTGAGCACAACCGGCCCTCTCTCGTTGGAAGACCTCCCCGGCTGCCTCCAATGGCCGGTTTGCAAGCCCTCATGCCCGCTGTTCCAACCAGCCGCGCACAATGCTCCCTAGCCCGGGAGAAAAGCATTTTTGGGTGGTGCTTACTCCGGGCCCTTGGAAGACCTCCCTGGCTGCCTCCAAGGCCGGTTTGCAAGCACTTCTGCCTGCTTCTCCCGCCACACGCGCACAATGCTCCCAAGCCCGGGAGAAAAGCGTTTCGGGGTGGTGTTCTCTCTGGGCCCAAGAAAGACCTCCCGGGCTGCCCCAAAGGCCGGTTTGCAAGCACTCCCACTCGCTGTTCCCGCCATCCGTGCAAATGCTCCAAGCCCAGGAGAAAAGCGCTTCGGGGTGGTGCTCTCTCCCGGCCCTTGGAAGACCTCCCCGGCTGCCTCCAAAGGCTGGTTTTCAAGAACTCCCTCCCGCTGTCCCGCCAGCCGCACACAATGCTCCCAATCACGGGAGAAAAGCGCTTCGGGGTGGTGCTCTCTCCGGGCCCTTGGAAGACCTCCCCGGCTGCCTCCAAAGGCCGGTTTGCAAGCACTCATGCCCGCTGTTCCCGCCAGCCGCGCACAATGCTCCCAAGCCCGGGAGAAAAGCGCTTCGGGGTGGTGCTCTCTCCCGGCCCTTGGAAGACCTCCCCGGCTGCCTCCAAAGGCCGGTTTGCAAGCACTCAATCCCGCTGTTCCCGCCAGCCGCGCACATAGCTTCCAAGCCGGGAGAAAAGCGCTTTGGGGTGGTGCTCTCTCCCGGCCCTTGGAAGACCTCCCCGGATGCCTCCGAAGGCTGGTTTTCAAGAATTCCCTCCCGCTGACCCGCCAGCCGCACACAATGCTCCCAAGCCTGGGAGAAAAGCATTTTGGGGTGGTGCTCTCTACGGGCCCTTGGAAGACCTCCCCGGCTGCCTACAAAGGCCGGTTTGCAAGCACTCATGTCCGCTGTTCCCGACAGCCGCGCACAATGCTCCCAATTCCGGGAGAAAAGTGCTTCGGGATGGTGCTCTCTCCGGGCCCTTGGAAGACCTCCCCGGCTGCCTCCAAAGGCCGCTTTGCAAGCACTCCCACTCGCTGTTCCCGCCAGCCACGCACAATCCTCCAAAACCCCGGAGAAAAGCGCTTCGGGTGGTGTTCTCTCCGTGCCCATGGAAGACCTCCCGGGGTGCCCCCAAAGGCCGGTTTGGAAGCACTCCCACTCGCTGTTCCCGCCATCCGCGCAAATGTTCCAAGCCCGGGAGAAAAGCGCTTCTGGGTGGTGCTCTCTCCTGGCCCTTGAAGACCTCCCCGGCTGCCTCCAAAGGCCGGTTTGCAAGCACTCCCGCCCGCTGTTCCCACCAGCCACGCACAATGCTCCCAAGCCCGGGAGAAAAGCATTTTGGGGTGGTGCTCACACCGGGCCCTGGAAGACCTCCCCGGCTGCCTCCAAAGGACGGTTTTCAAGCATTCCTGCCTGCTGTTCTCGCCACCCGCGCACAATGCTCCCAAGCCCGGGAGAAAAGCGCTTCGGGGTGGTGCTCTCTACAGGCCCTTGGAAGACCTCCCCGGCTGCCTCCACAGGCCGGTTTCCAAGGACTCCTTCCTGCTGTTCCCGCCAGCCACGCACAATGCTCCCAAGCCCGGGAGAAAAGCATTTTGTGGTGGTGCTCACTCCGGGCCCTTGGAAGACCTCCCCGGCGGCCTCCAAAGGCCAGTTTGCAAGCACTCCTGCCTGCTGTTCCCGCCAGCCGCGCACAATGCTCCAAGCCCGGGAGAAAAGCGCTTCAGGGTGGTGCTCTCTCCGGGCACT